>NC_056667.1:83485517-83793448 GCF_018350195.1 Panthera tigris | reverse complement strand
TTTTCTAAGTTACATAGCAGGTGTGCTTACCTATGTAGCAAATATCTTTAATTTCCTAATTTTAAATTGGAAGTTGAAGTGAAATATATGCATCTATATGTTGCTCTAGAAATTTGAGGGCATGATATTCTGGTTCTTTTAGAAAGCATGGATTAAAATTTATGTGAAACCGCACAATACTATTCTTGGTAGGTGAAATTCATATTTTCCAGTTTATGGTATTAAGGATTAAATGTTCTTGGTTTTCTTGCAAGATGCTCTATCCTTCTAAATTTAGTCATCTAATTAAGATTTCCATTCATGGGAAGTGACTTTAAAGAGCACATAAGACAGGCTTTTATACAAACAAGCTTTGATTGGATTAATTGGATTTGCATAAATTTTATGATGTGAATGTGCTAGTGTCTTGGCTTCATTCACTTAGAAGGGATAACTTAAAGGAATTGGAAAGAGGAAACACATTAAAGGTTGCAAAGGAAGCATGTAAAAGCAGTCAGGTTAATGGCATGGCAAGAATAAACCATAAGGAGCTAAAGCAGCCCAAGCTTTAGCAATATAGAAACTGGCCAAGCCTAGAAAAGCTGAGCAGCAGGAAAAAGAGGTGGGAGATTCAGACAGACCACAAAATTTGGCTGCTTTTATTTATTTTTGTTTTTGTTTTTGTTTTTTGTTTTCTCGTCAGAAGATGGGTACGCCTTGCACCTGACATGGGTTTGATTACAGGGACTAGGGGCTGTTGGTGCATTTAGGACTGAGAAGGCCAAGGCAAGGATGGCAGCTTGGACTGTGGGCAGTCAGGCTTCTGGGAAGTAGGTCTAATAGAGGGTCACTTGGTCATCAGAGACCAGTGCTGCCCCAGGGTTACAGAAGAGATGGCAGCCTAGAACTGGGACACTGAAAAGTAGGGCAGAGCAGGGCCGAATAGAGGAGGCAAAGACGTGGTGAGGCCTCATGTGAAGGCACATGAGTGAGACAGGGCAGGCTGGTCAGAATAAGCAAGTCCGGGGGACCGAGAGACAGAACAGGGTGGTGAGATGAGGCTCCAGGCCACACAGTCTACAATGCTAAGGCTTGGCAGCCCACATCAGGATCACCAACAGCTCAGATCAGGATCCCTTCACAGCAGGCAGTAATCAGAGCTCAGAAACCAGTTCTGAGCAGAGTCTAACAACAGATATGGGGTAATAGAATTAAGAGAGCCTTAGTGTAGAACCAAACTTTGGACCTTACAGCTGCGAGTGCAGAAGTGATCTGCAGATCGTTCATTCTGGTATTCATGCATTCATTAATAATAATGTAAATCAACAGTAGCAACAACATGACCCCTTACATTTGTGTAAAGCTCTGTCATCCACAGGATGGCTCACAATAATCATGCAAGATGGTTATAATCACTTAGAGATGATAAAACCCAGGCTCAGAAAAATTAGATTTGCTCACAGTCCTGCAGCCAGACAGTAGCACAGCTTAGAATAGAGCCTGTTCCTGGTGTTTTCAACCTTTGTAAAGTACATTGCAGTAAATAAAGAAAAGGGCAACAAGTGTGAAGATAATGAGAAGGGCTCTTCTAACCTCAGGAAGTTTACAGTCCAGTCAAGGATCCATGCTCTTGTGGAAGTAACTTTAACATTTCAAAAACTCCTTCCAGGACTAGGAGAGTGCCCGAGATTTAGGAGGCACTCAGTCACTGTTTAATGTATTAATGAATATCTAGAGAAGTGTTGTGGTACCCTACTGAAGAGAAGAATCAGTTTGGACTTAGGCCATAGAGAAGGCTTCTCTGAGAACATGGCATTTTAGCTATTCACTGACAGGATGCTTCCTTGAGAGGCAGGTGTGTTTGGATTTGGTTGGAAAGGGCAGAAAACTAATATTTATTGAGGTAGATTTAGATTCAGACATTACCTGGGTTTGGGTCCTGGATCTCCTACTAATTTGTATAACACAGGACCAGTTGCTTGACCTCATTGATTCTCAGCTTTCTTTTAGTAGGTGCTCATGGTATAAAAGCTAGTGCTTTTGCGCATGGTAATTTTGGGAGAAGCTAATTTAATTTTCACAACAGTTCTATCATTTTGCATTATTATCATGCTTTTGCAAAAAGAAGAAACTGAGATTCAAAAAACCTTAAGTGATTTGCATTAAAGTTACGTAATTTGAAACCAGAAAGTCTTCCTGATTCCAAAACCCATTCTTTAAAAAAAATTTTTTTTAATATTCATTTTTGAGAGAGACAGACAGAGCATGAGCAGGAGAGGGGCAGAGAGAAAGAGAGAGAGACAGACAGAATTCAAAGCAGGCCCCAGGCTCCAAGCTGTCAGCACAGATCCCAAAGCAGGGCTCAAACTCATCAGCTGTGAGATCATGACTTGAGCAGAAGTCCGACATTTAACCAACTGAGCCACCCAGGCACCCCTAAAACCCATTCTTTTTCTACCACCCTCCAGTGACATGCAAGTGATGTATTGGGGGGATCATGGGGGAGTTTTTCTTCCCTTTAGTCCTTTTGATTGTGTAAGGAGTTTGTAGAAGGAAAGAGTTAGGAACAAGTGAAAAGAGCAATAATTTATGTGTAATTGGAACAAGTTTGAATACAACAATGAACCATCACTGATGGAGAAAAGGATGCTTAGGGGATGAGATAAAAATTCCATATGAACATCAAGTAGCTGAGATGCCAACTGAAAATGTAGCATTGTAAAGTAACATGAGGTAGTTCTAAAAATATAAACATATTCAACTAGTGAATCAAGATAATATTGGATTGAAATAAACAAGCAGAAAAATGTATGTCTTGTGGGTGTTTTGAATTAGAGAAAAGAGCTAGACCAGTAAGCACGTTAAATAGGAAGGAGATGAAAGGAAACTGTTTTTTTCATATCTCCTTTTTTAAATTCTGCTTTTCCCAAATTATTTTTTTGAGTTTATTTTATTATTTATTTTGGGGAGGTGGGGGAGAGATAGAGAGAGAGAGAGAATCCCAAGCAGGTCTGTGCTGTCAGCACAGAGCCCAGTGAGGGGCTCCATCTCATGAACCATGAGATCATGACCTGAGCCGAAATCAGGAATCAGGCACTTTACCAACTGATCCACCCAGATGCCCCTCAAGTTATTCTTAATTAATGTAGGATCCCAGATAAACAGAAATGATGAAAATGTAAATGTGAGGGTTGTGGATTCTCAAAGTACGATAAAAGAGAAAGCTGTCATACTACTGGATATGTGATAAGAATAAAGATTTTTTAATATATTAAAGTATTAGCAAAACCATACAAATTGTCTGTATATGAATGTGTGGAATGGTAAGGAAACACTGACACTGAGGCATGGCCATAATGTCAGGTACACAAGTGTCCCAGTCAGATCCTACATTTGTCATAGCTAACACCATTCATTCAGATGGCAGCTATTTTGTTTGTGATTTTTGTTTGTGATTCAAGCCTCTTTTCATTTTTCCCATACCTCTCTCTCTTCCTCCCACTCTCTCCTTTCCTTCCTTCCTTCCTTCCTTCCTTCCTTCCTTCCTCCCTCCCTCCCTCCCTCCCTCCCTTCCTTCCTTCCTTCCTTCCTTCCTTCCTTCCTTCCTTCCTTCCTTCCTTCCTTCCTTCCTCTCTTCAGCAAACCTTTACTGTCTGTCTCTCTGTGCCAGGAAATAAGAGTCAGGAATTCATAGTTGAGACTTGGGCTTTGTAGACCTTAGAGGAATTTAAACTCATTTCTGCTTTTCTCCTTTTGCTTTTGATAAACAAAAGTTTGGGGCCATCAAAAGATTTTACAACCTTTGTTCAAAGTTATATTTATGACCTATTTTGTAGCTTATAGCATCAGAGGTAGTTTTGATTGAGTTTTGCACAGGCATTTTGAAAGAGCATTCTTGCCCTTCCACTATCCTCTTATCATTTGTTATTTTTGGTTACTGGTTTGTAAGACTGATTTACAGGTACTTTCCAAAAGCTTCATCTGTTACAGTAAATGTATACACTATATTGATGTCAATGTTCTGTAAGAGCTCTCTCTATGCAGAAAACAATTCCCTATCAGATGATTAGCCATCCCTTCCTTGGCAAATTATCTGCAAGTATTAGCCACTATTTATAGGGAAACTAACCTGATTAAAAACATACTAGGAAGAAGGTATGCTTAAATAATGTCAAGATGAGGAACTAGATAAAGGAAGGAATTGGTTCACTTAGAACAGTTTATTGAGGGGCGCCAGGGTGGCTCAGTCGGTTAAGCATCCGACTTTGGCTCAGGTCATGATCTCACAGCTTGTGAGTCCGAGCCCCACATCAGGCTCTGTGCTGACAGCTCAGAGCCTGGAGCCTCTTCAGATTCTTTGTCTTTCTCTCTCTCTCTACCCCTCCCTGCTCACATTCTGTCTCTCTCTGTCTCTCAAAAATAAATAAACATTAAAAAAAGTTTTAAAAAAGAACAGTTTATTGAACTTGCTGCATTTAAATAGCTGGGTCTATAAAAAGGTTACTTAAGAATCCTAGTTGATCAGCAAAAAATCATGGGCAAGAAAAACCAAATTGTAAATATATTAGCACATGTTCATAGAAAGAATGGTAACATTGCTTTCAGAAAGGAAGGTAGAAAAAATAAAGGATACAAATTTTGTGAGTTGATTCCTTTGATTTGTTTGTTTTAATTAGAATACATAGGAATAATGGATAGTAAATGGGTTGTTGCAGATGTGATTGACATGTCAGAGCTGGATCTAATCTAGGAACATGATAAACAGCAGGGCAGTTTCATTAAAATACCCATACAACAACTAGAGTTTCACATGTATCTATTTAATCCATCGACAAATGTATGCTCGGTTGTTTAGTGGAACCTGTGTCATAGACCATTTTATCTTTTAAAGGTTAAGACACTGTAATAAAGAAACATGATAGAAAGTTTTCTAAAAGCTCTGCTCATATTTAATTTTATATTTCTACCTTACAAGATCAATTAGATATGTATGGTAAGTAAAAGCTTAAAAATCTGTACCCATGATGCCTGTGTAGCTCTTCCCTCTGCTCTGGTTCCTCTGAAAACCCAGGATTTGGTGAGCCATCTGCAATAATGATGGGCCAAGGGATATTAAAGTAGAACTTAGCTCCATAGTATCCAATAGAAATATAATGCAAACCATATTTTAAGTTTTATAGGAGCCACAATTTTAAATATTAAAAATTAAAAATAGTTGAAATTAATTTTAATAATATATATTACTTAACCTTATATATCCAAACTATTCAAAGGTAACCAATATAACAATTTACCAATAAATTATTTCCCATGGCTCTTTGTACAGTCTTTGAATCCAGTGCGTATTTTATACTTACTGCACATCTCAAATTGTACCAGCCATTTTTTGAGTGATCAGTAGCCAAGTGCTCAAGGCTAGTGTCAACCATATTCACAGGGTACAAATATAGCCTTTTTTGCCCCTGTTATTTTAGAGAAACTTAGTCATTTCCTAGTCTACTTTTTCCTCTAAGTGAGGGGAAAACTGTTGGACTGATATGCATCATTTTGATCTGTCCTTGAGAAGACACACCTGAAGAGATTTTTGAAGGTGTTTTCTCAAATTAACAAACACTTGGTTTACTGTAACTATTTACAATATGATTTTTAAAACACCATTTTGTTCTTTTTAATATTTTTCATGTTTATTTATTTATTTTGAGAGAGACAGAGAGAGAGAGCACGAGCAGGGGAGGGGCAGACAGAGAGGGGGAGAGAGAATCCCAAGCAGGATCTGCACTGTCAGCACAGAGCCTGATAGGGGGCTCAAACCCACAAACTGTGAGATCATGATCTGAGCCGAAATCAGAAGTCGTATGCTTAACTGACTGAGCCACCCAGGCACCCAAAACACCATTTTAAATAAAATACTTTTTTTTTCAAGGTTAGGAAAGAGAGGGGGATATGAAAATATTAGAATACTTTTGAAACTTAAACTTGGAACAGGGCATTTTACAGATTTCCTTTCCATATTGTCTAGCTATGGGAGGGAAAGATTCATGGCTGTGGTGGATTCTTCCCCATTGACTCTTCCTTTTGCTAACTCTTTGTATATGTTAAAGAAGCTGTGGGGAAAGGTTATTCATGGGACCTGTTAGGCATTCTTGTTTTTGTTTTTTTTTTAAATAATAGGATTATGTCTTATCTTCAGCATGAATAGTGGCAGCAAGTGCCTTAAAGACTGCAGTTCTATCATAGTCATATATACCTACCTACTTTCTCTCCTTCCTCCCTCCCTCCCTCCCTCCCTTCCCTCCTTCCCTTTTTTCTTCTTTCCTTCAGTCCTCATTCATTCACACAACTCTTAGTGGATATCTGTTATATGCTAGGCAACTTGCTAGACGTGGAGGTTAAACAATAGAAAGGATCTCACAAATGCAGTGGGAAAATTGTGTAGGAAAGTGACAGACGTTAACATATGATGTCCATCACTGTCCTCAAGAAGACATATTATTTATTCTTTGTTGGTGTGGTAGAGCTTGGGCCCAGGTGTCTTAGAAATAGGGAAGCATTCCTCTCTTCCTTCATTTTATGAAAGATATTGATTATGTTCATGTTCTTGGGTTCCAGCCAATCTTTTTTCCAAGAAAATACAAGAGAAGCTTATGTCTGTGTTTGTGTTCAGTTACCAGAGGCATCAGATCAGATTAGGTACACATCCGGAGAACTTAACACTTTACTATTTGACATTATGCATGGGCTGTGTTTGTGCTTTTATTTCAAGCATTGTCACCAAAATATCATTGTTGACAACTTTATTCGTACTGCAAATATTGGCACTGAAATACTGCTGCAACCTTGAATGCATCTGTGTTCATGGATCAGTGCTTCTCTCCTCTTCCTGTACATTTCCAAGTACATGAATCACATGCCATGATTTTTGTTAATGGATGAGGATAGGGCAGAATCTGTTTTCTTCTGGTACCAATTTACAAGTGTTCCCTCTTGCGTGGATGCCCTTTGCAAAGGTGAGATTGGATACAAAAACCTATTACCATGTATCAGGTAAGGCAGAGACCCACTGTGTAACCCAATGGGATAGATTAAGTCAGGAAGAGCTGGAGCATAGAAATTGAGGAATGGACACAGAAGGGTAGACTTCCTTCGAAGGTGCTTTGGGCATCTTCTCCTGCCACAGAACATGGCCGATGGAAGGAAGAGCTACAGAAGACAGGTATTCTGGGAAAGTGTGTCAGGGAGGCCAGTGGGGAGTAGTAGCATGGTATTGGACACAACACAGGTCCGGGAATGTAGGAGCCAGTGGGTGTTAGGAAAATCTGTTGCCGCTGTATGGAGTTAAGCAAAAGAACTCCAATGCCTGGAAGACAGATGGGAACAGGTAGTCTCATCCTTAGAGGGACTAGGGGTGTTGACTAGGTGACCAAAGCAGAGCCTCAGGAACAGAGATCAACTAGTGGAAACCAGGCCCAAAGTAGGAATTGTATTTCTACTTCCACCTGAATCAGCAACAGAGATTTGATACTGAATCACAGACCTTGGGCTATAGTTGTGTCAATCCCTCCTGCCTAGGGTCAGGGTTTTCAGAGATCAGGTAGATCTGAGCTTAGTTTGGGGACAAAAGGGATAGAAGTATTTAAGTGACTCTGGCTTTGTGAAGGGGGTGATGCAGAGCTGACAGTGAAGTGGGATGACACACCTGTAATCTGTGTCAGAGCCCTACCTGCTACTCACCAAATTGATTTCATTATTTCAGTTGAACCCACTGTCAGGTCTTTTAAGGTTGAACTGTTTGGGGAATTGCTGCACTGATTCAACTAACAAGATTTTCTGAAAGGCAAAGGAAACATGAAAAAGTTTTATGCTTTCATCACTGTTAAGCCTTGTCTTGGAGGTCACCAACCAACAACCTTCTTGCTTGGACATTCACTTCTTCCACTTCTTTGAAACACCGAAGCCCTGTTCAAGGATCACCTTCCCACCCTTCCTTGAAATTGTCTCCTCTCCTGGGCTAGTTGATGTGATCATTTTCTTCCATCTCGCTGACACTCCTGCTCTATGTCCTTCGTTTGCTTCTCTTTTCCATTCTCCAGTTGTAGCAGATCTCAAAATATATCCTTAAGCCTTTCTTTCCTTCTGCTCTCCTCTCCTCATTATTGGCATGTGTCCCTTTGCTTTTCCACTGCTGTAAGCCCGGATCATGACCTGGAAGGATTACTGCAATAGTGACTTACCGGACTTCTCCCCCTCTTGCTAGTCTCCTCTGCTTCTGGATTGATTTTCCCAAAGCAGAGGTCTGGTCATACCTCTCCCCTGCCCAGAAATTGCATAGCCTCCCACTGTGGACAAAATGAAGTACTACCTTCTCACTGGGATCTCAAGAAATTTACATAACTGTTCCATGATAATCACCCACCAGTCCTCATATCTAGTCTACACTCAAGCCAAATTGGCCATTTACTGTTTCTCAAGGACATCCTATACTTTTCCTCCTCCAAGGCTTTATTTATGTCTCCTTTGGTCTGTAATTGTGTCAACCATGTGTCCTGGTTTGCCTAGGTCAGTCCCGGTTTATTCCTGTTGTTTTGATATCAATATTACTAAGCTTTCATTTCACATTCCAAAGTGTAATAGTTGGGATGATAAATTATATTGTCACGCTACCTGTAAAGCTCTTTTTCCTGTTCCTTCTCTCAGTCTTATTCCCCAGTCTGCACTCAAATATATTTAAGTTTGTTTGTGAAACATAGCTCTATCCTTTTAAGTTGTGTGCCATATCAATAACATCCACTTCCATGAGATTTTCCTTCTACTCTCTACCCTACCGTCATCAAGATCAAGGCCATACTCTTTGTATAAATTAGATTGCTTTTTCTATACAACTTAACCGCTTAAACAATAAGGAAAATTTATTATGTCACACACAGGGAGTGCCATTAGGATGGCTCAAAAAATGACTAATTCAGTATCTGAGCAACACATCAGAGATCCAGATCTCTCTTCTCTTTCCACCCTGACATAATATGTGTCTGCTCTGCTCTTGGCTGGCTCCTCTCATGATTGCACAATGACCACCCTTGTTCTGGAAATCACATGCAGCGATGATGATGTCTAGCAGAAGGATAAAAGCAAGAACCCATGTTTGGAGGCACCATTCCTAGCAAAGATCTCCTCATCTTCCTTGAGCACAATTTCAACTCATGCCCAGGCATAAGTTAGTAACAGATGGAGCCACCAGGACTTGACAAATCATTCATCCTTTGAGGCTAAGGATGGCCACGATTCCCTGAAGACTGTGGCTATAATAGAGAAGGTTGATAACTGAACAAAATCAAGACTCTGTGAGGAAGATGGACAGTTAACATTGATTAGACAAACAACAAAGTCTGCTACATGTAGGTTTGGGTTCAATCAATGTTTATTAAATAGGGGTTTAGTTTTCTTTCAGATATGAGGAATTTGAATTCACTTGAATATTCTAATACTGTCATGAATTATAAATACTGATATTAAATAAACATTTAAAATGATCAGCCCCGCACGTAACAGGTTCATTTCAATACTATTTTGCTTGAGTTCATATGGAGAGATTATAATTAAGATTTTGAAAGAAAACTTGATTGAGATTTTAATAGCCATCTAAAACTGCCGGCCAGCAAACTGTGCTCAGAATTGCTCATTAAGTAGAATTGTTTCCTGTTGCTTTTTGAGGGAATGTTTTTTCAAGTATTTGAGTCCTGTATTCATTGGACTCCTATCTATATTCATTGAGTCATATTCCTAGGACTCAAATATTCACAGGATTTCAATTACCTGTTACAAATTTACCTTTTGGTACCGAATTGCGGAATTCTCAAAATGTCTGCCAGTTGTGAAATGTGAGAAACAGTAGATCAAAAAACTGTGATTTTGAAATGTGCTATGACACTAAGGGGGGCTTGCAAAAAGACTGCTAACGGAGGATCTTCTTTCATGCCCAGGACGGGACTTTCATTCTTCCCACTCAGGGTCTATTCAGGCTCAGCACCTCCCAAGATCCTCTGTGGGAAAGTCAGGTGGAAGCCAAAGCGTTCAGAGCAGTGCTTGTGTACTTTGCACAGTGGTTAGGAGCGGACTGTACAGATGGGGGCTTGCTCTACCTTTTGAAATGTTGTCACCAGGCCACAACACAGATGGTCTCAATGGGGGGACCACAGGAGTCCCAGCACCCCCTGGGCCTACATCAGAAAGAGCCAACACTATTAACATGAAAATATTCCATGCAATAAAGGATCAGAAAGACTCATTTGGTTTCTGAATAAAATAGAACAGAACAGAGGAATACCATTTCTAAACTCTTCATTGGATATTGCTGCTCAGAGTTATGGATCTTGGTGCCCAAGGGTTGGGGCTGGCATTTTATGTTTTCAGCAACACTCTTGCTAACTGCTGAGATGTGATGACTCCAAATATTTTGACAGCCTACAATGGGACTCAATAAAGAAGCAGAATCTAAGATTATGCATGGTTTGGACATTTGAAAAAATTTTCCAAAGGATGAAGGGGCTAGATAAGATTGAATTCCGTCCAAGAGTAAAAGTCGAGGGTTCAGTCTTACCTGAGGGCAGGTTTTTACATGCACATTCAAATACCTGTGTAAGATAATCTGAATCTTGTAAGGAGTGGTAGTGGGAAAATAGCACAGAAGCTGAGTAAGTTATATATGGAACAGATAGTGGACTTCAAAGTCATACTTTCTTCTCCCTTAATAATTCAAATCAACAGGCTTTCACATCAGTTCTGTAGACTTCTACTAGTCTATTCAGCTTCTGAAAATAAATATTTAATCATTATGCCTTTGAGAAATAATATAAATCTATAACTTTTCTTCAAAATTTTGCCTTTCTTAAAATGAACTTCCTGTTAATGTTATCTGAACATCCCACCAAACTATCCCATCACCAAGCCTTCAAAGTAACATTTTGGGGTAACAGGCTGATTGTAAAAATAAATTGCAGCAGATTGAGGACACATTTGGAAAATTAATATTCCCAGCCCCACTGCACTCTGTCCTCTGTAACTCTGTCCTCCACTTTTGTTTGAATAAATGTTACTGTTTGTTGGACAGTCTTATCTGTAAGCCCTATTTTTTTGGCTATTTTTTTTTTTTTTAAAGAAGAGACTCCTATCTTTGTGCTTTACATAGAAAAACATATTAGGGGAAATTATATCCATAAGTACAAAAGTTTAGATAAAAAGGCTTTAACTCCTAGACTTTCCTTCCTAAAATAAAGCAAATTAATAAAATAATATCAAGGTTGGCATCGAATGATAAGTAAGTTAATATGTGTTTCATAAAGTGCTTTGGCTGCATTCCTGAAAAAATCTTTGATGATAAATATAATACTAAATGTAGAGTCACACTGCCTGGGTTTGAATCTCAGGTCTGCCAGTTACTACTTAAGAGACTGTGGGGAAATTACTTAACCTCTTCATGCCTCAGTTTCCTTACCTGTAAAAAGGAATAATAATACCTACTTCACAGGGTGGTTGTGAGGACCAAATCAAATCAATATACATAAGGTGTTTAGAATAGCACCTGGTCTGTGGTAAGTGCTATATGTCACTTTTAAAAATGACAACAAAGGAAATATGTTAATGAATTTATATAATAAACATGTATCATAAGCTTAAATTAAAGGCATTTGAGATAAATAATAATCTGTTTTCTAAAATGTACTTCCCATTATATATTAGAAGCCCTTAAATTGGCTTGCTTAATAAATTCAGCTGAACCAGAGCTATTAGGGTTTCACATTTAAATTATAATTATACCTTTTCCTAATACACCATGAGCAGTAAGCTGGAAAGTTGCACTCATACCAAAAACAAATGAGACCAGACTGCAAAATGAGTTTATGTTCCAAGATTCATCTCATTCATTTATTTTTGGGTCTCAATCATGCTTTTCTTTGTGCGTTCTCATCAAACATTTTTAATGGCTTAGTAAAATATAAGGATTTCCTATGTAATCAACATTTACTCTTTCTGTGAAAGTGTTTTAAAAATAAAGTCCTTCAAATGTCTAGTCATTTTTTCCAGTAAAAATGAGTGGCCTTAAAAGACATTTGTTCTGGCAATCTGTTTAAAGATGGGAGAAATGAAAGCCAAGAAAACCGGAAGAAGATGGCCTCCAGGGAAAGATCTGTATGATGAATTTGAAATTGCAAGGAATGCTCTCTCTGCTTTCCCAGACAGAGCTGTCACCTCGAAAGCCTAATTTCATGAAAAGGAGTGTTATCGGAGTATCACAGTTTAGTCTATCAGGTGCATATTCCCTTAATGTGGGTAGGGTGCTTGAAGATAACCACTAATAACTCAGTCCTGTTGTACAACAGAAACTTATATTTCAATGCAGAAGAAATCTGAAGCATACAGCAGTATAGATTTTCTGAACTAGCAAAAAAATAAACATTAAAAAAAAGTCAGGGGTGGAGGGCGCGCCTGGATTGCTCTGACTCTTGATTTCAGCTCAGGTCATGATCCCAGGGTTGTGGGATTCAGTCCTGCCAAGGGCTCTGAGCTGAGCTTAGGATTCTTTCTCTCTCTCTCCCTCTACCCTTCTCCCCAGCTCGCTCTCTCTTTCTCTCTCTCTCCTTAAAAAAGAGGGGGTGGTGAAATAGAGATAGAAATACTGTCTGCCACAAGGCAATTATGAAGAGCTACCACACTGGCTCAGGTCCCTTTGGTGGTTCTCCCCGGACTCAGCTGCCAGCAGACACCCCAGGGAAGTCCAGCGGGGCAAAGTATGACTCTTCTGTGCTGTAGGAAAGGAATGTTATTCTTGGATTGGAAAGGTCAGGTAAATCCCACTGTTGTTCCCTAGCCACTTTGTGCTGCACTTAAATGCCTTTTTATTTCCCACTGGTGACACTGTTTAGAATAATACTTTTCTCTCTTGTGTGACTTAATACTTGTCTTCTTTTGTATGAGCTATTATTTTCTCCTCTTCCTAATAACCAGAGAAATGGTGAATGAGTTTGTCATCACTTTATAAAGTTAGCCTTCTTCAGCTTTCCTTTTTCTGAAGAGCCCAAATGCTTTCATTTAGTTATCATAAATAACTATACTAATCTTTCCTACATGTGAATTTCTCTCCTCTGAAAAGGAAGACTTGCTTTCACTTACTCTCCTTAGTGTTTCTGGGATACTAGCTTCACCAAATATTTAGGATTGTCCCTAGAACAAAGATTTCTAAGATCAAATGAGTTTGGGAAACACTGGGCAGTAAAGTTAACAGTTTTCTTTAACAGATTGTCATGCTTTTGGTCATATGGGAAAGCTGATTGGGAGAAAATTACCATCTTAAATGCAGAAGCTCACACAAGAAGGCTTAGACTGCCAGACCTTTCTTAAAATAAAGCAAAATTAAAAAAAATACATTGTAATGTCAAGTTTAACTCCACAACTAGACTACAAGGAGTTGAATCCTGACTTTATAACTTATTAGCTGAATGACCTTAGTTAAGTCGTGTAAACTCTCTGTGCCTTAGTGTCCTCATCTGTAAAATAAAGACAGTAAAATAATGCTGTCAGGGGGCAGCCAGAAATTATGAATCTTAATGTGCTAATATGCACTGTGAATCTCTGAGGAGGATTAGAATTTGTAGCTTTTAGCTGATTTTTTTTTTTTTTTTGGACCAGGAGTATCTCCTCTCCCCCCAAATCCATTTAACGTCCTGCTGCAAATAGTTTTAGAAGCACTGACATAGGGACATCTAATTATTGCTTGTGCTTCAAAGGCTTATTTCTGAAAACTCTATTATCTCAAATTCCCAAAGAATATTTGAATTTTATCATGTTTTTTTATTGTTGATAAAGAACAGGGGAAATTAATTTGAATGTGCATTTTAGAAGAGCTAGAAAGCAAGCCAATAAGCTGTATACTAGTTTTCATTAATTATGAATGTCATTTTGAGGAATGACAGATACATCATAACAGTACTGGCCTACCTTAGATTTGTGACCATGAAGATTTTGATGTTCTATATTAAATTTTTTAAAACTGCAAGTATGCAAAGTGACTTTGAATTATAGTGTTCTCATAATTCATTTTTCTTTTTTTTTTTTTAATTTTTTTAATGTTTCTTTTTGAGAGAAAGAGACAGAGCATGAGTGCAGGAGGGGCAGAGAGAGAAGGAGACACAGAATCTGAAGCAGGGCCCAGGCTCTGACCTTCAGCACAGAGCCTAATGCGGGGCTCAAACTCAGGAACCACGAGATCATGACCTGAGCCAAAGTGGGATGCTCAACTGACTGAGCCACCCAGGCGCCCCAGTTCATTTTTCTTATAGCTCATGTTCACTACATTTATGTAAATGGTTGGGCAAATATAAAGATCGAGTACAATTTAATTAACTAGCAAAGGAGTTTTTTATTGGTTTGCACAAACTTCTCATCATTAAAAATAAAGAACGTGCATAGTGTAAATCTGTGTCTTGTCATTAGACCAACCATGCTTCCTTTTTCTGTATGATCATGCTACTTCCCCCCTCACCCCCAGCCACATGTACACACACGCATGCAGTACAAAATTAGTGTCAGGACTTTCACATTATCCCAACATGTCAAACTACTCTATTATCCTATTCCAAGCATCACAGATTTCCTTACCACGAACACTAAGCCATCACAGATCTGAGTTGGCTAGAACATTCAGGATCATCTAATAACAGCTAAAATTGGCAGAGTTCTTATTCTATCTGTGCTAGCTCCTGTTCTAAAAATTTTATAACAATTCTATTATTGAAGTCTTACAACAGCCCATGGTGGCATTATTTCTATTATCTTCATTTTATAGATGAAGACACTGAGGCAATGGTTCATACTATCCTACTGTGGAGAGACAGATGCTTGGAGCAAAAACACTCCAGGTGGTCCTTCTCCATGGTGGGCTCCAGCCAAGTCCTCGGGCTTGGGGGGCTTTTAACATTGACCACACTGCCTAGATGGGGTTGAAGAAGACTGGATCCCTTTCTGTAAGATTATTCCAGAAAGGAACCCTAAATTTGGCCACTTGCATACTCAGTCCTCAGTCAGTACTTACTTTTCTTATCTCCTGCCTTCTTTAGTCATTCATCAGTGTAGTGAGTGTGTCTGTACTGGCAGATGTGCAGTGAGCTTCTCTGACACCCCCAGCATTTCAGCCATGGTGAGAAGTGCACGATTTGGCATGGTGAGAAGTAAGCCAGAGGACCAGCATGTGCTGGGGCGCTGAGCAGCGAGTGGCTTGTCAGGACACTTCATCTCTCCATGTCTCACTTAAAACTGACTGTGGAAAGTCAGAACTTCGGGTTGTTTTTTTTTTTTTTAATTTTAGGTTTCATTTAACCTTGCCTTCTATAACCCCACCCTTCACTACAATGCCTAGAACAGCTCTTTGCACCCTACAAATATATAATAATTATTTGTTCAAATAAATATCTAGAAATTCCTTTAAAAATATCCCTGAAAAATGTAACACGTGGTAATCAGGACTTTTAGAGCCCTTGAAGTATCCAGTAGAGAGCTTATTAAAACACAAATGGCTGGACCCCACACCCAAGGCTTCTGAGATGGTAGGTCTGCGGGGAAGCCTGCAAGTCTGCATTTCTTTCAAGTTCCCAGGTGCTGCTGATGCTGCTGGTCTGGGGACCTCACTGGAAAACCACTGCCTATAGAGTATTCTTAAAATTGACATGTACCTATCCTCTGGCTTCACAAGTTAAAAATGATTTAATAAGCTTGTCCCACACAGTGGTGGGGATAACAGCTTTGTGTGTTTCTTATCCTATGGGATAAGTTCTCCCATTTGATAGGTTGCCTATCATGTATATAAAATATACTATGTATATTTTAGCAGGAGTCTCCTGAAGACTGCAAACCTTAATTCAAGGGAACAAATCCAGTTCCTGGCCTCATTTCCTTCTCTGTAAGCTGCCTTTTGACCCACTGCTTCACAAAAGCCCCCAGAATGTGGGGGCCTTCTGGTTGCCACATGTCTGCAGTCTTAACCACCTCCACTACCATGTACAGATTAAGAGCATGGGTTCAGAAGATGAACTGCCTTGGGTTCAGATGCTAGCTGTTCACTCCACACCCAGTCCTCGATAGTTTATCTAGGCCTGATTTTCTTCATCTGTAGCTGGATTTTAATAACAATACCTACCTTATAGGGTTGTTTTAAAGATTAAATAGGTAAGTATTTGCAAAGTACTTAGAACAATCCCTAATACCTAGTAAATGCCATGTAAATTAGTTTCCTTTTCAATCTTTTTTCTTCCCAGCTTTATAGAGATATAATGATATATTGCATAACGTTAAGGTGTACAATGTGCTGATTTGATAGATTTATGTATTACTTCAAAATATTAACACCATAGCATTAGGTAACACCTCTGTCCTCTCACATAATTACCATTTGTGTGTATGTGTGGTAAGAACATTTAAGATCTACTCTTTTACCAACATTCAAGTATACAATTCAGTGTTATTAGCTGTAATCACCATGCTGTACATTAGATCCTCCAGAACTTGTTAATCTCGTAACTGGAAGTTTGTGCCCTTTGGCCAGTATCTTTCTACTCCTCCTCTAACCCCCACCCCTGGTAACCACCATTCTGCTCACTGTTTTTATGAGTTTGACTCTTTTTTTTTTTTTTTTTAGATTCCACATGTAAGTGATACTATGCAATATAGGTCCTTCTGGCCCTCTGATTTATTTATTTAGCATAATGCCCTCAAGGTTCATCCAGGTTGTAGCAAACAGCAGGATTTTATTCATTCTCATGGCTGAATAATTTTCCATCGTATACACCACATATTCTTTATCCATTTATCCATAGACAGACACTTAGGTTGTTTCCATCTTAGCTATTATGAATAATGCTGCAATAAACATTGGAGTGCAGATATCTCTTTGAAATCCTGATTTCAGTTCCTTTAGATACATACCCAGAAGCAGGATTGCTGGCTTATGTGGTAGTTCTGGTTTTAATGTTTTAAGCTATTTTCCATAGGGGCTGTACCAATTTACATTCCCACCAACAAGGGTTCCCTTTGCTCCACACCCTCACCAACACATATTATTTCTTATATTTTTTTCCTTTATTTATTTTGAGAGAGAGAGAAAGCGAGTGGGGGAGGGACATAGAGAAAGGGAATGAGAGAGAGCATCCTAAGCAAGTTCTGCGAAGCTCAATGTGGGGCTTATCACCGGGCTTAAACCCACAAAACCCCGAGATTGTGACAAGAGTCAGATGCTTAACCAACTGAGCCACCCAGGTGCACCTATCTCTTGTCTTTTTGATGATAGCCGTTCTAACAGGTGTTAAGGTGATTATCTCATTGTGGTTTTAATTTAATTTCCCTGATGATTAGTGATTTGAACACCTTTTCATATACCTGTTGACCATTTGTAGGTCTTCTTTGGAAAACAGTCTATTTGATTCCTTTGTCCATTTTCAAACATTTTTTGTTTAGTTTGTTATTGAGTTGTATGAGTTCTTTATATATTTTGGATTTTAACCCCTTATCAGACACATGATTTGCATAGATTTTCTCCCATTTGATAGGTTGCCTTTTCATTTTGTTAGCCTGTTGGTTTTTTGTTTTTGCCACGCAGAAGCTTTAAGTTAGCTTTTATTCATGATTTCTCTCACAGTTGCATACCACCTCAACTATCACTTACCTTTTCTTTAAATCAATCCACTTTACCAACAAATTGTAAAAGAAAATATATCATTACCATAAATGAAATACCAATATCAATTTAGAAATAGAAACTAACCATAAAATGAACATACTGAAAACCAGTGTTTTTCAATTCTAGCCAGTTATAATTTTCAATGAAAACTGAGCCTGAGATTCGCTCCCTCTTTATTAAAAAAAAAAAAAAAAAAAAAAGAGACATTAGCAAGTTCTCACTGCTGTTAACAAGTAAACCCCCAAATCTCACTGTTGTCACACCTTAGAGTTTATCTTTCACTCATGTAATAGTCCACTGTAGGGCTACTGATTGAGGCACTTAGACTCCTTCCATCTTATGTCACCAACAACCCCTGGATCCAGAGAAGTCCCTGCTTCCAGCCAGCAGATGGGGAGAGAACATGGAGAAGATACACATGATTTTTCCTTTTTGATCTGAAGCTGACATACACCATTGATCCTAATGTTCCTTTGGTAGAAGTCACCCAGCACCAAGCTTGCAGAGAATGCTGGTCCAGACTAGGTAGCCACTTCCCAACAGCAACTTTATCATATGAAAGTAAGAACACAAGTTTTTGTGGTCAAATTATGAAATATATGTACTTATAGAAAAACATAACCATAGTTTCTTACCTACTGGTAAGGATTGTGCAACTATTATATCAGTAACTATATTACTTCTTCAGTAATTCTGAATTCAACTATATTAAAACATTGGATCATGAGTAACTTGTTCTGTGAGCGTTCCACAAGACAAGCAAACATTTCTAATAAATTTTAACTTGATAAATGAGCTATGTCTTGCAATACAAGTAGTAAGGGACGCCATGATCACAACTGAGCCAATGGTTCTTGAAATCCACTTTGATATATGAGTGCTTTGATTTATAAGCATGTTTCTGGAACAAATTATGCACACAAACCAAGGTTTTACTATAATTCTCCTCTCTCCTAACCTCAATTCCATTCAGAAACTATATTTCAAGAAGTTAGCAGCTACCTTAGCAAGAGTTTGGGAATCCATATACACACTAGAGAAACCTTAAATTCTCTGCCTCATAACACAAATTTAAAGAGATAGTACCCAGTGTAGCTTTTTTTTTTAGCGATTATTTATTTTTGAGAAAGAGAGAGAGAGAGGGGGGCAGAGCACGAGTAGGGGAGGGGCAGAGACAGAAGGAGACACAGAATATGAAGCAGGCTCCAGGCTCTATCAGCACAGAGCCTGACATGGGACACGAACCCACAAACTGTGAGATCATGACCTGAGCCAAAGTCGGATGCTTAACTGACTGAGCCACCCAGGTGTCCCCCCCCCCCCTCCCCGGGGTAGCTTTTTACCTCTTGGTATGGCTTAGAACTTTCCTTGGCTAGCTTGAAATTGGTGTTGGGAAATGAGATCTCTCTTTACATGTGCCTGTGTAATAACCAAGAATGCATAATGTGTTTGATAGGAACCTAAATATAAACTCAATGCCTTCTTACATTTTAAAATTTAAGTGTGTCCCATGACTATACTTTTATGGATAAAGTTGCTTTTCAGATACTATTTCACATATAGATACTATTTCTCACCTGAAATATGAGACATGCCACGTACCATCACACTGATTGCATGGACTCTATACTGCTGCATTACATCTAAAATGTTCTGGTACCAATTTCAAACCAATGATGCATGGGTATCTTTGAATTATCACCAGTTGAAAGAGAGAGAAATTTCTAATTGTGGTTTTATAAATGAAAACGTAAAGCTATTTGGAGTTTGGCATTTTTTTTTTAATGTTTATTTATTTTTGAGACAGAGAGAGACAGAGCATGAATGGGGGAGGGGCAGAGAGAGAGGGAGACACAGAATCAGAAGCAGGCTCCAGGCTCTGAGACATCAGCCCAGAGCCTGACGCGGGGCTCGAACTCACGAACTGTGAGATCGTGACCTGGGCTGAAGTCGGACGCTCAACCGACTGAGCCACCCAGGCGCCCCTGGAGTTTGGCATTTGATGAAAGTCTACAGTGATTTCATCTCCCTACAAAAAACCTACTTCAGTATTTTGTCATTAAGGAATGTAGATAACAGAAGGTCAGCCTCTGGGAATTGAGATACGAGAGCAATGTTATGTTTATAAACATTTGTATTTGAGGATTTATGATTTGCTTCTGCATTTTTGTAGGTTGCTATTCATCAGCAAGATGAGGGTTTTTACTCACTGCCAAGCAGGGTAATAGATAAGATATCGGGCCACATACCAGTTCTCTCCTCAAAGATGGGATGAACATGTGGATGGGTCAGTTAGAAAGAGGGTGTGTGTACATCCTGCTTCGTAAGTGAAGTAGGACTCAAGTGACTCCAGGTTAAGAACTCCTTCTTGATAATGGTGAAAAAATAACCAAACCACCAGTCTGATTCCACATAAGAACGAAGGGTATGCGGAGGAAACATGAAGAAATTTCATTGAAAACAGAATCTCAAAAAAATAACAGAAAAGTTAGGGTAGCAAAAAGCTCCTTTGGAATTTGTTGGAAGCTTGGTAGGTATGTCAAAAGGATGAGGAAAGTCTTTTTCTAAACTCAATTCATTTATATCTGGAGACCCCAGGATTCTAGAGGTCCTTATGAGGTGCTTTGTGCCCCAAGACATCCCCTTAAAACTCTAGAAATGCTAGGGATGGGGTGGAGCTCCAGGGTGTGACCTAGAATGGGGACGGGGGCTAAGCTGGCTTAACCTGGAAAAATTGGAAGAAATGCTTACAAGTTTCTGGGCAGAGGCTGTGGCCAAGATAGCTCTGAACTTGGATTCAGATTCTGGCTGTGCCAATAACTGTGTGATTCAAGCATGTTTAACTTCTCTATTTATTTCTCTCTGGATATGTGTTCTTATCTATAATATGGGCAGATCGAGCTGGGTTTCATTCATTCATTCCTACAGCCATTCACATTAATTGCCAGTCACCGTGCTTTAATACAAAAGTATAAAAATAAACATTATACAGTCCCTGCTTCTGAGAAGCTGTCAGTTGAGTGGAAGAGACAGATGTTACTGATAATTATAAAATCATGTGAAAAGTACCATAATAAATGTACAAAGTGCTACTGGAACACACAGAAGGAGGGATGGGTTGTACCAGGAATAGACATAAAGTTTCAAGAGAGAAGGCAATATTTAAATTATTGCCTTGCCTAACAAGGTATACTAAGCCATAGACCAAGTATAAAAGCCTGGATGTATGGAAATGCCTGGTATGTTGGGGGAATTTAAATGTTTAGCTATGGCTAGAACATGCCATGTGTGGAGGCTGTAAGAGTTGCAGAAGCTGAAAAAGTGGGTTTAGGCTCAGCTGTAAACAATATTTTATGACAATTCCTGTTATTCCTTTGGCTGTGAAGACACACTGAAAATTTTAAATAGGAAATTTGGATTGCACAAATTTGTTTTCAGTACATCAGTCTGGCAATAGATGGCTTGAAGACCACAGAAAAATGGAAGCACAGAGGTGAGTTCTGAGGATGCTGTTAATGCAGGAAAGAAGTGATAAGGGACTGAATTTTAAAGTGGCAATAGTGATAAAAATGGACATATTCAAAATATAATTGAGTTACAGAAGCAACAGGATTTAGCAACTGATGGAGAGAGGCAAATGAGGGTGGACATGGGTGTCAGCATGGTGTGTAATGGTATGAGGGTTTTAGCCTGAGTGTCCCACTGAAGGACTATGGGTTAATTGAGATGGTGACACGGAGAGGCAGGAGGTTCAGGATGGGAGAGATTAATTTCATTTGGATGGGAAGGTTTCAAGAACTTCAGTATGCAGATCTGAGCATGTTGAGATATTGCCATTTGAATAAGTAGTTGGAGACCTGCTGTCCTTGTCTGGAGGTCAAGGAAAAGAGAAATATCCAGGATTCCTTGGAGTGTCAGGGGTTAGGAATACCTTAGGTGGAATAAAGTCCTCCAAGGAGGGCTTCTGACAGGACAAGAGAAAAAGAACCGAAATAAAATACCAGGGAACATAGAATTTAGGTTTGTAATTTACTGATGAGACCTTTTGCCCTCAAGGCAGACTCAGTCTTCTCTAGCTTCTGTCCAGGCCATGTTGAGAGCTACTAGGAGGGGCTACCTTCATGCCTCTTCTAACACTGCCTTCCTGGTTAGGCTTGTGTCTAAATCCTCTTCATCTATCAGGTAACATCTGTCCACCCTTTCTTTAAGAGTGATCAGGATTATGGGGCACCTGGGTGGCTCAGTCTGTTGGGCGTCCGACTTCAGCTCAGGTCACAATCTCGTGGTCTGTGAGTTCGAGCCCTGCGTCGGGCTGTGGGCTGATGGCTCAGAGCCTGGAGCCTTCTTCTGATTCTGTGTCTCCCTCTCTCTCTGCCCCTCCCCCGTTCATGCTCTGTCTCTCTCTGTCTCAAAAATAAATAAAAGTTAAAAAAAATTAAAAAAAAAAAAAGAGTGATCAGGATTACACCTGCCTTTCTTTGATGGTATGTTAATTTGAATTCTCCTAGAAGCAGGCCCCACCGGTGATGAGATGCACAAGAGATTTGTCAGGGGAAACACCTATAGAAGATAAAGGTTTGGGGAGAGGTAGGCCAGAGAAGGCTGGGAGAGCCTTCAGACTATGATGGAGGTGTGACCCCTGTGAAAGAAAGCGGGGGTGGGGGGGAGGAGAATTGGGTGGCAAGCACCTCAGAATACAGCACGGTTTCAGGAAAGACTTGGCCAGGCTGATAGGCAGTTTTCAAACCAAAATTGCCAACTGGAGGTATCCCACATCTGAGGAATAGGCTTTCCTGCATACCTCCACCATGCCTACTTAGCCATTTGCTAGGAGGAGCCTGCAGGAAGTGCGGCCATAGTGGAGCAGCAGCCGGGCCCCTGTGCTGGAAAGCCTCCCTGCAGTAGGAGAATCTGAGTGGCACATTTCACTACCACCTCACATGCCCTCAGTGACTCAGTAACATTTCTTCCTAAATGTGCTACTGGTGGTTATTGTCCAAATTAGTTAAAACTCAGGCTTGTACCATTATTAATTATTTCATTTGTGTCCACCCAAGTAGATTATAACGCTTTCTTTAAATAGCAGTGAGAAGCACTAAGTTTTTACCTCAGAAGTCATCTAAGTATTCATTCTAAAAAAACTTGTTTTCTTTTCATTACATGAATTTGTCTGATAGTAGTAAACAGTGGGAGCTTTGACTAAGGAAATTGGCATGGGGGGAGGTTAAGAGAGAATATGATTTGGATGAGGAGTTCCACAGGTATCATAAGGAAGGGGGCAGAGCTAGAGCACGTGAAGTAGATACACCCACTGGAGGAAAGCAGACACTGGGGTCTAGGCACCTCCGTTTGATGAAATGAAGTCCTTGTAGGCACACAGAACACAGTATCCAGAGAACATGGTGGAAGGGGCTAGTCTAGAGCAAGAACTATCATGGGGTGAAGTCCAGCAAGATGTGATGGATAAGAATTGGAGTAGACATCACAGCAACTCCTTTTTTTTTTTTTTTTTTTTTTTTTTTTTGAGAACTATGCTTTCTACCCACAGAGGCAGTTTTCATACACCGTGACACATCTTCTTAACTTTGGTTAATTGTTTGAGAAGAAACACCCATCCCAAGCTGACTCCCTTCTTAGAATTTGGAGTTGGGGTTCAGTAAATCTAATTAGTTGAACTTTCCCTAAACTGAGCTGATACGTTCAAAACAGGGCTCTTGGAAACCATTGGGGCCATCATATATGCTAGGAAGTAAGGAGAACTGGCTTGCAGAAAGAATGAGTCAGGCACTGAGAGAAGAGCTGAGGTAAGAGGCAGTGTGACTCCAGAGACAGGGAGGGAGGCTAGGAGAATAGTTGCCTGGACTCCTGAGGAATTTCCATTCCTGGACCTAATGCTGAGCCCCATCCCTTGAGTTCTGAGATAACCTTCCAACCCTAGAGTAAATTCTCAGTTTTGCTTAATCCAGTTTGAAAGAGTTTCTTTTAGTAGCAGCCAAACAATATTGACTGAGACAGCATTTTGGCAGATATGCTGAAGACACAAATAGGAAATTCGGAAGTGCACGATGTGCTGACATGCAACCAGGCAAGGGGTTAGCATTAGGAAAACTGGGAAGTGTAGCCCTGGGAGGAGGGGCCCAGACAAGGCAGCTGTTCGTCCAGTAGGAACTTGGTGACCAAACGAGTTATCAAGTCAGGGCCTGAGCATGAAGGATCTGATCATAGGAAGGAACTAAGGTGTAGGGTAGAGCCTTCATCACAGCACTGAGGCAGAAGTTGGTTATTGGGAATCAGGCAAAAGGTCAGAGGCTAACTGAGACTTTCTGATCTAATGAGGATGAAATTTATGCATGCATTTAGTAAGAATTATTGGGTATCTATTACATTCTAGGGAGTTTCGTGTATTAACAGACCTCGTTGGAGGGGGTCAGTGTACTAGGGGGTAGAGCCAGCCTGCGGTGGAGACCCCACTGATACCTGCTGTGAGGAGAGACATCTGAGAGGACAGAATCCAGCAGGGAGCTGGGCAGCACATGATGTGGAGTAGATGATAGGTTCTTAAAGTCTGGAGTATTCTAGGGCAAAACACACCTGGAAGAAGGTGAAACTGAAAACTCAGAAAGTAACTTCTTTCAAAGGGCAGCAGAGGAGTGATTCAGAAAGGAAGATAAGAAGATGTCAGGCACACAGCTAGTCTATTTGTCAGTTTCTCCTAGGACTCTGGTGGCAGCTAAGGAACCCATAGAAAATACCTCTTGTGCCTCTTTAGGCCGGATGAACCATTTCATCACACACCTGCTCTACTTTACCAAAGTTAAAAATTTTGGAATTTGGGAGGCTATAAACTCCAGCCTTTTTCCTAATTCAATCCAGGCTTACCAGATAAGCAAGACTAGATTCCTTTAATATAATTCAGCTCAATCCCTGATTTAACCTTGAACCCTGACCTCCTTGGAAGAAGAGATATAGTAAGAAAACAGGAAAAGTTAGAAAGAAGAAAAATTAAGAAATGCTTTATAAGTACTTATATTGGGGTAGAATTAGGTCCAACATCTAATCTCCTATGACTTCCTTCTTTATCTCTCACCTGTAATTTTGAATATTTTGTAATTACAGATACTACTTTTCATCAAGACCTCAAAAGCATTTCTCCAGAAGATATCAGGGACTCCTCATATAGTACCTTTACTTACCCCAGACAAGATGTACTGAAAACTAACCTTGACAATAACAAATGAAGGAACATACAATTGGCTCCAGTTTCTTTTCTCTTAATCACATTTCTAGTGTTGTTGACCATAGTGTTAAGTAGAGTCAAGGGGCCCCTGGGTGACTCAGTGTCTGACTCTTGATTTCTGCTCAAGTCATGGTCTCACAGTTGGTGGAATCAAGTCCTGCATCGGGCTCTGTGCTGACAGCGTGGAGCCTACTTGGGATTCTCTCTCTACCTCTGTCTCTCTCTGCTCCTCCCCTGCTCATATGTGCATGCTCTCTAACACACACACACACACACACACACACACACACACACACACACAGAGCATCAAAAGATCTGGAGCTGAGTCAGCAATTTCTGCTTAGCTTCTGATTGGCCTGATGGGGTGCAAATTATTTAACATCCCTAAGCCTTCATTTCCTCATCCATAAAATGGAGTAATAACACAGGCTTTAATACCTTTCTGGGTGATTTTACAGGCCACTGCAAATGGTATAAACACCAATGGAAAATAGGCAGCTTCTTTAATAAATTAGCAGGTCCTTTAATAAATCAGCATTGTAGAGCAAAGAATCTGTACCAGAACCCAATTTTTCTCCTTACTGGCTCTGTGGCTTTGGGCAATTCATTTGAGTTCCAAATCTTGTTTTTTTTCAATTATAAAAGAAGTATGATAATATTTCTGTTTCATGTTTTTTTATGAAGATTATAATGACACAGGTATACTAAAGTATAAAGAATATATTAATGACTATAATTTTTAATACTGTCTCAGAATAGAATAATGAGATTTTGGTGAAGGATAATCTCAAGGCCAAACACATGTGAATTGATTTTTTCTTGTTATAAAAGTATTAATATAATTTTACCTTAGGATGTCTTTATCCAATCCTTTCAAGAATATTTTCACAGAAAATCATTGTGATTTCTTTGGCAGTGGCAAATTTAAACAAGACAATCACTTAAAAATAAAACATGGAATTCATTTACATACCAAAAATAAATGAGTGTGTCCTTAAAGCAAAGATCCTTTGTGTGTGTGTGTGTGTGTGTGTGTGTGTGTGTGTGTATTTTAATGAAGTCTTTTAGAAGACAAAAATGGTATGGTCCATTTGTATTCATAATTTATCGGTTTAATACTCTCTTGAATTAAGAGAAAGATGGCTTGTGTATATAAAGTTCTAATAAAAGAGTTTAGTTAAGCAAATATGATTCAGTTTTATATTGAGATTGTTACCACTCAAAGGAGTTACTTTTCTGCATTTTTTAAAAATAAGGTTATTCTACAGTATACTTGTTAAATTCTAATGTTCTTTAACCTTTTATTTCCTTGCAAGATAATAGTTGGAGAAACTGCTGTGTTTTGCCTACAACTAGCCACACGGGACTTTGAAAACCAGGAGAAAACTATTTTAACTGGAGATTGTTGCTATATAAACCCACTGGTGCGGCGAACTGTACGATTTCTGGGTATGTGTTCATTGAATTATTTTTATTGTTGCTGAAACCATGTTTATGTATAAGCTAACCCTTAAAATGATCAGCATTTTAGCCCTATGCAAATATTGGATTATATTTTATTTGAAATGTTTCAGTTTGATTTAAAAAATAATATTGCATATGACGTTCTCTCATATTGTATGACTCTACTTCAGGTGTCATTTCCATATTATTTTAAGGAAAAAAGAACACCACACTTGGATGTTTTCATATTCTTTAAGAAACTAAAAATTATATAATTAAAAGAAATTATTTACTGGGCTTATGAAACTTCAGAAACAATGCTTAAAGAGAAATGATAATCTAGTCATATTGCTGAGCATCATGAAAGACAAGAAAAATAGATTGGCAGATAAAATATATGTTGTATAGTGCGCCTGGGTGGATCAGTGGGTTAGTGTCCGACTTTTGATTTCAGTTCAGGTCATGTTCTCCCAGTTGTGAGACTGGGCCCCGCATCGGGCTCCATGCTGAGTGTGGAGCCTGCTTGGGATTCTCTCTCTTTCCCTCTCTCTCAATATAAATACATAAACTTAAGAAAGACACCTTGGTGCTCCTGGGTGACTTGGTTGGTTACGTGTCCATCTTTGGCTCAGGTCATGATCTCACAGTTGATGAGTTGGAGTTTGAGCCCCGCATGCGGCTCTCTGCTTTCAGTATAGATTCTGCTTTGGATCTCTCTCCTGCTCTCTCTCTCTCTGCACCACGCTCCCTCACCGCCGCCCCCCCCCCCTCCCCACACACACATGCACTTTCTCTCTCTCCCAAAAATAAAAAATAAACATTAAAAAAATAATAACAAAACATATGTTTATTTTTTAATTACCATATGTAGCTCTCCATGTTGCATTACCTCTGAGCTTTTTTTTTTTTAAATGTCAACAAAAATGCATTGGTGATTTTATTAGAGGAAAAGATTTACTATTACTATATGGGACACCTGAAACTAACATAACATTGTATGTTAACTATGCTGGAGTTAAAGTTAAAAAAAATATAAAAAAATTTAAAAAGCATCTACTGATGACGTTAACCTTCAATCTGAAATTCTAGCACTAATACATATAAGTATTGATAAGTTATTGCAGATCATTTCAATTCAGTAGAAATTTGGCCAAGACAAATTTTTAACTGACACAGTAAAGTTTAATATAAATTATTATTTCTTGTATTTATCAGATTAAAAAGTATTTCTGTATATACTATACTAGATAAAATTTAAGATAAATTCTGATCTGTATTTAGATTAAGATTAAGGATAGTGTACCCTTCAATATACTTCTTATAGCAGTGGGATCAAGATGAAGACTTTGGAGATATTATGCACAGATAAGCAAAGCTATATATAATCCTACTTAAAGACTAATCAAATGTCATCATGCCTATGAATCTCTCTAAAGATGGGAGGTTTTCATATCTAAGACTGTTCTTTTTATTGCCCTCAAGTTATACATCTCCAGAGCCCTCATTTATACTGTCTAAGTGATAACTTTTCTATGAAACTTTACAGTTATTTTTTTTTTGCATACATCGATACTATGTTCTTGACTCGTTTATCTTTGCATGAGAGACATTTAATAACAAAATAAGCAATAATATACTCTAAACTAAAAATGATGAAATTGACACTTTCCAAAATACTGTTAAAGCAAATTTTATTATCCCTACTTAAGTAAATATTTTTCAGCATTTGCACACATATTACTAAGGAATATATACAGTAAAGCATATTTCTAAAGACTATACACAGTAAAGCATGCTTTAAATCTCTGTATGTTTCTTATTATATGATTTTATGAAATATTTAGGATTGCTTGGTTTGTTTCTTTTCCCTTGTTCATTATGATTTGGATGTTTCTAGTTTGTTATAATGGGAAGTTTATAAGCAAAATATTACTGCATCATAGGGCATCATTCTTTTTTTTAAGTATTATTTGATTTGATTTGATTTGATTTGATTTTATAGAGAGAGCATGAGCAGGGGAGAGAGGGAGAGAGAGAGAGAGGGAAAGAGAGAGAGAGAGAGAGAGAGAGAGAGAGAGAGAGAATCTTAAGCAGGTCCCACGCTTAACACAGAGCCTGATGTGGGGCTCAGTCCCACAACCTTGTGATCATGACCTGAGCTGAAATTAAAAATCAGCGGCTCAACCAACTGAACCACCCAGGTGCCCCAGGGCATTGTTCTTTGTACGGACTTTATTCTGGCGGTCAGCACAGTGGATACTGTCACGGGATCTCACTTTAAAGTATCTTTATAGTCAACTACAATACTGGTCTTGGGCCTGATGCACTGAATATTTTAATTCAAAAGCACATTTGGGAACTTTGCAAGTATGAAGAGACATTTCCATATCCATATCAAATACTTTTCTCTACTTTAAACGGGAAAACTTATTACAGCAGATAAAGAGAATGGTTTGGTTAAATAAAATGAGTACATCTTAGCCTAGATTCCAGGGGAGTAGAGATGAAGACTTACCATTTAGGTTTCCATGCTGGGCCATGATGGTTGGAAGGAGAGTTTATGTGCATTAACATTTTATTGAGTTCCATTTTCTTTCATTTCTCTGCTTCTCCTAAATGTCTTCTTTTGCTAACATTTACTTGTATGACTCATGAAATGCTGGGAAGATGTAAAGAAAAAGCTTTTTATTATTTGCTTTTAGAATTTTTAGACAAAGGGAGAACTAAGGTCTTGTCTCATTGCCATTTGTATACACATAGAGTTTTGCTATGTGCAGGTTTGTGTGCATGAACCTTTTATAATCTTACATAATATTTCAAAAATTAAAAGGATAGCCATGCATCTGATACTGGAAAATTATTTGATCCTGCACAACTTTCCTGGTGACTTCCTACACAACCGCCAATGATTATGTAAAGATTTAGCAAACAAACAATCCTGAAATGTAGAACTAAGAAGAAAGCTGTCTGATTATTATAATAGAACTATATGGCTTTTTAATAAATGAACTGTTTGGGAAATATTCTTTTGGTATAATTATTTTTTTATTTTTTTATTTTTTAAAAAATTTTTTTAACGTTTATTTATTTTTGAGACAGAGAGAGACAGAGCATGAACAGGGGAGGGTCAGAGAGAGAGGGAGACACAGAATCTGAAACGGGCTCCGGGCTCTGAGCTGTCAGCACAGAGCCCGATGCAGGGCTCGAACTCACAGACCGTGAGATCATGACCTGAGCCGAAGTCAGCCGCTTAACCGACTGAGCCACCCAGGTGCCCCTCTTTTGGTATAATTTTAAAATACCTGATGGAATTTTATTTCCCCAAATTATAAAAGAATAAATCTCTTCACATTGGTACCACATCCTCAAAGGCTGTAGCTGTAAGTTTAATTGAAAATGATGCCAAGGAATGTATTTTGCCTATGCTACCTGAGGAGAAAAATAAGTTTTGGTTCTAATGACCAATGGCATTGAATGTGGAATATTTTTTAATTTGAATAAATTGTCAAGTTCTTCACAAAAGGGGACAAAAATTCTGTAAATACTTAATTTTATACCTTCAGATAACCAAAGCAAATAAATTTTAATGCTGTGAAGATAATTGAAAAATTATAATTTTGTTTGCATTATTATTTACTAAATTGCCCAAAATTTGATAAACTAAATTCCAACCATAAAAGATAAGGTGGGACTAAGTTACTAGCTGTTAAGTGGCTTTTTAAGATGTTTTTGTGAAAGCAGTGTAGAGATTAATCTGAAACATTCTTCTTTACTTAAGATTTTCCATGACATTTAAATGAAAACTAATGCTGTTGGATTTTACTGCTAAATGGCATCTCCAGCAGAGTTAATATCAGTCCGAATGGGTTTAAGAGGCATAATCAAAGGGAGACAACTGCTTTGCTTTATGTTTGTAAGGTGTGAAATATTTTCAAAATAGGGAAAAATAAAGATTGCTAACATTAGTTGAAGGTGAGAGACTGAGCCCTCTCCAGAGAAACGTGTCTCCTTTTTAAAAATCACATTATCCAAACACAGTCTTAGAATATATCTTCTTCTTTTATCTTATAAACCTGCCATGCATAAAACTGTAGCCAGTGGTAGACAGCTCAATATGTTAAATAATTTAACTCTCCCACCACTCCAGAAAGCAAAGAACTGGAGAGAAGTGGAAGTGGAGGGAACCATATGTTTGTAAGTGTATTTTATAGTTTCTAAAATATTTCCATGTTGGTTTATTGTAAACTGAAATACAAAAACAAAACAAAACAAAACAAAAACAAAAACAAAACCCCAAAGAGTTAAAATGGTTTGTTTTCTTCCTCAGGTATTTATACATTTGGGCTATTTGCTACAGATATCTTTGTAAATGCTGGGCAAGTAGTTACCGGGAATCTGGCTCCACATTTTCTTGCCCTGTGTAAGCCCAACTATACAGCACTTGGATGTCAGCAGTATACACAGTTCATCAGCGGGGAAGAGGCCTGCACGGGCAACCCAGATCTCATCATGAGAGCAAGGAAAACGTTTCCATCCAAAGAAGCAGCTCTCAGTGTCTATGCAGCTATGTATCTGACAGTAAGTAAGGATTATTAACCAGTCTTAGTCTGTCCTTCTGTTAATTCTCCCAATGAAGAAATTATTTTTCTCTGCCATAATGGAAGTCACATTAACAGCTTTCTGTAGGCCATTTAATTTATTTTTAATAATAGCTGTTTGTACTGTGGATAAAATTAAGTCAGTTGACTCTCATGAGATTATGTGTGGGTAGTGGTTGCATTAAAAAATATAGCCATTAGCATTTCTATTTGCGAATATGTTTGTCTTTATGTTAAATAGGGTTTAATGGAAACAAATTTGTCCCATAGCAGTCCCCATAATCTTGCAATAGCCCAATTAAGAAAACTACCCAGGCCTCTCAGCTGCCTACTCAAGCTCTAATATTCTCTGGTGGTGGTGGGGAAGGGAGCACTCTTTTTTTAGAAAGATTTTTTTGTTTCATTATTGGTAACTATGTCATCATAATATCTCAACCAGTGTTTTAATATGTTCTCACAGAACTAGCCAAAATGTCCTTATAAATTATTTTTTCCTTTATTCTTGAGTCTTTGCCCTCATTTTAGTAGTGAGAGCCAGGCCCCTGGTGTAGCTATCCGGGACCTCTAGGTGGAAGTAAGTGGTGATGGTTGAGTGCTTTACTGAGACGCAGGAGCAGAAACAAGGGGAACCTTGGCAGGTAGCTCTTGGCCCCTGCATTCCTGCCATCAGCCTTTTCCTCCATCACCACGATCTGCCTTGCAGCTATGGAGCTGGGCTCCAGAAAGCGTGCTCTGTAGGCTTTTCCATGGCTACAGTAAGAGGTTCAGAGAATTTAAATGCCTTCAGGGGTTCTCCTTTCTAATGGTGCCCATAGCTACTTTCTTCTGATTTTAGCTCATTGACAGGAGATCACAAACAAAATTTGAAACCAAATTTTATCACTGCTAATGACTTGAAAAAACTCAGACTTATTTTTACCCTCAAAGAGGTATTTGATTATGGAAATATCTCTGATATTCTTAATGCAATCATGCCTGCTTATCTCTAAAAACAAACAAAGAGCCAAGCAGTAAAATACCCCATGACACCTCTACTTGAGATTGGAAATAAAATTACTAAATAAGCAACAATTTAGGAGGGGAAATTTAGCATTGTACATAACATTTGCAGTGGCAGGGTAATTTTGGAGGCCATGAATGTATGCATTTTAACATTTCTAAAGTTTTCAGGCCAAGCTAATTCTATCCCTCACAGCCTGGACTTTTTAAAAAATCCCATCAAACAGGATTTTATAGAGTTAAAGATCAAATCCCATCCTATCCATTTTCTCTTCCACTGTCTTCTGACTTCTGTACAGTTTGTTAGTTACAACTCCCTTTTTCCCCTCTCGGTGTGCTCCCAACTCCGTTCCTTTAATTTCCCCTGATTTCTTTATTCCATCAGCTTTACTTTCTGTTTCCCATTCTCAGGTACTTCTAGACTTGATATGAAATCTGTTAATCCATGCATATTCTTTCCTATGCTAACCTGCTTGATGACATGTTACACCTCTTTTAGAATATGAAGCATTCAGCCTTAAAATGCAGATTTAAAACTTGAGTGAATCAGAAGTCAGAAAATAGTTTTCATTCATTGTCATCACGTCTAAATCTGACACTGGTATTTGTATCTGAGTATGAATTGCAAATGTACCTGCATATACATATGTGATCAAACCAATGGCTTGAGACAAATTCTAGAAGACTCTCTGAATCCAAACAAATCCTGTTACATTATTTTAGCACTTAATAGATGGTAGATTTTGCTGTATAACCAGCATTTGCAAATGGTGGCAAATGTGCTAGTATTGTAAATACTTGATCTTTTTGTTCTGCCAAAATTGTGTTTTCAAAGGCATTGCTTTTAGGACAAGGCATTATCTTTTTAAGTACTGGCGAAATCTTAATATCTTACCTTGCCTCTAGTCAGCTGGCATGTATTTTAGCAACTTCTTGGATATACATACATATATATATATATATATATGTATGTATAATAGATACATAATTATCTGTATAGTATATAATAATTATTATTATAGAAAATATTCATTGAGAATTTGTTATGTATCAAGCACCAAGTGCTTCACTTTTACTAATTCATTTAATGTATTACTAATTCTTACTGATGTCTTAAAATTTATTCTTTATTGTAACTACTATTTAGGTAATGATTGATTATTGGTACTAATTTTTTGAATCCTCATAAAAACTCCTTGAAGTATGTGGCATTATTATGCCCATTTTATAGATGAGGACACTCAGAAAGTGAAGTAACTCGTCCAGATCCATAGAACCACACTTTCCTGGCTACAATGATTCTGAGTATTCCAGAGAAGGAATCACTGAATCATACTAGCCCTAATGTATGCATGATCAGCTGAATTTCCTCCTGCTGCCACATAATCTCAGCATCCATCAAGGTTATGGTTGAGGGTTCAGATGGTAGATATGTTTAGAGAAAAAACATTTAACAACACTGCAACTCTTGGAAATCTTCTAACATTAAAACGTGGTTCAGACTAAAAGTCAGGATTCCTACTTGTAATTACATTGAAGGGTACCTCTGTATTTTTAACAATAGATTCTGTTCTCTACTAACTCCTTTTCTCTCTTCCCTACACCCATTTATGAGTATGTGAGTGTGGGTGGCTGCCATGGCAACTCTGAATATAACTCCTGCTGCAAATGTAGGCATTACAGTCAGGTTTTGCTGTTATATTTGATCCCATATACATATATATTTCTTCCCAGTTTCACTAGAGACACCTTGGGAAAACTTTATAATAGAAGTGTCGGGGTATTTTGAGCTAATACAGTCTCGTGAAATGCTTGCCAGAATTTTGATGAGTAGGTATATAGGAGAAAATAGCCATATAATCAGTATTTTCTGTGGAAACAGGCTTATTGCTGTATTTAGATATATGTTTGTTTAATGTTGTGTAAGTGTGGTAAACATATGTACATACATAATAAAAATAAATAAGCCATATTATGAAGTATATGAATAAGAACTGAGAAATATTTTTCTGATGTTTCTCTTTGTGGATTAGTAAATAAAATTAAGGAACTTGAAGTCTCCTTTAGCATTTGACTTTAATTAAGGCTTTTGGGGATAATTTGATAACAGAGTTGTTCTCTTTTGCTTTACTGAGAACTTTCAGGGGAAAAAAATCCCTATGCCTATTTTTGCAAATGTTGTTGGTTTCCCAGGAAAACATTCTGAAGGTTATTTAACCCTCAACCATTACATTTATAATTCAGTGTTAAGTCACATTAGAATAATATTTAAATTTAGCTTTGTGTTATTCATTTCATATGAAGTGAGCAGTTTTTCTAATTGTAAAATGAACTTCAAAGTTGAGAATGAGAAACAGTGTTTCATGACTTTCCAGTTGATCTTATAAATCAGTGACAGGAAGACATAAAATGATCTCCTTAGGTTACTTCCAATTATGACCTTATATTGACTCTCTGAAAAAAGAAAGAAAGAAAGAAAGAAAGAAAGAAAGAAAGAAAGAAAGAAAGAAAGAGGAAAGGAAGAAAATGAAGAAGGGAAGAGAGAGAGGAAGAGAGGGAGGAAGAAAGAAAGAAGAAAGGAAAGGAAAAAGGAAAGGAAGAAAATGAAGAAGGGAAGAGGGAGAGGGAGAGAAGGAGCAAGAAAGAGGAAAGGAAAGGAAAAAGGAAAGGAAAGAGGGAAGAAAGAGGGAGGGAGGGAGGGAGGGAGGAAGGAAGGAAGGAAGGAAGGAAGGAAGGAAGGAAGGAAGGAAGGAAGGAAGGGGTCAGCTACACTTGTTGGCCTGTTATTATTTTTGGTTGTGAACAAACCACCCTTCAAAACAAGAATTTGCTGTCCTCAGGATTCTGTGGGTTTTACTGGTCCTTAGAACCTTGCTTCTCTCATGTGTTGTGTTCAGCTAGGGGTAGATGGGGATGGGACAGTTCAATACCTGGGCCTCTCTCATTCTCAAGAGATTTTCTCCGAGAGGATCTGAGAGCAGCCTTCCAAGAGAGCAGAGACCTGAGCTACAGGGCGTCTTGAAGCTTGTGCTCCAAAACTTGTTCACCATCCCCATCTCTGGACTCTGTTGGTCCAAGCAAATCCACAAGGCCAGCCCAGATTGATGGGAGCAGAGAAACAGACTCCACCTATAAGTGGGAGGTGCAGTACAATCAGACTGTAAAGAAGTTGATGTACTAGCAAAAGAGGAATTTGTGGATATTAAACAACTCACTGCAGTCTTTTCCCAGAATATTAGCGGAAAGCTCTGAAGTATCATTACCCCCCACCTTGTTGGTGTCCAGTCTTTGGCATCTACATGCTCTTACTGCCCACACAGCCACCTTTTATAATAATCTCATGAGGTCCCATGTGCACATGGGCTGCCACAGGCTGCCAAGACGAGGGTTAAATAAACACAACCCACTGGTATCTGTTTGGCCTTCGTTTAGTAATATTTTACCTAATCTGTGTAGGGGCATGAACAGCTCCTCAGTGTGGGGTACAGGAATTTGGGGGATGCATGGCAGTTTTCCTGCAGCCTTTGATTTCATGAGACTGGTCAGGGATTGTGTTTGAAGGCGAAACATCAAAGTGGGTGGAAGGTAAAGCTCTGGGCTGCCCTCATGTATTTGCCTTCAGTGACTGATGAGATCTGGCTGCTATCAGAAGGCCATTCCTCTAAATCTTCCCTGCTCAGAAGTAATTTAACGCTGAAGTGTGTACGATCCCTGTGCTCTAGATTTCAAATGAGCAAATCTGTGGTCTACTAGATAATATATTAAAAGGTATTTAGTGGGCACTCGCTCATAAAGTGACTGCTATACTATTACTGTGACTACTGTTGCCGGGACCACTGGTATTAGTCGATGGACAATTTTTTCCTGTCAGCCTTCAGCCAAGTGTCATAGGGGATGGGGAGGTTACCAAAGACATCTGCAAAGTACCCATTTAGTTCCAATGTTTTCGTTACCATGGCCCCCTTTTATAATTTACCTTCTTCTACCACACTCCTCCATGAACTTTATATTTCTAAATCTTCTGTCTAATATGATGCTTTCCCATCTCAACTTAGGCCCAGATATTATTTTAAAAAAATTTTTAATGTTTATTTTTGAGAGAGAAAGAGGGAGTGTGAACAGAGGAGGGGCAGAGAGAGGCAGACACAGAATACAAAGCAGGCTCCAGGCTCTGAGCTGTCAGCCCAGAGCTGGATGCGGGGCCGAACTCACCAACCGTGAGATCATGGCCTGAGCCAAGGTCAGACGCCTAACTAACTGAGCCACTCATGCACGCGTAGGCCTAGATATTAAACAGTGGCCCATGATAAAAAATATATAATAATGCTGTTTTGAAATTGTACACATACAATTATTAAAATGGCACATATAAACAGCTATTAAATATAAAGCAGTAAATGATTAAAGACGCCTGGATACTCTGCATCTTTACCTTAGTTTTATCTGGCTTCTGTAAGTGCCACTATAACTGGGTATTCTGGGATTGACTCATCACTTTATAATGGTTTCTGGTTCCCCAGTCACATCCCAGAAGTCCCTGTGTCTTCCACAATGTATCAGAACCAGTAAGCAGCATGAGATCACCATTGCTGCCAACTGACTTAATACAGTTCCGGTCAACAGCAAAGAGTACTGACATTTTAGTTAGTGCCTGTGGGTGGGCTTCCTTTGGGTAAATATACTATTCTATTAAGCGCTTACAAATATTGAAAAGTATGTCATAGAATTCGGTTAATATGTCTGGGGCTTCCTAGGTGTTCACCAACTCCAGGTTCGGGATTTCTGTCAGCACTAGCACATTCTATTTAGGAAAACAGGACTTACTCGTATAGGACAATATCAGACAGAGTCAGCCCTGTGTTATGACTTTTGTAGGCCCTAGGCACTTGTGTTTTCAGGACCTCCTCTGCCATTGAAAATATGTATATGCTTTACAACCTCATTGCTATAAAAACAAATTAATAAATAACGTATATTAAATATTTTCTTCAACCTGAATGTTCACTTTTCCTTCTGATTTTAAAGGAAATTATAACAGTTTTATTGGTCCCTACAAGTATCTGGGATCTAAGTTCCATGCCTACTGGATAAGTTTTCCCTAGAGATAGTGCATAATAAAGTTCTAGATGGAATATGAATGTTAGTGTATCTGGTGATGACAGTGAGAGCCATTCAGTATCCAGGAAGGAAAAGATCACCGTGGACAAGTACCATCAGGGAGTGCTTCAGTGGGAAGTGGCACTTGGCCTGGGTCTTGAAGATGAATATGATTTGAATAGGTAAAGAAGAAGCATTCCAGAGATGGGGACAATGAAAGCAAAGACAGCAAGCAAGAAACAGCAGATACAATTAGGAACTAGTGAGGGGAAACCTCAGATGGGGAGTATATATGGGATTTAAGGATTAGCAAGAATAAATAAATCAGAAAGTCACTGTAAACCAACTTGAGGCTTAACATTTGGGTTAATAAGTAAGACGGGGTTGAAAACTGACATTACGGCAGTGCTTCTGAATTATTTTACTTAATTCAATTCCATAAATATATATGGAATACCTATAACGCATTAAGCCTGAACATACTGATATCAACTCCTTCTGAAGCTTAAAATGGTCCGATAGAGCATAAAGAGGGAATTAAAAGGGAGAGAAACTAAAAGTAAAGGGAATGTTATAAGGAGATTGTCAAAGAATCTCAGATACGAAATAAGGATTTGAAGATTGACAGCCCAGTGCTGATGAGACCAGAGTCAGATGAAATGAAGTGAGATGAAATGAAATTCCTAGTTTCTGAGAAATGGAATGAGCTTGGGCACCATGAGCTGCCATCAGCCTGAGCCACGGCAGACTGAGTATAGCTTTGAGTAGTTGGGAATCCCTAAGCATTTTCTCTTAGAGCACAGGAATAGGAAAGCCGGACCTAGACCCACAACCAGTGCTCCTGTATGCATTGCAGGGTTTACACACCGTCACCGCTTACTTCGATGCTTTGGCTAAACTTAGCCAAATCCCTGGGCCCGAGTTTAGTACTGTGTCCTGCTCTTAGATTTCAGCCCTCAGTCCTCCAGCTTCCATTTATGAGAAAGTAACAGTCTAGCCTCATCCTAAGTACTTTTTTTTTATAGGCCTTAGTCTTCACAGTGGCTGGAATGAAAGTATGGCTGTCTTCATTCTACAGGTAACAAAACTGAAGATGCAAGAGGCTAATTAGCTTGCCCAAGGTTATATAGCTAGTATTTGCTAGAACCAGAAATACAATGAAGGCCAGTATTGACTCCAAAGCCAGTATTTGGTCTTTTATATCACACTACTTCCTGGCATGTGCCCCAGTGAAAAGGAAGCAGCCTCATGCCCAGTCATGAAGAAAACTGGCCAATTGATTTTTTTTAATGTTTATTTATTTATTTTGAGAGAGAGAGAGAGAGAGAGGGAGAGAGAGACAGAGAGCATGAACAAAGGAGGGGAAGAGAGAGAGGGAGAGAGAATCCTAAGGAGGCTCTGTGCTGTCAGTACAGATCTCACAAACCATGAGATCATGACCAGAGCCAAAATCAAGAGTTGGATGCTCAACCGATTGAGCCACCCAGGCACCCCTAGTCCATTGATTTTAATTGAACATCACACGATATGAATTAGGAAGGTTGTTGAAAAACTGTACTCCATAAATTCCTGTCCCGTGTCCTATTTTCCAGATAGCCAAATTGCTCAAACCCTAAAAGTAATATAAATGGTCATGATTATTGGATTTTAATTGTACTTTTGATTGTAAGTGAATGTTTTATTCTTATGATTCTTAATTTTTAATATCCTATGTTCTACACATCATTTGTGATGCTAAAGAACTTTAATTGCTTTTGAAATGACAACTTTTATGTTACCTTTTACTTCTTTACGATGTACAGTAATTGGATACATAATAACCTAACCAGCATTGGCGGTGCTTAATGCTCATTAGACCTCCGTGGTAGGCACTATCGCTTTGACGGGGTCCAACAGAACCCAGTTTAACAATGGGGAGCTCTACATGTGTGGTCAAGCATTGCATCTCTTTCATGCCCAATAACACGCCCATACCCATTTTTCAAAAGATGCATCAAGCTTTGCCGCAGAAGGCATGGCCTTGCTCCTGAGCTCCAGGAGCCAACACGGTGATTCTCATAGCTTTGGACTGTATGCTTTCTGCCTCGACATCTCAAGCACCATAGAACCTGTGGATCCTGTGGCCCAAGTAGCAGGGCTGCTTGCCCTACAGCCTGTACTTGTTGTAGAGCCCTTTTCTTCTCCAGGCCCCACTTAGAGCTGGCAGCTTTTCATGTCATCCGGTATATAGGCCAGAACAATATTCATAGGTATGAGATGTGTTTCCCCAAGAACACGTAGTGATCTGAGGGTGTTGTGCTTCCTTTTTTGCGGTAGTGGTACAAGATGCAATAATTTGTCTTTTGCTTTGAGGGGATGTTTAGCATACCCCTGGCCAATGGATCCCTAAAAATTTTACTGATGTCCCAGGCCCCTGAATCTTACAGGGTTTATCTCCCAAGATCTGGAATGCGTGTATCTTTCCAAGACCTCCAGTGTGCTGACCATCTTTTATCTTGCTTGATCAGCATGATATCTTTGATGCAAAGAATCAATACGATGGTCTCTTCAGACTATGATCTGGCAAAGAGCAGGAGAGTTAATGCATAGGACTGACATACACCATGATGTAAAACTTTGCCTGTTCTATGTGAATGTGAACTGTTTCTCATCCTGTTTCTTTTTTTTTTTTTTAATTTTTTTAATGTTTATTTATTTTTGAAGGAGAGAGAGAGACAGAGAGTGAGTTGGGGAAGAGCAGAGAGAGGGAGACACAGAATCCAAAGCAGTCTCCAGGCTCTGCTCTGTCAGCACAGAGCCTGATGCGGGACTCGAACTCACAAACTGTGAGATCATGACCTGAGCCAAAGTCAGACGCTCAACCAACTGAGCCACCCAGTCGCCCCTCTCATTCTTTTTCTTGAACAAGATAGAAAATAATGCATTTGACAAATCAGTGGTCACTACTACTTAGCTAAGATTCAGGAGACTGTAGTTTTTCTCCAGGATTTGTCCAGCCTGGTTAATTAAATGGAGGTATGATAAGAACCACTACCCCTACATTCTTGAGATCCTAAGAGGTAGATAAATCTCCACCATCCCCCCTTCCTTAATGCAGTATTGTTTTTGATTCACTATCTTGGCAGGAGTGGGGATATAGTTTCATAAGCTTCCTATTAAATTCCCCCAATAGTCTACCTGCCAAGGGGAAAATGTCCACTAGATGTGTTCACAGACCTAGTAGACTTTGGCCCAGGTTCACTTACTACCTAGTCCCCATGGGACCTTGAAGCAGGGAGCCATGATGATGCTAATTCAGGTCTCCAGGCAATCAGTGTCCCCTTAGACTTTTTGTTCAATAGTCCTCAAAATGCCTGGATATTCTCCTCCCCCCAATATGTAGTCACCTGAATAAATGGTCATAGGTCCTTTTGGGGAAGGACTGGGAAAATCATTACAATACATACTTTCTGTAGTGTTACAGGGTCCTTCCCTCTAGGGACCTGCTGCCTCTTCAGTCAGTGAGTTTCATTCCAGTTTGGTAACTGCACAAAGGATTGAAACTTTTATTGGGGCATCCACTTTCAGCTCTGCATTCTTGTCATCTTGTGGGTATGTATTGAGTAGTCTTCTGGGCTCCTTATCTATTTTGCCTCTAGGGCACACTATGTTCTATAAATCATCTCCAAAACTTTCTGCAGGTCAAGTCACCTTGCCTGTCACTCAGGGCCTTATGCATTGTTATGATAATTGAGACACAGCCCCCTAACCCCTACCACTGCTCCTACGATTAAGCACTGGTCACTGGCTTCTGTTTCTTCAGGCATTCCATGGTCTGCATGGATATAAAGGACCCAGCTCTGTGGTAACCTCCCCTACCAACGACACTGGCTTATGGAGGAGAGGCATCCCTCAACTCCTGCACCCTGCTACTGCCCCTCTCACTAGCACATTCCTCGTGCCTCAGTGAATGGTACATCCATGAGGTCCTCCCATGGTACATCATCCTCTGGTGGGTCCTTGAGGCTCATGTTACATGTCCATTCCAGCAATGTCACTTCTCAGAGCCTTTTAATTCCTTCTTCCACTGTCTGCCGAAGCAATTCAGGCATGTCAGCTTCATCGAGAAAAAGTAATCATTTTCTCCAAGCTTTTAGGAACCTGCGCAGCAAGGAGTTTTTACTGTTCCCCAGGGGCCTTGCAAGAGTATTAAATCCCATATCCCCAGGGAGAGTGTCCTCATGTCCACAAACTCTCCCTTATCCTGTTTCTGTTTCAGCATCCTTGATAAAGCACCTTCAAAATCCCACCACGTAGGTCTCCCCTGACTCCAACTGGTATGCGCTGGCTAATTCTTGCAGCAGTTTTGGGGCAGAGTCGCTTTCTTTCCTTATTCCGTTTATCACATCCTGGCAACTAAGCCCCAGTGGTTGGCCTGGCAGCCAGGAAAAGAGGTTGGAGCAGATCATGAGCGGACCCCTATTGCACTGGGGGAAAGAGGCTTCTCACTTCCCCACTCGAAAGTCCCTGGTATGGGTGGGGCTGGGAGGAGTGCTAGCCCTGAATAGGTGGGGGTGGTAGCCACGTCTGAAGGCTCTGAGCGTTTAGAGGAATCTGATGAACCAAAATATTCATGTACATCCACTCATATTTCCCCATCCCCATGTCAAGGTGTTAGATTTTTCTAACTAGAGTCCTGACCTTGGTATAATGGACCTGCCTTAGCTGAGCAGTCAGTGATATTTGAAGGTCCCTTGACTCTTAGCTAGTAAGTGATAAGTTTGGACTTCAGCTTTTTTTACTCTGAAACCTCAGAAACAAGAGCTTTTTTTCTAAGTTCCCAAAGAGGAACTCTGACCATCACACTCAGTTTTCATTTGTTCGTTAACTCTCCTCAGCTTTTCATTTTTCTTCTGTAGGGTGCCAACACAACTTAGTAAGAGTTGGCCAATTTCATTATCCCTCTAGTTAGTCATTGTTTCCATGGACTTCTCAGCTTCCCATGTCATTGGCCTGGTTAAGTCATTCCTCCCAATTAGGGTGGCCAGCCATCAGACTTCATACTTCCAGTGCTAAAATCAGGAAAGTTTAGTGTAAACCAGGTTAAGTTGATTACAGTGTCTCCACCAGAACATTCTTCCAAGTCACTATTGGTGGGTTTTAGCAATTGGATTGTTACCCGGTGCCTCCATATACTTCACAAGATGGGGTCCTCATTTCCAGCAAGGACATGTCCCTAAACCCCATCTTATCACCTGTTTTCTTAGATCATCCCAATTCTTAGGATCCTCCACAAAGTGGAAGGCTAAGATAGAATTAGGAGCAGTATTAGAAATACAATTAGGAAGCTACGATTTATGGGAAGCTTGGAGGGAGGTAACACTTGTAAAAGATAGAACCTCTCTGAGAAGTGAGATTGGAGAGGGGGAGTCTCAGAGTGTGGTGCATATCTGGCAGAGTCTCAACCAATCTTCACCAGAGGTTGCTCATTGGAAAAGCCTCATGTTGGGCATACATGGCCAAACCTTAGTACCCCTGCTGTGCTCCATCACTGGTTGGGGGCTGGCCAGAGAGATTGTGGCCTCTGCTCAAGCACTGTGAACTACACGTGGACATTCTCAGCTCACTGCCCTCCCTACAGCAGAATGGCTGGCTCTTTCCTGAAGAAAGAGGAGAGCAACTTACCTCAGTGGCTTGCCGCACTGCCTCCATCTTGTTCTCAGAGAGGTTCTATAAGCTAATGCACAGCAAGGGGTTACTACTGTGATGCATTATCTTCCGTGATTTTCTCTGTGCCAAAAATATTTTGAGTGCCTTAACATATAGGAAAAAAATTATGGCACTGTAATTTCAGTCATCAGCTCCCCCACCCCTAAATTGAAGATATAGTTTAAATCAAGGAGATTTCTTGGCACCTTTTCCACCATCTTACAAAAGAAGTTACCTTCTCCTGTGAACACAGTCTGCTTTGAGCCATTTGTTTATTTATGCCATCTAAAGAAAACCTTGGAACGGGAACAAAGTATTTCAAATAGCAAGGAGAAATCCCTCTATAATAATATAGAAATTTAGAATATAAAAATAACTATTATTACTGAATGCTTACTGTGCTAAGCACTTTACATACATATATTTATTGCTTTCTCTCCTTTGTCAAACATATTAATCAGGCATCTTTCTATACATAAAAATGTATGCTATTGGAATAGTTTATGTACAATGTAGGGAAATGTGATTTCCTTAGACTTGCTAAAATTTCCACTATCAAAGAACAAAATCAACAACCACACAAAAACCTTCCATTAATTTGAGCCACCATTCCATTTCTGAAAGAAACTTCTAGAAAGATTAGTTTATATTTCTTCACCTTATCAACCAGTTTCAACATGGGTTTTGTTCACCCACCACCCCTCTGCCTGCCGCCACATACACTCTAATAATACTACTCCTTAGACTTCATCCACAGTGATCTTATCAAAAGGCTCTTCAGGGCTTTGTCTTGCTGACTGTCTCAACAACATGGAGACTCTAGCTCACACCCACCTATCCCAACTTTTCTCTTGTAAGACTTTGAGAACGTTATGTCCCAATTTGCTTCTTCCTTTATTAAGTGCTTTATTGCAATGTTAGAAGACCATCTACCAGTATTTACCAAGTCTCTGTTCTTGACCTTTTCTTCCTTCTGTTATCCTTCCCAAGTGCGAGCTCATTCATTAACCCCTCCATGTCTTCAGGCGAACCCCAAACTCCTTCACTCGTCTTAACATCTCTTCTGAACTCCAGACTGTTCCTAACTTGAACAGATCGATGTGGTGTTCCATCAGCTCTTTACACTCAACGTTTCAGAAACCAAAATCATAATCATGATCTTGCCATTGCTCCAAATGTGCTCCTGCTTTTGTCTCTTCTGATTTGATTATTGGCATTCCTACCTTCCCAGTTACCCAAGCCTGAAATCTCTGAGTCACCCTCAACCTCTCCCACTTCAACACCCCCACATCCAGATGCCTGATTAATTCTGTTGGTCCCACATTTGGAATATCTTTCAAATCCAAACTCTTCTCCACCCTGCCCCCCATACTCCTACTGTTTGAATTTGGCTCTTTTGTGTCATCTTGCCTTGACCGTTGCAGGAGCCTCCCAGATAGGCTGAGAAAATCCTGAGAAAATCCTGCTCTCATCCGTCCATACTACATTCTGCCCCTGGAGTCAACACTCCTAAAGCATGAGTGTTAAGCAAGTCTCTCTTTGCATAAAAGCTTTCTGTAGCCTGCCCTCACCAGCCCTTCAGGGGTCACACTCTTACATGTGGCAGATGAGGCCCTCTTGGTCCTGGCTAAAATTTATCTTTTCCTATGGTATGTACTGAATTGCGTTTCTTGCCCCACTTCCCAATTCCCTACCCACCAACTTCATATGTTGAACCCCTAACCTCCAATTGATGGTATTTGGGGAGGGAGTCTTTGGGAAGTAATTAGGTGTCTATGAGGTGATGAGGGTGGGGTCCTCATGATAGGATTAAATGCCTTTATAAGAAAAGATAGCAGAGAGCAAGCTGTCTATTTCTCTTGGCCATGTAAAGACACAGCATGAAGGCAGCCATCGGTAAACCAGGAATAAGTCTCTCACCAGAACCTGACCATGTTTGCCCCTGATCTCAGACTTCCTGCCTCCAGAATTGTGGGAAATAAATACCTGTTGTTGAAGCCACCTAGTCTGTGGTATTTTGTTATGGTAGCTTGAGCTCAGACACCTCTCTTATTTCATAATCCCTCTTTTTTTTTTAATGTTTATTTATTTTTAGAGAGAGAGAGAGAGAGAGGGAGAGAGAGAACTGAGGAGGGGCAGAGAGAGAGAGAGAGGCAGAGAGAAAGAATCCAGAGCCCAACGTGGGGCTTGAAGTCATGAACTGTGGGATCATGACCTGAGCCGAGATCAAGAGTTGGATGCTTAACCAACTGAGCCACCTAGGTACCTCCATAATCCCTTTTTTCATGAGTTTAGTTCTCAGTTCATGGGAACTCCATTCACACTGGACCATTACCAGACACGAACCACAATAGTTTCATCTACTCCAGTACTTTTGCTATTCTCTCCATCCACAGTATTTCCAGTACCTGCAGATACCAGTCTGGTCAAAATTCTATTCACCTGTTATGTATTTGTCAAAATTCTCTACTATAAATAATAGAAAGCGAGTCTGGCTTTAGACAAAATGAAGTGAAAGGGCAGGCTTAGAATCGAGGTTCAGAGAATGAGCAGGAGCTGATGGGGTCTGAGCAGCCAGAACCGCAGTCAGAATCAGACCGCAGGAAGGGTGTGGGGAGGATACACTGCTCTGACCGCAGGACCACGGACAGTCCCACTCCTGCACCTCTTGATGCCTCCGCCAGCACGGCTGCCAGTGGAGCGGATGTTTCACTTTATCTACTCTCTGTGTGACTTGCAGGCATGTCTGGTTGACTGTGTGTGCATTATGTGCTAGCAGCAGCTGCTTGCCAGGGCTTGGAAGGAGACATCCACCTTTGTGTGGTTTTGGTGGTGGGAAGGAGTATATGCTTCTCATACTGTGGAGTATGTCCTAGTACCAATAAAGGGTCGAGATGCTCTGTAGTGAGAGAGAAAGTGCTCTTCACCTTTGTGACCCAGATCAAGGTTGGTCTTTTTGATGTACTGTGTCATCTTTTCAACTGAAGTTAATCTCCCCATCTTCAGTGGCGTACCTAGTATATTTGACACCAAAGCAGATAATGTTTATATATTTTCCTCTATATGGAAAAAGTATTTTCAATTATAGTTATGTGATAACAGTAGTAATCATTATTTTATTGATTCATTTTTCAGTTTTAAAATAAGCAAGAGTATATTTTAATTTTAAACACATAAAAATTTAGAACAGTATTTCATGGATTTCTAAAATTAGAACTTAGAAACAAAAATACCATACATTCATATTATTTCATTAGTTCATTGTAATGGAATATTTCATTGTTTCATTATATTATTCCTTAAGTTAAACATAAAAAACTCTCAAGTACTGGGGCACCTGGGCTCAGTCAGTTGGGCGTCCAACTATTGATTTCAGCAGGGGTCATGATCTCATGGTTCGTGAGATCAAGCTCTGTGGCAGGCTTTGCACTGGTGGCATGGAACCTGCTTGGGATTCTCTCTCCCTCTCTCTCTGCCCCTTCCCCTCTTGCTTGCATGTGCATTCTCTCTCTCTCTCTCTCTCTCTCTCTCTCTCTCTTTCAAATAAATACACTGAAAAAAACCCAAGTAGTCACACAGATTGGCAGAATTTGAAATCACCCAAGTTCTATTTTGTCATCTTTACAATTACAATCGTACCATGGGTTTTTTCCCTCTCAAATCTGTTTAAATGTAGCAGCATTGCAGTTGGAGATATTCTGTGGCCAAAGCATGCTTAAGTGGCTCCCAACCTTTACAGATGTACTCTGTAGACAAATATGCGTAGCTGAGTCCACATGCCAGAAGTCAGATGTATAGTTTGGAGTTCTTCAAATTAACTTCCTTAAGTTCTTCAAATTAAAATATTAATTAAATAATATTTATTAGAGATTATGCAATAAAATGTGCTCATCTGAAGCTTACATACATGTTCTTAACATTCAGTGGTAATTGCGGCAATTAGCTCAACTTAGACCAATGTCCCACTTACCATTGTTTCATAACAAATCACCCTAAACTTGGTGGCATAAAACGATTTACTATGTTCACAGATTTGCAGGTCAGATGCATGAAAAAGACACAGCATGGCTATCTTGTCTCTGCTCCACGATGTTCTGGCCTCAATTGGGAAGACTCAAAGTCTGACAGACTGTGTCTTGATATCTGGGGCATGGAAGATTGCTCATTCAGGTGTCTGCATCTGGGCTGGGACCTGAAGACTAGGGCTGCCCTCACATGGCCTTTCCATGAGCCTTGGCTTCCTCCCAGCATGGCAGCCTCAGTGGTCTGATTTCTCACAAAACACCAAGCACAGGTGTTTCAGAGAACTAGGCAGAAGTTCATAGGCTTTTATGAGTTCATAGTGTCACATCTGCTGCCTTTTGCAGGTGACAAGCAAGTCACAAGTCTGCTCAGATGCAAAGGGAGGAGAATTTGACTTCACCTTAGTGGGGGAAAAGCAAGGGAGCAAGGGGTTGGGAGACTGTTGCAGCCATCTTTGAAGGATACAATCAGCCACCCCAACAAAAGATTCTGGGGGGCAGGAGTGTATTATTACTACTATTGTTTAGAATTGCCTGGCAATCATAAGGAGCAGATAGAGATTTAGTAGGCTTTCTTATTGCATCCCTTTATTGCCTGCATCTGGGGCCGAATGTTGCCACTGCCCCACCCATTGTGTGCCACTGCTGGTGGTCTAATCTGGGAAGGCCTTAGTAATGTTGCATTTAAAAAGGGTCAAGATTACCATTGTTGTTTTATTATTTATGTATTTCTGCCTCCAGTAGAGTACAGGTTCGCTGAGGTTAGAGACCATTCTTTATAGTACCACAATGCCAGCAGTAGCATGAATATAATACAGACTTAGAAAAGTATGTTGATTGGTTCAAACGATGACAACTGTATCTTAAATGCCCACTATTTGTAACTAGGAAATTTAAGTAGATGACTTGTCCTTGTCCCCTAATAAATCTATAATCTCAAAGTATAGTGATGCAGAAAATGGTACTCAGATTGAGAGGCTGTGCTTACTCAAAGCACTGGATCAATTCCTCTGATAAATGGGTCTAATTCCTTAAATAAATTAAGCTTTTGCATTATTTTATGGAAATTTTTTTAGAGCCAAGAGAGAAGCGAGGACTTCTCGCTTGGCACTTATATAAGGCCCACAGGTCCTCCCACTGAGGCTTTTTGCCACTCTAACCTCAACTGGGAAAATCTTTAATCACCCTCATAATTGGAGATGATGCCTGAATGGGATCTATGCACATCCTGTGGGCGGACAGGTCCTGGTGCACAGCTATAAATGATCCTAGTTACCCTAGTTATCCATGCCTGTGGACATGGAGGCAGCTGTATTAGATTCACAGAGATGGTGGCTGGTAAGGTCCCTGTCCCTAGCTGAGCCTATGACTGTTCACCGCTGTGTTCCCACCATCCTGCACAGCTCTGCTTTGGACCCTCTTAGTGTATAAGGAACCCTAGAAAGCCCTAAAACTTAAGACCCTTGGCTCTTGTTTTCCCTAAAAAAGGGATACTGTATTTGTGTGAACAGCTGAATAACAAGTAACATCCTTTCACTGTGTGTGTTGGTTCTGTGCTAAATATTTTTCATAGATTATCTTGTTCAGTCCTCAACTTGTATGCCATAAGTACTATTACAATTCCCAAATTAAAGATGAGAAAATTGAGGCTCAGAGAAATTTAATAATTTGCCCAGAGTACACAGCTGGTATATGCTGGAGCCAGGATCTGAATCCAGAATGTTCCTTCAGTGTGCTCTAAACCACTGCCTTCCACTGCCTCCCCAGTAACTCAAGTACACATCCTGGAGTGCTGACCATGCAGAATTCCAGGTCTCTTAACCTTGGTTCTGTGTGGCTCACGTCTCTGTAGTTTCCCAGGAGTGGAGTTTTGACTCACATCATGGTCCCTTGCTGCTCACATGACAATGGCATAATGCCATGTTCTAGCGCTGTTGGCTTCTTAGAGTGAGCCAGAAATCACAGTGCATTCATCAGATAAGAACACTAAAGGGAGCCACCACACATAAATCAGGCATATTTCTTATATTTAAGTGCTCTTATATGTTAATTGCTATTATGTTTAACTTACGATGCCACTCACTAATTCATCTGGACCATTTTTTAACATGGAATCACTTTTTTTTTTAAATCACAGGTTTAACTCATTCTGTAATTGATTTTTTCTTATTCCATAAAGTTTTCTTGTTGGGTACTTTAATTTCTTGGAGTTAATGTGGTGTTAAGATTATAGTTTTGGAGTCATTTACAAATATGAAGAAGATAGGGGAAATTATTATTATTATTATTATTATTTTTAATGTTTTTATTTATTTTTGAAGGAGAGAGAGACAGAGCATGAGCCAGGGAGGAGCACAGAGAGAGGGAGACACAGAATTTGAAGCAGGCTCCAGGCTCTGAGCTGCCAGCACAGAGCCTGACGTGGGGCTCGAACTCACGAGCCGTGAGATCATGACCTGAGCTGAAGTTGGATGCTCAACTGACTGAGCCACCCAGGCGCCCCAAGATAGGGGAAATTAAGTAGCAAAATTGGACAGTCATAGGAGGTATTAACGTTAGCATGATAACCCTTCACTCCCACTCTACAAACTTGGTTCAGCCCCTCATCCTCACTTGCTGGGATAATCAATAAAATTTCCCTAGTATCCTCTCTTCTTACCTTTTGTGATCCACACATTCTTCAAGTAATTTTCCAAGTACCTGTCTAAACTGGGAATGATAACATGCAGAGCCAGTCTCATGGGTATATGAGCTTTGTTGTCATGTAGGCTCCAAGCTCAGGAGGGCCCCACACTTGGTGTAATACCCTACTGTCACCCTCTTGACATTCTTAATGATTTCTCAACAAGGGGCTTCTCATTTTCATTTTGCCTTGGACCCTGCAAATTACATAAGCAGTCCTGGTACCATATAATCATGCAATCCACCCTCCTTCCCCACTTCCCTCCTCATAAAAGCTCTAGAAGCTCCTCTGTGAATTTCCTAAGAATTCATGAAATACCATTTAGAAGCATCTGGACTTTCTGTAAACTTCCTTCTTTTACAGTTCTATGATTCTGTGACCATAAAGCACTTTACAAATGTAATTATTAAGGGATGTCAGAGATCTAATATTTACACAAACACCCCAGAAATTGATCTAGTACTGTTTAACCTAAGATGGCATTAAATTTTCTTTATTTGGTTTGGTTTGTCTACTTGTTGTTTTATCAGACACATCACAATATTGACTTGTATTGACCCAGTGGTCACACAGTTCTTAGGATCTTTTTTTTTTTTTTTTTAAGCAGTGACCTTTATCTTTTCCTTTAAATTCACACACCTATATTGAGTTTTCCAGTAATTATCAGTGTCATCAATTATCTTAGTGTCTGATGAGAAATGTCTGAAAGGGCCCAAAATAAAAAAAAAAAAAAATCTTGATTCTCTCCATTTTTATCTTAATTCATGGCGCATGTATCACATTTTAAAGAAGAAATTTAGATTAAAAAAATCAAACAATTATAAGTTGGTTTAATTCCAAAACACTGAAAATAACAACTGGTTCAATTATGTATTAATCCGTTTAACAGAAAATTATTGGGCACCTATGATGTGCCCAATTCATCACATTCAAAGACAATGACACTCAGCCCCTGGTTTCAGGGTGCATGCTTAACACTTAGATGTGGCTGGGAGGTGAAGGGGTATATTAATCTGCTAGAGCTGCCATAACAAAATACCCCCAGAAACTTATTGTCTTAAACAGCAGAAGCTTATTTTCTCACAATTCTGGACACCAAAGCGCAAGATCAAAGTGCTACCAGCCTTGCCTCTAGTGAGACCTCTTTTTGGGATGCAGATAACCACCTTCTTACTGTGTCCTCCACATGGTCTTTTCTCTGTGCTAGTGTGGAGAAAGCTCTGTAATATCTCTTCCTTTTCATATAAGGACACCAAGCATATCAGTTAGGGCCCCACCTTTATGACCTCATTTAATCTTAGTTATCTTCCTAAACATCTTATTTCTAAACATTGGGGGCTAGGGTTCAACATATAAATTTTGAGGGGACACAATTCAGTCCATAACCAGTGAAGTACCCCACAATAGCAATAAAATGTGTACTGAGTAGTGCTTTCATAGATAGAAATGGACATAAGATGGTGGGGTGGCCAGAAGGTTTCCAGGAAACAGAAGTGATTTCTCAGGGGAAGAGAAGCGGGGAAAGATGGTAGGTGTTTGAGGAGTGTATTAGTTTCCTACAACTGCCATAATAAATTGCCATAAACTTGGGGGTTTAAAACAGAATTACATTCTCTCACAGTTCTGGAGGCCAGAAATCTGAAATTAAGGGGTCAGCAGGGCCATGCTCCCTTTGAAGTCTCTAGGGGAGAATCCTTCTGTGCATCTTTTAGCTTCTGATGGCTCCAGACATTCTTTGGCTGTGGCAGCATACCTTTAATCTCGACCTCTGCCTTCACATGGCCTTTTCCTGAGTGTATCCCTTTCTTATCTGTCTGTATCTCCTCCTCTTACGAAGACATTTGTCGTATCTTAAGATTCCTGACTTAACATCTGCAGACACCCTGTTTTGCAAATAAGGTAACATTCACAGGTTCCAGGGATTTGGACTTGGACATATCTTTTTAGGGTTCACTATTCAACCTACTACAAGGACTCAGAGAGATGGGATGACAGAATGTGGTGCTCTGCGGGGGGATTTTAAGCAGTTTAGCATGGCTAAAGCATAGACTCTGGGAAGAGAATGAGAAGACAAGGCTGGAGAAACAAGAAAAGATCAGTAAAAATCGGAGCTTTATTCCTAATGCAGTAGAGAGCTGTTTGATTACTTGCCCCCACTGTGAGCTTTCTGCCATTCTTGCTTGCCCATTTAGAGATGTATACTGGTGGTGCACACCTTATCCAGCTAGCAGATGCATCTGTCTTTGTCCAGTATGTTTTTTTAAAAATGCAGTTACTTCCCCAAGAGTTTTACTTGGAGAATTTCATATCAGAACAATATAGCTACTTATTTTTTAAACACTAGTGGTATGATAGCCCTGGACCATATTCACCAATAACAATGGTTGGCTCTCTGCACAGCTCCCCACTCTAGAAGGCACATGTTCTCTTCTGTTGGCCTCAGTTCCTCTCCTTCATTGTCTTCTCTGCATAAGACTGAGCCCATTTACCTCAAACACTGTTGCTGTTGGCTTTTTCTCTACTTGGGCATTGTGACTCATTTACATTACCAAACTTGCTCTTCAGGTTGATGCATAAGTAACCTCTTTGCACAAGGTTTCCTCCCTTTTTTCTGCCTTAAATTCTCTTCCTCTCCTTTTCCTTTTCCTGTCTCCTATCTTTAAGTCTTATAAAAAAGCCTTCACAGGAAACTGCCTGGCTCTCCCTCCATGTCTGCCTGGGTTGTTGCTTCAATTTTACTGGAGGCAAGCAAAAGGTTTTGCATGCCATTTTATAGTCAGGATCTAGAAAAAAAAAAAAAAAACAACTATTGATCAATTCGACTTCTATTTTCTGTTAATTCTTTCTGTGTATCCACACCTCAATTATTCTTACTATTGACTTGTATTATAATGATCTTTTTACATGTTTCTCTTTTTTCTTAAAGAGCTCCTTGATGTCAGCATTTAAAGACTTCCCTGTCTCTATATCCCTACCCCAAGCACATTGTCCAGAATGCAGTAAAGGCATGGTAAATGTTAATTAAAAATGAATAAGGGGGGGCTCCTGGGTGGCTCAATCAGTTAAGCGTCCAACTCTTGATTTTGGCTCAGGTCATGATCTCATGGTTCATGAGATTGACCCTGCATTGGGCTCCATGCTGTCAGCAAGGAGCCTGCTTGGGATTCTCTCTCCTTCTCTCCCACTTGTGCTCTTTCTGTCTCTCTCTCAATAAACAGACAAATGAACAAACAAACATTGAAAATGAATATGGGAATAAATGAATGAATTCCATCCACATCTCTTTCCTTGTCTTGAGGCTTCACCTCCTTTTTAAACTTTTACTTACAACTTTTTCTGGCAGATAATGTGTTTTTAATAGAATTCTAGGAAATCTTTTCTTGCCTACCCAGAAACATAGCCTGATTTCCCTTCTTTGCCACATTTGCCCTGGGGACAGCATACTTGCCGGACACCAGCTTCTATCCACCTAGGAGCACACTCCTGCCTGTCTGTCTACTCCTTCTTCTGTCCTCTTCACTATGTCCTGTTGCCACTGAAGTTCCACGTCCCAGAAAAGTGAAAGAGTTTCAGAAACATGCCTGTGAAATAACCTCCTGTCTCTCATGTTCCCATTGAAGTTTAGATTCAATGGTCTAAACAGATTGCCACGGCTCCTGATTCCAACTTGCGTGCCCCTGATTCTGCCGAGAGTCCATCCTGTCTGCCTCCTATCTTCCAACCCCTGTGGAGCTTCTGTTGTACCACCTGCCAGGCACATCTTCCTCTAGTGCCGTAGGCACCTATGATACCTGTCTTCTCTCCTCAGGTTGAGTAACCTATTCCTTCACATAGTTTTCAAGGCCAGGTTTTCTCAACCTAATTCTCAAATTTTATCCGGATATATCTGCTCACTCTTCTGAGACCGTGCCTTACTCTGTAGCCCTTGGTGCCTTTGCTCACTTCCCTGCATGCATCAAAATGCACTCCCAACTCTGGCTCTTTCTTTACAATAAAAAGCCTTCCTAAACCATCCAATATATTTCCACTATTTGAAAGGTCAATGTGTTTTTAGTACTTTTTCATTTTTCAAAGCTGGATGGGAACTATCCCATATTTAGTCACAGCCTGTCAGTTGCCATAGCTGGAATTACCAAGAAGTTGGAGCACCAGCTTTGGCTATGTGAAGCTCATTTCCTCATCTCTGCACTTGGCCATTAGTAATATCATTATTGCATCTGATTCTGGTCTTCAGAACAGTTCACAGTTTCACAATCCTTTATTATTGGTTCTAAATTCTCCAAAACAAAAACAAAAACAAAAAACTATAAAAGCGATGTTTTTTTTTTATTTTGTTTGTTTTTTGGGTGGTTGTGATTTTGTGATTTTTAGCACATATATATTTGGTCTCTATCCATAGTTCCTGGCCCACAGCTCTGAAAACTCTTGGAATTTCTTGTGACAAGACCGATAAATGTTTCTTTGTTACATTAATAAGGTGACTTTTGGAAAACCCTAGGTAACCATAAGACCTGGCCTAGTTGCCTGGGGAACCATCCCTGTGATCAAAAGGTTGAAACTTTCAGTCCAACCCCCTGACCTCTGGGTGGAAAGAGGGACTAGAAGTCCAGTCATTGCCATGGCCAATGATTTAATAAGTCATACCTATGTAATGAAGCCTACATTAAAAACCCAAAAGGATATGGTTCAGAGAGCTTCTGGGTTGATGAACATGTGGAGGTTTGGGGAAAGAGGCCCCCTGGAAAGGCCATGGAAGCTCTGTGTTCCTTCCCATGCCTTGCCCTATGCAACTCTTCCATCTGGCTGTTACATCCTTTTATAATAAATCCGTGAACTAGCAAGTGAAATGTTTCTGTGAATTCTGTGATCCACTCTAGCAAATTAATCTAACCCAAGGAGGGGGGTCGCTGGAACTTCCAATCTGCAGCTGGTAGGTCAGAAGCACAGGCTATAACCTGGGCTTGCAATTTGTGTCCTGAAGTGGCAAAGAGTGTCAGTCTTGAAAGACTGAGCCCTTAACCTGTGGAATCTGGTGCTGTCTCTGGGTAGATAGTGTCAGAATTGAGTTGAATTCTAGGACACTTGCTGTCTGGAGAATTCTTGTTGCTGGTGTGGGGAAATCTCCCTGCCAGCCCTTCCTCAGCCACTCACCAATGGAATTGGTGCTGATGCCCGAACCTTTTCTAATGGCAAACCTGATCTGCCCTGAATTAATTTGGTGAATGAATGTGAAGCTACTTAGAGTCTTATGTATTCTCCTTAACTGTGAATGTCCATATATTTAAATGTAGAAGTGTGAGTATGTTTCATTGTGGGTGTGGCATTTGACCCCATTGTGGGTATTGTGTAATGAACAGTACATGCCTCACTTTACCTTTCTAAAATCTGAAAATATTCTGAATTCTGGAATGCTTCATGACTCAGTGGTTCATATGAGGGATTACACTGCTGCTTTTCACATTTGACCAATGATTAAACTAGGCTCAGAGAGAGTAAGTCACTCAGTAATGTCATATCCCCAATCTACTGGAGTATTAAGACTGGAACTCAGATGCTCTGAGTCCACTGGGGACATGACCCTCTCACTATGACCACCAAATGCAGATGCTTCCTGCAACGTGAAGATGGGAGAGAAAATAGATTCTTTTACCATAGCCATTAATTTTTCAGAAAACCAATAGAATTGTGGAAAACATACAGCTTCTTGGAGATCATTTCTGAAATATAAAAACTACTATGCACATAGGAAAATAGCTAAAGTAACACATAAGGTAAAAAAGTCAGAGTTAGATTATTTATTGTGGAATTTGCTGTAAGTTTTATATATATTTTTGTTCCAGTTAGATGTTACCAGTGTAATATAGACACAAGTCTAGTTTCCAAAACATTATGTTGATTCATTCATTCATTCATTCATTCATTTATTCAGTGCTTCCTAAACTCTCAACTCTTCTTATGTTCCCAGCCCCTGTAGTGATGTGCGTGTTGGCTGCCATGTCCTGCATGGAGTTTTGGTGCCTAGATCAGCCTTCAAAAACCTGTATAGCTCATTAATTAATATACTTAACATGTAATTACAAATAGTGCCGTAGGACTCCCATGGAGTACAGTGTTTCCATGAGAAAACAAGTAAAACATTTTGATTATTGGTGTATAAGTGCACATAATTATCCTTCCAGGTGGGTATATAGATTTTCTCACTAGAAACTTTTGTTGGCTCTTGAAGCTGGGGACTAGTTGTACTTTACTCCTCCTTCACCTTACTTTCTACCCCCACTGATCTCCATTCAGTTCAAATTCATCTACTTGAATGCATACACAACCACCACCACCCTCCTTCCACACACACACCTAATTAGCCAATGAGTCTTACCAATTCAGCATACTAAATATTTACCCAATCTGTTCATAACTCCAGTTCAGGACATGAGGCTCCAACACCCGGAACCACTTGAGCCAAAGTGACACTTTAAAACTCAGATCTTCTCCTCGTGTTGCCTTTAATGGTCCTCCATTTCCTTTTCCTAAAAATCTAAACTCCCTCACTTGCCCCACAAATCCTTTGGTAACCTGGCCCCTGTTAACCTCTTTATCTAAATTTTCTGCCACTCCCCTCTCTGCAGGTACTTCCCAGGGCTCACCCCCAGCCCCACCCACAGAGCCTTCTGTCTGACACAGGGAGTTATTTTCAGTTCCTCCAGTGTCTCCTTTGTGTGTGCTCTCACTCCTGTTCAAAGAACTCCTTGAGCCCCATCCATCCCCCACAGACTGAGGCAGAGACCTCTCTATTCATACAACCTCAGGGCAGTCAGAGAATGGACTGCTAGTTAAACTGTTTGAGTTTGGATCCCTGCTTCATCACTATTAGCCCTAAGTCCATGGGCAAGTTACTTACTTAACCTTTCTGTGTCTTACTTACCTCTCCTGTTAAGTACCAATCCCACGGGCTTATTTGGATTACATAATTGGTACATGTGCAGCTCTTGGCACAGTCTGATGCCAAGTTTTAACTTTCATTATGATTATTGAGAGTGAGTCATGCTGGCTGCTGAAATGACAAAGAAGAAAGGGTGTTTCTATCCCTCATAAGCTAACAAAGGAGAGGAAAAATATATCGTTTCAATACAAAAATGATGTCTTTTCACAGTAGTTATTATGAAACCTAAAGCTGGATAGCAAGATGAGAAGGAGATCACTCTCCCCCAACACCTGAGACCCAGACTGAGAATGTGATTTGAGATGAAGAGCAGGCATCTGGGAGAGAGGGATGTTTTGACATGTGACAACTTGGTTGCCCCAAACCTAGACCCTTGGGGTGAGGGGTAGAGGCTGGAGGGTGTGGGAGAAGAGTAGCCAGACACAGGAGGTCATGCTTTCCACTTCCTATCTTCTTCTTGAGGGAGACTGAGGTGAAAGCTGGAAATGGGATTAGAGTACGATAGGATGGATCTAGGCAGCTTTTAGTTAAATGAAAACTGAGGGAATGAGGGAGGGAAACCTCCAACACTGAGAGCGGGGTAAAGAAGGTGCCTCCCAAGATCCCTGGGTGACCAACTAGGAAATCTCCTGACTCCTGTGATTTAGCCACAGATGAGTGTTAGGAACTAGGTCAGTGATATCCTACAAGTACACTGTTGAGTTACCTCGAAATATCAAGCTGTGGTTAATATTTATGAAGTTTATTGAAATTAGTGTAAAATTGATAAAGTACTTTGTTGCTGGTTGCATATATATATATATATGCAATGTAATATATATACAATATATATAATATATGATATATATATATGCTGGTTGCATATATATATATTTTTTTTTTTTTCAATTCACATAAACACAATGACTATGAGACTGTGTGTGTGTGCATGTCTTGTGGCACACATTTCTTGTCCTCATTGTGATAGGACATTTATCTGTTTAAGCTATGATATGAATCTTTTCCTGTTATTGTATAATTTAAGATGATATCTCAAGATGTGAATCCAGGGGCGCCTGGGTGGCTCAGTCGGTTAAGCGTCCGACTTCAACTCAGGTCACGATCTCGCAGTCCGTGAGTTCGAGCCCCTCGTCAGTCTCTGGGCTGATGGCTCAGAGCCTGGAGCCTGCTTCAGATTCTGTGTCTCCCTCTCCCTCTGCCCCTCCCCTGTTCATGCTCTGTCTCTCTCTGTCTCAAAAATAAATAAACATTAAAAAAAAAATTAAAAAAAAAAAAGATGTGAATCCAGTTCTTAACATTTAAAATTTGTCTGATGCTTTATGTTATATAGACATACATAGCGCACATCATACAGAGATCATATATATGAATAACCAATCACACATTCGTAATTATAGTTTCTTTCCTTAACCGAAGAAAGTCTGAAAGACCATGTGAATCCTAAGATCTACAAATTCAAACACTTTTGAGGATTAGGCAGAGATATTTGAGATGTGCTTTCACTGTTTTACCCCTGATTTCTTGTCCCTGACATTAAACTGAAGTTTATTTGTGTATTTTAAGACTCTCGCAGGTTCTGTTTTCTTCATTTGCCTTTAAGTTAACTAAAACTGATTCTTAAATTCATCTAGCAGTCAAATGCACACTTTTGTAGTATTTAAAGATCTCCAGATCAGTCTTTTACATATTAATTTTAGTTCCTTACTTATTAGCCAGCAAACTTTAAATCTTACAAATGCCAGAGTTCTTCAAATCATAGGAATCAAATATCTTTTTCTTGCATGTAACTCCTCACACATGGCATAGCTTTCTTTTCCTTGCGCATCACAATCAGAAATAAGATGGCAGCCTATCTTTATTTAATTTTTTTTAATGTTTATTTACTTTTGAGAGAGACAGAGAGTAAGTGGGGGAGTGGAAGAGAGAGATGGAGACACAGACTCCAAAGCGGGCTCCAGGCTCTGAGCTCTATGCACAGAGCCCAACGTGGGGCTTGAACCCATGAACCGTGAGATCATAACCTGAGCTGAAGTCAGATGCTTAACCAATTGAGGCACCCAGCCTCCCCCCACCACATCTTTATTTAAATATCATCTTACTTTTAATGTGGTCTATGGAAAACAAATGTTAAATGGTGAATATGTACAGTTCTTAATTTTATAGACGACACAGAAAATGTCAAGTAAAAGTGTTTTTTTATTTTTCTAGCTGATAGATGAAGTGCCACGCATACGATATATTTATCAGGGGATCACAGAAATGGTCTCCATGTAAAATCAGCCATGGCTGCACTTCAGGGATAAGGTAAATGTGTCAGTGATGAAGGGGCTGCTATTTACAACCAAACCATCAATTGGCCATTGTGCTGGGGGCAGCTGAGTCACTGAGCATATTCTGATCTTAACTGCACGTACCAGCTGGTCCTGAACACTGAGGGTGTTGTTACTTACACCACATTTGTAACTCCCTACTGTTGCCCATTCAAGGGCATCAACTACATGATCAATTCTGTGTTCGTGATTATGTAATCTTTTGTTAGGTACCCACTAAGTGTATTGTAAGGAAATGGGTGACTGCCCTTCATTTTTCAATGACAATATGTTTGAGGACCTTTACCCCCATGCCCATATGGGAGGTAATTGAATTTGTTATTTCTCCCAGCAAATATATAGTTTTAATATAAATAATATCTTTTTAATCCTTTAGGTATAGTCGAGCCACAAAATAAACAAAAATCTTCATGGTGCCAAAACTTATATTCTTTGTGCAGTTTCTGTGCTAAATCCTACAAACTGTTATTGTCATTTTCATTTTACAAAGGATATAAAAATAAGACTCAGGGAAGTTAAGTATCTGTCTAAAGTCACAGAAATAATCAAAGGTAGATTGACATTTTAATCTAGAATATTAAACTCATAAAGTTGAGCTTTTCCTCCTATGGAATCTTTCAAGTACCTAAAGGGTATCTGTAAAATACAAAACAAATGAATAACTTGATGAGGTCAAACATTAAAAAGTAGCTGTTAAGATAATTAGAACCTGAAAAAAATAGACTGTGACTCTGAAATTCAAAATAATTCCCAAATATCACTTTACTACATTATGCTATTTAAGCTGTAATATATTAATAGGTATACAAGATAAATACAGATACAAAAATATAAATAACTATTGTCTGATAAAGCACAGGTGCCCTAAAAAATAGTTTTAGGTTCAGTGCCCAAGCCCAACCAAAGTAATAATAGAAATAACAAAGTAGAAATAAATGCTGAAAAGCATACAATCTTTTTTTTATTTATAATTAACTGATATATTTTTCATTTCCCTTAAATCATGACACTTATTCAGGTCAGCATTATCCAATAGATTATACAGATTATCCAGTACAAACACAAAATGAATCACATATAGGATTTTTAATGTTTTAGTAATCACATTTAAGAAGTTTTTAAAAAGATGAGATTAATTTTATAATATATTTTGTATAACTGAGTGTATCCATATTTACCACCATTTCAACATTAACGTAAAAATTATTAATGAGATATTTTGCTTTCCTTTTTTGGCAAAGTTTTCGAAATCCAGTGTATACTTGACACTTGCAGTACATCTCTATTGAGACACTAAATTTTCATCTGAAATATTTTATCTGTAATTTAGATTTCATAAAATTTACAGTGTAAAAACTAGATGCACGTACCCAGCTTACTCCAAATTTTTTAATTTGGAATTTTTCAGAGGTGTGCCTGGGTGGCTTAGTAGGTTAAGCATCCAACTTTTGATTTTGGCCTAGGTTATGATCCCAAAGTCATGGGATTGAGCCCTGAGTTGGATTGGAGACCTGTTTAAGATTCTCTATTATCTCTCTTCCTCAGCCCTGTCCCCCACTTGCACTCTTTTTCTCTAAAAATAAAAAAAAAATTGGAATTTTTCTAATTTAAAATTAGAAATTTATAATTTTTTTAATTAAAAATTTTTTTCTAATCAAATAAAGTGCCAGTTTTGAAATTTAAATTAGCTAAAGTTAATTAAAAATAAAAATTCAATCCCTTGGTTCCACTAGCCACATTTCAAGTGCTCAATTGCTATAGTAGCTAGTGGCTACCATACTGAACAATATGGCTCTAGGATTTCTCATCTATTCTTCAGTGCCTTTGAGAAGGATGGACCATAAGACAAGGGCCAACATCTCCCCATCTCCCATTTCCCCAGTTCCAGGATACTACCAGTCTATTCACTGCTCTGTGAGTTTGACTATTTTCGATTCCGCATAGAGAGATCATGCAGTATTTGTCTTCCTGTGCCTGGCTTATTTCACTTAGCATCATGTCCTTCAGGTTCATCCATGTTGTCACAAATGGTAGGATGTCCTTTTCCTTTTTTTTTTTCCAGGAAGAATAGTATTCCATTGTATATGTACTATATGTACCACACAGAGATTTAAGGTTCAGCAATGTGACTATAGTTCATAATACTGTATTGACTACTTAAAATTTATTAAGAAGGCAGGTAGATCTTAAATGTTCCCACCGCACACATACATACAAAATGGTAACTGTATGAGATAATGGATATATTAGTTAGCTTGATTGTGATGATTACTTAACAATGCGTACATATATCAAAACATCAAGTTGTATACACTAAGTATATACATTTTTATTTACAAATTATACCTCAGTAAATCTGGGGGAAGGTGGGAAAGAGATGAGACAGTATCGATCGAAAAGGAAGACACTGTTTGGTTTTAATAATCAAATCTCTCTTTGTCAAAAGAGAAAAGGAATTTCTAAATTCCAAAGCTACCTTTACATACCAAAAGCAAAATTTGAAGATCTGAGTATTATAAGACAGTAATAGAGAGAACATAGGATATAATGTAAGAGGTGTTATCGTCAACCTAGGTGAGGAGAAGGTGCATTTCTGGGCCTAGGAAGTGGGAAGATTGGAGGAGAGAAAGGACAGAATGGCAGATGTGATCATTTGGGTGAGTGCCCTTAGGTTAGAAAGCCTGAGAAGGAAATTGAATAGATAATAGATAACAGATTACAGTTAATAGATAACAGATAATAGAAACTCCAGAAAAGTTGAAGAAAAAAAAAATAGTTGGGCTTATACCTCATTTCTGGCTTAAAACTGGAAGAATTCAATCTCAATGCATCTCTAGAGCAGGTAGTGCAGGCAGCAGAAAAGATAGGCATCATGGAAACCAGAGTACCGTGTAACATAGCTGGGGAGGACAGATAACCCACCTGGGGCTAGAAAGCAGATGTGCTGGAGATACAGAGGATTTTTATAGCATGTGAGCCTCGATGGAACAAGTCAGTATGGGCTCTCAAGGACATTAGCAATAGTTGTCATTAGAGCAACCTGTGGAGACCAAGTAGGAGATGCACAGGGCAGTGGGAACCAGCAAAGATGAAGAGGCCACTCTGTGGGACAGCCCTGTGGCTGCTCTGAGATTGCCTCCCCACTTGGGCCACACAGTCCTGCAGCTGGAGTGCCATTTTGCTGGAAAGGGAAGAGTGAGAAGCTGAGAACAACTGAGGGTTTATTAAACATTCCTCCCTCCCCTATTTCATTCCTATTCAGTCTTGGATGGATGCTCATGATGAAGTTTAGGTCAGTGATGGAAAATAAGGTAGCTGTATGCTTTATACAATCTAGATTGTTGTATATAAAATTTATGGCTTCAATATACTACTGTTCATTGCAGTCCCCTATCGCAGCCCTGAAAGGTCTGAATTATGTGAACACAAATCTGTCTGCTGCAAAGTCTATGGCCTTTCCATTATCACATTACCTCCCATCACCATTCTGTTATATGCCCTGTCAGGCAGCTTCACATTGCTGCTTGGCAAATCTATGAATGTGGATAAGTATGGATGCAACAATAAGACTTTCAGGACATTGCACAGCTGGCTTAATAAATGAACCTAAAAGATGGTGTTCAATGTCCCTGTACACATTTGCTACTAAATCTCTGGTGGAGTGCCATGAAGTTCCACCTCTGATGCTGTCTTGTTAGCGATGATCTGTATGGAGCTAACGAGAAGCTCAGAGAAAGCACTAATATGATAGATGGCATCCTAAAAGTTCAAACTGGTCTTGACAGGGCAGAATGTAATTTTGCAAACAGTTAAGAAGTTTGATTTTTTTGAGTAATCCCAGGAGTCCAAAATGAGGGGAACTTGCTAGGGCATCAGTCCATAAGATAGAATCACAAACGATTTAGTAAATCACAAACACTCTGACCAGTAGTGGTATATTGTTGTTAAAAAAGAAAAGCAAAAAAAAACCAATTCCTTTTTTAGATTGTACTAATCAAAATAGTCAAAATGTGGAAATCAGTTTGAAGATAATCCAGTCCTAACCTAATTGTGAAATATAGATCTACGAGTAAGACTGTAGGATGCAATCCAGAAAAGTTACAGTTGCACTCCAGGCTGATCAGAGTGGATATGCACTGGGGACTTAATTTTGGACTCTGCATTTTGGGAGGAGGACTATAATATGTCAAAAGCACTAGAAAGAATGTCATGTTGCTGAGGGGTCTGGCCACAGAGTTATTTCCATACTGATGGGTGGAATTGAGGCCATTTAGTCTGAGAAAGAAGAGGCAAAGGATAAAGTAGGTGGCAACTACCTGCAAAGAAATAGTGGCTCTCTTTAGACAGAAAACTTAGAAGAGAGGGAAAAATGGCAAAATGGCATATGGAAAAAGTGCAAGAAGCATAGAAACAAGAGAAGAAACCAAGTTCTCCACATGCTTGATCACAGTGACACCAAAAACCCAATTATGCCCATTCACCAGGCACTGCCTTCACCGTCACACAGCACGATAGGTCCTGGGCTTCCTGTGTTCTTCAGCCTTGCCCTGACTTCACCCCTACAGTTACTAGGCACTCACTGTGGGCCAAGCTCTGTGCTAAGAACTTTACCTATATGATGTCATTTACTCCTTTCAACTTTACTCCTAGAGTTCCTAAGAACTTTACCTATATGATGTCATTACTCCTTTCATATAGGTAAGAACTTTACCTATATGATGTCATTTACTGTGTGGTGATACTTTCACTAGCATTTACCTTTTTGTACATAAGGAGACCAAGGCTTAAACAAGGCTTATCTACGTAAGTGGCAGAGATAGTAATTAAACCGCGTCCTATTGGTTGCAAAACAGATGAGCTACTCACTAGGCCACAGTTCTCTCCTCCTCAGGATCAGTTTTACAAATCCCAGTACATTTTTTGATTCACACACTGAGCAGATATTGATTGAAAGTAGTAGTTTTCTTTTGACATCATGACAGATTACCACAAACTTAGTGAATTAACCCAAATTTATCATCTTAGAGTTCTGCTGTTCTGAAATCCAACATGGGTCTCACCGGGATAAAATCAAGGGTTCAGCCCAACTGCACCCCTTCAGGAGGCTCTAGGGGGGAATTCATTCTTTGATTTTTCCAGCTTCTAGGGTTTATCGGAATTCCTTAGCTTATGGCTCCCTTCCTCTGTTTCATAGGATTAGTGTGTGGGAACCTTCAGGGAGCTATATTTCTCTTATCATAGGTGCCTCCCTGCACCAGGTATGGCTCCAGGCAGTATGAAATAGACAAGAAGGAGAAAGACAATAGCAAGTAAACAAATACATGCACCAGACAATTTCAGCTAGTGATATGTACTTTCAGACTATATAAGAGTTCAGAAATTCACTTTTCCCCAAGCATGCCATTCATGCATTCATTCATACAATAATTTTGAATACGTACTATGTAGAAGGTGATCTATACATATCAGGCAGAATGGTGAATGGATGTAGGTTCCACCTAATGGAATATTCTAATGGAGGGAACAGATAAACACATATACATAGAAATGGATAACATGATTTCAGATAGTAAAAAATGCTATGATTGAAATACCCTTTTCTCCTTCCCCTGCACATTTGCACTTTCATTTTATTCATTCTTTTATTCAGAAAGTCCAGTAAGGCTTTATTGAGTGCTCACTGTGTGTCAGGCAAAGTGCTAACTTATCACAGTGTTTATAATGCAGAACCCAGATTTCACTTCTGTATCTTCACTCTAGTGAAGGAAACAACTAAAATGAATAAACACCATACATGGTGGTAAGTGTTCTGAGAAAGGACAGACAAGATTCTTGGAGAGCACATAGCAGGGGTATCACTGCTGTCCCCTGGGTCTAGGACACCTCCCCCCACCCCCACCTAACCCCCGCCACTTCCCCTTTACTGGGAACTCTCATACTCATCCTTCTGGATCTCACCATAGATGTCTCCTCTTGAAGTAACAGTTTCAGGTGTATAGGAAGTAGGTGCTTAACAAACACAAATGTTTGTCTGTTTTTATTTACTTATATAATCGTATCATTTTTAAAAATTTATTTATTTATTTATTTTGAGAGAGAGAGAGAGAGAGAGAGAGAGAGAGAGAATCCCAAGCAGGCTCCATGCTGTCAGTGCAGAGCCCAATGCAGGACTCAATCTTACAAACCATGAGATCCATGAGACCTGAGCCAAAATTAAAAGTTGGACACTCAACCCACTGAGCCACCCAGGTGCCCCTATAATAGTCATTTTAATATTATATGGTACTTTCTCAACTTACCCAACAGATGGATGTTTATTATCCGAAGTGAGTCAATTCACATTACTGAATAACATGGGCATTATGATTACATTTTAGCAAAAGCAAACAAGCACAACCCCTCTATATGTGTGTGTAAGTTATTGTATCTATTTGTATAGGCAAAGAGAAAGGTGTAGAAGAATATATATCAGGCTGTTAGCAGAGAGCAAATGATCAGCTTTGGCTTCTGCATCTTTGTGCTAATAAATACTCATGGAATGGACGAACAAGGACTGCTAATAATGTTTAGATAATGGGGACACCTGTAAGGTAGTGAGCATCCACTGACCCTTAAGGACTGAGTGGATTTCCTCTTGCTCAAATCATAGTCTTCTGTTTGTGTTTTATTTTAGCTACATGTTGACATCTGGTTAACCTAGATGGTTTCATAAGTGAATTAAAGACCAAGAGAGCATAAATAATCAATTTCTGTACTGTATCCAACTTGCTTAATAGATTCTTATGGCATAATTTCCTCTTCTGCAAATTAGGAATAATAGACTTTCTGTAAGAATAACACAATTAGACTGGGTAAAAGGCATTTACATTCATAAAGTACCAAAGAGTTGTTGAGTAGAAGTGAAAACTCTCTAATTTTTCTTTTGTGACATCCATGCTGATTATGTGCCAGAAAAATCTATGTATTATAAAGCAATGCTATAATCCACCTTAAAGTTGAATGTGTTTGAACAAATGTCACCTTTTCCCATAACTTTTAAAATGCAATCTTTTTCCGTTCTGAGTCTGGACATTAAGTGGGAATCTGTGGAGGAAGAGCCAAATTCCCAGGCTATTCCTCATAAAGGAGCTTTTTCGTGAGTTTGCGTAGTGGCTAGACTATCTCTTTGGGCTTCCTATAACCAATGCTGAGTCATTAGAGCAGTTAGAGCAAACACTCAAAAGAGACTTCAGAGAGGCATCACCCAAGCTTATAGATTACTATAAGTGTACACAACTTGGACAAGTATCTGAGATGGCCTTTGAGGATGAAGGGGAAGACAAATGCTTTCCAAAACCATATAGATTCTGTAGATTTTCCATACACACCATAGTTACATTACTTTTTTTTTTTTTAACGTTTATTTATTTATTTTGAGGAAGAAAGAGAACATGAGTGGGGGAGGGGACAGAGAGAGAGAGAGAGAGAGAGGGACAGAGAATCCCAAGCAGGTTCTGCTCTGTCACCATGGAGCCTGATGTGGGGCTCTCCCACAAACTGTGAGATCATGACCTGAGCCCAAGAGTCCGATGCTTAACCAACTGAGCCACCCAGGCACCCCTACATTACTTCTTATTTCTCCCTAATAGCAGAGTATAGACGTAACCTCACCTTATGATACGAAAGCAGCCTCCTTTCTCCTATCTTTGACTTCACCTCTGTTGCATTCACTTATACTCAGCTTATGTCCATTGGCCATTTCCTCCATGCAAGAAATCAGTAAAGAAAGAAGACAGAGAGACTAAGAGGTGCCTTATTTCTCATTTACATTCTCTGTTCTCAACAGTGCCACCCCAATAGTCAGATTGTGTTTTCTTCAGTATAAGCTTTATCTTGATTCAATTTTTTTCATCTATAACATGAAGGAAATGATGAGATATGACTTATATTGCTGTTTCAAGAATTTAATAAGGTAATTAATGTAAAATACTTAGAACATTGCAACAGGGATCACTCATTAAATCAAAGCTACAATGATTATTAGCAATATTAGTACTGATCAATTGTCATTCCACCTTATTTTGTCTTAGTAAGGATAGGGTATGTTTAGAGTTCTGACAAATGTGAAGAAATGCAAAAGTAAGAAATAATTAATTAGCCGTATAGCTATGTTAAGGAAAATCTCACGAGCAGCCCAAATTTCACTCCCTATTTGTGTGCACTAGTCAAATAAGGAATTATTCCATTAGATGCATCACTGGAAACCTGAAGTAGTGTGATATCCCTGCCTTGTTATTTGTGTGGGCAGAACTCTTTAATACCTTCTCTCGGGATGGCAGAGTATCATTTTCTGTTTCTTGTCTCTTCTTGTTTCCGTCTCATGTATACTTATCTTTCGTAACTGAAATTATTCAGCTCTTCCAAGCACAGGCTTAGAATATACAGACCTAAGGTTGCAAGGCCAAGATGAAACAATTCAGCTTCCCACCCTCCTCTGTCCCCCCCCCCCCCCCCCAGAATATTGGGACCTGAGAGCGACTGCAAAGGGCTAGAACTTGGATAGATAGAAGCCTTGTATCACATGGGCTGTTTAAATATTCATGCAGCCTCTTCTGGCAGCTAACAGGGCTGCAAACTTTGCCCAGAAAAAAAAAAAGGCGGGGTGGGGGGGGGAGATAATTACTGGATTTCATAGCATTCTGAAATGGCTGCTGTGAAGTAAAAACTTAAGCGCTGATGTTTGGTTTAATCTCTCAGGCAAGTGTATTTTTTTTATTCAACACAGAACAATAGGCAAGTGATTAAATGCATCTCTAAGTATTTTTTCTGAGTATATCATCAGTGTTAGATACCCACTGACATCAACAACATAACAATGTATTGTACTGTAAAAGCTACCTCCTTTATAATTACTTTACTAATGACTTGATGTATCAACTGACACACTTCCCGTGCAGTCAACAGCTTTGCTTATGTAGTAACACAAGGTTTAAATTATCGGCAATTGAGCTATACAATAAATAAGAATGAAAGAAAGACAAAATTATTCTTGAGTGTGGTGACTTTTGCAACTTGAGGACATTTCATTTAGTGCAGTCAATTGGCACTATATGCTCTTCATTAGCATATGTGAAGACACCAAAAACGCAGGTATCTATTAATTGTTTTGTTTGTTTTAAGGAGACATTTCCCCGGTTGTAATTAACTTTCTTTCTTGTCCTAATTCTGGCTGATAAAATTTAATTAAAACAAAGTAATTCCACAATTTCTAATAACAACATAAGAGCAAACACTGGCCCTGCACTGAGCCTCAAATTCCTTCTTCAACGTACTGTCTAGACATTTAGTGAAAATCAACCTTATTTTATTTTTTATAGCTACATTCACAAGTTCTGAATTATCAATTATGCATCATCCCAATACAGCATACAAAAATTTAAGCATTAAAAACACTTGTTCATCAGTTTATCCCTTCTAACAGTAGTGATCTAAGATGTAAATTCAGATAAAACAATAGTTACATTAATCATTAAATATTAATAGTTTAATAGGTACATTGAAAATTTAAAAAAATCACTTGGAATATGAGTGTTGAGTGTTTCTAGATGATTAATATTACATAAGAATTGACCATTAGTAAATATCAGGTAAGTAAAATGAAATAATCACCATTCCTTTTTTTAAAAATATTTTTTAACATTTATTTATTTCTTGAGAGACAGAGAAACAGAGTGTGAGTAGGGGAGGGGCAGAGAGAGAGAGGGAGACACAGAATCCGATGCAGGCTCCAGGCTCTGAACTGACAGCACAGAGTCTGACATGGGTCTTGAACTCACAGACCGTGAGATCATGACCTGAGCCGAAATCAGATACTTAACCGACTGAGCCACCCAGGCGCCCCGGCCATTCCTTTTTTTTTTTTTTTTTTTTTTAATTTTTTTTATTTTTAAGAGAGAAAGAGAGACAGAGTATGAGTGGGGGAGGGGCAGAGAGAGAGAGATAGGGAGAATCTGAAGCAGGCTCCAGTCTCTGAGCTGTCAGCACAGAGCCCAGCACGGGGCTTGAACTCATGAACTGCAAGGTATGACCTAAGCCGAAGTCAGATGCTTAACCAACTGAGCCACCCAAGCACCCCAAATAATCGCCATTCTTAAGTTTTACTTCTGTGAAACTTCCTTCAAAAAATTCATAAACTGTAGTTAATTATTTGGACCATGTAGGCCTAGATATGTCTGTAAATATATATGTGTACATACACATATATCAGATGTATATCATAAAAAGACCTTCATGAAAAGCTATGTTTTTCATTTAATGTTTCAGATGTACATCACCAACACAATCAAAGCCAAAGGAACAAGACTTGCTAAGCCCGTTTTATGTTTGGGCTTAATGTGTTTGGCCTTTCTTACTGGACTCAACAGAGTAGCAGAATATCGAAATCATTGGTCCGATGTGATAGCAGGCTTTCTGGTTGGAATATCTATAGCAGTATTTCTGGTAAGTAGAAATTTATTTGGATTTCATTGCATTTTTAAGGAACCTTCTATAATCATCTACGACAATACCAGTGTGAATCACCGGGTTTGTCTAAATGTGGTAGGTCAAATTATAATATGTACATTTGAAGTCATTCATTTCTTCCTCCTCCCTCATTTGTCCTGCCTAAAGTCAAATTTGGAGATGAAAAATATATAACTTCTACACCTAAAGGTGAACAAAATATTTTCATATAAAATGGAATGGGGCTAAAATGCTCAGTCCTCCTTGGGTACTTTTTAAGATTGGATTGCTTGGATATTTTAAAATTTCCTCAGGCCGCTTTTCATCCTGGAGTATCTAGAGCATCCCAAAGTGCCCCCAGGGTCCCAGCACAGTCTTCTTGAACTGCCATGTCAGAGCACTTGGTAACAGGTAAACCTTGTTTGAGAGATGAATTGGTTCCCTTCAGTAACTAGAAGTCCATGGGTGGTTTCCAAAACAATACCATCTCAAGCCAGATTTTGTCAACTAGTGAAGAGACTATGTAGTGATTTCTAATGAAATAAGCACGCCATCTCTACTACTATTATAAAATCTCCTTGGAATATGACTATAGGTTTTGGTTGTTGGAAAATACATTTTAGTCCGGCTTTGGAAATAACTAATCCATTATAAGTATGAGTGTATAACATTTAACTCAGAGGGAAAATGTGTAGACTATAAATCAAAACATATTTTGGCATTGATGCATTATAATAGAAAAAAAACCCACTTTATTTCCATTTTGATTACATTTAAATTGCTTCTCGCGCTTAACTTCTCTTCTTCAGCTCCTTTCCCTAGTTTAGAACCAGTAAGCAAAAACTTGTATGAACCTTTCCAGCTAACGATTTTGTGTGCCAGGCATTTTAAGCAGTTCTTTTCTGTAGAACCTCCTGTGGTTAGAGTGGTGAGTATGACCTCATCTCTGCCCCACACTCTGTGCTACTTCTCTTCCTGATGTCACCCCCGCTGGTTCCCCAGGTACCTGGGAGACTCCGGCCCACCCCAGTGTCTCTTTCAGAGATATCCTATAGCCTCAGGAAAACTGGGGCCCAGACTTGGTCCAGAGCCTTTTCCTTGCTTTCACTCACCACAGTTTGAAACAGATTGAAACATTTAAAACAAAATAAAACCAGACCAACACCTTACATAAATCCTATGAAAAGAAATAACCAAACATCAAAATTTCAAAACACTAGTGTCACATGTAACTGCATTTCAGCCTCATGGGTCCAGAGAATCTTCACTGGCATCTTATCAATCTTCCTGTTTTATCTTCCTGTGGCTGTTGCCAACTTCCCTTTACTTCCAGTGACTATATTAACACCTTGCAAGACCAAATCTAGAACCCTAGTCACTTCCTCATCTGAGAAGCATGTGATGAACGAGTTGGACTGTGGATCCCCTTGGGCTCAAAACCCGCCTACTGCACATATTTAGAGTGTTCCATAATGGCCCTTCAGACATCCCCATACACCTAGACAATGAACTTATGAAAAGGTCATGTGAAAATAATGCTTTAACTGTAGTAACTAAAAAACATTTGTTCCTTCATGCACAACCACTTCTGAGTGTGTCTACAGGTGTGAAGTCCTGTGCTAAGAACTGGGGGTGCAAGGAGGCTCAGATAAACACGATCTATTTCCTGTGGGAGTTACAGTCTGGTTCAGGGGTCAGACAGTAATAAGTTATTCCATCAAATATTCCCTTCCTCTTTTCCTTCATAGCATAAACATTTACTGAACCCTTGTTATAATGCAGGCACTGTGCTTGATGCTGGGGATAAGTACATGAGAAATTTAGAGCCCATGTACTTAAAGAGATCACAATTGGGTGGAACAAGATAGACACAGAAGGTTTTATAGAGGGTTAAATGTAATGACATCAGAGTGTATACTCGAGAGATCTCTTTTGGGATTAGGGATAGTTAGAAAAGGGAGGTGATACATACACTTGAAAGGTCTGTGGGGCATCTGGGTGGCTCAGTCAGTTAAGCATCCAGCTCTTGATTTCGGCTCAGGTCATGATCTTGTGGTTCGTGGGATCAAGTCCCAAGTCTTGATGCTTGGCATTTTTTCTCTAGCTCTCTCTGCCCTCCAACCCTCGCTTTACATGTGCACACACATGCATGTTCTTTCTCTCAAAATAAAGAAATAAACACTTTTTAAAAAAGAAAGCTTTGTAAAGTAGAGAGGTCTAAACGATGGCATAAGGAATGATGGGCAAAAAGCACAGTGCATAGAAGCAATATAAAATGCTTCATAAAAGAGGCATTTATGGAGCTATTAGTCAGTTGTAGGCCTGGGCACAGCATGCACATGAGAGGAGGTGGCATCCTGGAGTGGCACCAATTGTCCAGTGTCAGTGACAAGAGTGGGAAATACAAAAACACCGGGTGAATGTCCTGAATGGCCTTGTAGGTTAGAATAAGCTGGGCTTTTTTATTTTTTATTTTTAATGTAGGTGATTTGAGAACCACTGTCAGAATTCAGGTAAATTAAAGCTGGTTGAATCGCAGCTTCTTTTTTTTATTCAGTTTGTGCCTTTAAGCAATTTACTGAACCTTTCTGAGCCTCAGGTTCTTCCTCTGTAGTTTTTTAATGTTTATTTATTTATTTTGAGAGAGAGAGAGAGAGAGTGCACGATCAGGGGAAGGGCAGAGAGAGAGGGAGAGAGAGAGAAAGAATCCCAAGAAGGCTCCGTGCTGCTAGCACAGAGCCTGACACAGGGCCTGAAATCACGAACTGTGAGATCATGACTTGAGCCGAAACCAAGGGTTGGACGCTTTACGGATTGAGCCACTCAGGCATCCCTCTTCCTCTTTAAATGAGGCCAGTGAAAGCCTCCTTAAAGCTTATGAGGATTTAAAACTTTAAATAAAATAGTATATGTTCAACGAATGGCTACACGAATGACTGACATTAGTTCCATCAATGATAGTTTGCTTCTTTTCAGCTTCTTTTACTCTATGATACAATTTGTGCCTTGAAAATAGGTTTGCTGGAAAGTGAAACTCCAGGTGAGGATAGAGGAGGTAAATTGTACAGAACCAGGGAAATAAGATGGCACAAATTGGGCCTGTGTGAGCACAGAGAAAAGGGAGGGTATCTGAGAGGTTTGTGGAGGTGGAAGGTTTGGAGTTCGATGGCACACTAGAGAGGATGGAGGCGAAGAAGAGGGAGCAATCCGTGATGATTCCTGAGCTTCTCATTTAGGCAAGTAGAACGTTTATTCTGAGCAGCATCTACAGCTCTGGCCTGCAGTGTCCTGGGGTGTCTCCAGTTTTCTTGCAGTGTGTGCAGAACTCTGAAAGTATTCCAGAATAAACGAACACTAATGTACTCCAAGCCTCTGTGTTTCAGTTAAAAGCATCCACATCCCCCAGTCACCCAGACCCAATGTCTAGCATCTGCCTTGACTCATTCTTCTCGTTCATTCCCCACGCCCGGTGATTCATCTGGTTTCAGTTTATTTCTTACAAAATACCTCCTCCACATCTTATTTCTTGGCCATTCTGACCATAACCTCTCAATTTTCAAGATCAGCACTTTACCCCTCCTCTGTCTCTCGGTTCCTAGCTGCCTCACTTCAGACTCTCCTCCAAATACCTCCCATTCTGCTTCTCTCCTTATTAGAACATAATCTGTTGCTAGTAACAAGACAAAAAACAAAACAAAACAAAACAAAACATTCCTGCTGTGCTCTTCCCAGCCAAGTTTATTTTCCCTCCTTCATATCCACTCAGTTTTCTTTGCATCACAGAAGGTTCTGTCAAGTCTGTGTTTGCCTCAGCAAGAATGCCCATTCCTCTGTATCAATTTTATTTTTTTAAAGTTCATTTATTATTTATTTTGAGAGAGAGAGAAAGTGAGTGGGGGGGGCAGAGAGAGAGAGAGAGAGAGAGAGAGAGAGAGAGAGAATCCTAAGGAGGCTCCACACTGTCAGCAGAGAGCCTCATGTGGGGCTCCAACTCACAAACCATGAGATCATGCCCATGGCCAAAGTTGGACACTTAACCAACTGAACAAACCCGGTGCCCCTCCTCTGTATATTTTGGAGAGCAAAACAGAGTTCTGGGAGTCATGTGAACCTAGGTTTGAATCCTGCTTTTGCCACCTGCTATGTGTGTGACCTTGAACAGGTCACACTTTAGCTCCTCATTTTTTCTAACATAGTGGGGTCTCCCTGAACTGTATTTAAAATGTCTTTCCCTCCCCAAGGAATCCCTTCCTCATTCCCTATTCACTTTTCTCCATAGCATGTTCCAACTTTTATATACCGTATACAATATTTTTGTTTTTGTGGGTTTTTTGCTGTCAAGCTTACTAGAATGTAAGCTGTGCATGAAGAAGGCATTTATTTATTTTCTTCTCTGTGTATTTCCAGTAGCCAGTACAGGGTCTGGTATATAGGGGTTTCTCAGGAAATATTTGATGGATGAATAAATGAATGGGGAACTGTTTTATTATCTCCCACATCTCTTTTGAGGGTTAAGTGAAATCCCATATGTCAGAAGTGCAGTGAAGCGTGTGGTGCAGAGAAGAAGATGCTGGTTATCATAGCCCTCATCTTTTTTTTCTTTAAAGGTTTGATTTATTTTTGAGAGAGAGAGAGAGCTTGAGCGGGAGAGGGGCAGAGAGAGAGGGAAGCAGAGGATCCGAAGTGGGCTCTGTGCTGACATCAGGGAGCCCAATGTGGGAGAACTGTGGGATCATGAGCTGTGAAATCATGACCTGGGCTGAAGTCATATGCTCAACCAACTGAGACACCCAGGTGCCTTGGTCCTCACCTTTGATGACTATTCAAATCCTTTTTGCACTTGAGATTTTTCTTAAACAAGGGCCAACTTGCCCAGAAAGTGTCCCTGACTACCCAGTTCTCCCATTTTTCCTGAATTTCCACTGTACTCAAAATCTGGCCTGTTACATTTTAACAAGGAATAATAATCTGTCCTGCTTATCACTCTCTTCCCGTGTGCATTTTCTTTAAAGTTAAAGAATAGAATCCCTATGCTTAAGAAAATACAAAACAAATACTAGCTGAACAAAAGTTGTAGATTGGTTAATATTCTTTTATACAAATGTATGCTTCAGAGTGCTTTCAAAAACGAGGGACTGCGTCAAGTCATGTAGTTCAAGTTACTGAGCCATAGAACTATGTGTAATGTAGTAATAACAATAAGAGTTATTTGAGTAGTCTTTATTATATTAATTCAATTATTCCTCACAACAGCACATTGAGATGTGAGTATTGTTGTCCCCATTTTTCAGGTAGAAGAAGAAGTCTAGTTTTATTGAGTTGCTTGCCCAGGCTCACAGAGTGACTAAATCAGAGAGCCCAGGATTAAGGCTCAGCCCTATTTGACCCCCGGAGACCATGCACTTCACCCCATGCAATAAATGTTTTACTTGCCACAAGGGAAGAGGGAAAATGACCACAAATGGATCAGATTAATTTATTAAAACTACCGGAAAAAGAAAACAAAACTATATGTGTAGTGGTGACTTATTAGTGTCATTTTTGTAGAACAGGGTAGAATTATAGAAGCCACTAATGTAAAAATAAAATGCTTCAGAGGAATGTCACTTTAAATTATATAGGAATATCAGAAAATGTGAGAATTTTTGGCCTAGACACTTGCTCATTCATTAGTCTATTCATTCACTGTGGCACTGGGAATACAATGGTGAGCAAAAAAAGAGAGACAGCATCTCTGCTTTCATAGAGCTTACCACCTTAGAAGAGATCCATGTCAACCAATGTGTTATATGCTAACAGCTGTATAATTTCATTAGGAATAGGTGCTTTGATGAAAAGCATCAGAGATTGATGTGATCAAACAGACAAAAACAACCTGGGGTCAGAGAAAACTAGTGAAGAAGTGATACTGAGATGAGATACCACAGATGAGTAGGATACGGTGCCTAAAGAGTGTGGAGATGAGTATTCCAACCAAAATGCAGTGAAAAGGAACAGAAGGTGTTTGGGAAGTGCAACAAAGGAAGGCTGCAAGGTGGGCAGGGTTTATTTACACTCTAAGAGAAATGGGGAGCCAGCCACAATGGTTTTAAGGAGGGTGACATGATCCAATTTGCATTTTGGAAAGAGCATTCTTATGCCACTCTAAAAATGGATTGGAGGGAGCCAAGATTGGATTTAGGGAGACTTTAGAAAGCTATGCTGGAATCCAGGAAAGTGGTGGTGATTGCTTAGTCTTTGGAGTTGGTGATGGAGGTAGAACAAAGCAGATACAAGAAATCAGAATTTTTAGGAAGGAAAATTGAGGAAATTGAGTAAAGGGTTGTGTGTAGGACCTGTAAAGGGTAAATCTAAGTTTTCAGCCTTGTGCAGTTAAGGAAGTAGACATGTGGGGGTGGTTTTCCTGAAAAGATCCAGAAAAAAATCAAGCTTTAGGGTAGGGTAAGAATATGGGCAGATCTTGGGGCACCCGGGTGGTTCAGTTGGTTAAGTGTCTGACTCTCGATTTCAGCTCAGGTTGTGATCTCGCGGTTTTGTGAGTTCAAGCCCCACATCGGGCTCAGTGCGGGCAGCGCAGAGCCTGCTTGGGATTCTCTCTCTCCCTCTCTCTCCACCCCCACTGTTTCTGTCTCTCTCAAAAGAAAGAAGAAAGAAGGAAAGAAGGAAAGAAGGAAAGAAAGAAAGAAAGAAAGAAAGAAAGAAAGAAAGAAAGAGGAAAGAAAGAAAGAAAGAAAGAAAGAAAGAAAGAAAGAAAGAAAGAAAGAAAGAAAGGCAGGCAGATCTTGGGTTTCATTTTGAACATTTGCTGAATGTTTCATACCTTTGACAACCAAAAGAATGGACTAACTTGCTAAGATATTGCAATCTTTTCACTTACAATTTGAGAAAACTCAGACCCAGAGACTGTCCAAGAACATATAGACTTGGGATTAAAAACCAAATTTCTTTTACCTACGAGCTTTTACCTATGAGCATTTTTCTAATAGGAAATCAGTTCCATACTTGTGAATGTTAGCAAGCAAGACTTGTTAAATATTTGAATATGATTCCAAGGAAGATTTGGCAATTTCCTGCCTTATAATTTAAATAATAACAGTAATGAAGAATAATTATTATGCTAATAGATACTATTTAATGAATATCTACTATGTGTTTAAATAGTTCGCATATGAATTCTCAGCTGCTTCAGTGGTGTTGTCCTAACCCTCAATTAAGGCAAAGAGATAACTGATAAAACCTTTCAAAGAGTTTACCAAACCTAAATCACAGAAAAAGCAGTGACACTCATTTCAGAAGCCCATACTAACTCTAGATCAACTTTTCTTCATCTCATGACTTCTGTATATCTTCCATATATCCATATATCTAAAATATAGTTATTTCAACAAATTTCACTTCACAAGAATTTGTATCAGTTTTTTTTTTCATCTGCCCAATTTTTCATTAATTTAGAACATTAATGAAAAGGGAAATGTGTGTATATATTTCATGAAGTTAGTGTGAAACTGCTTGCTTGTTATGTTGTTATTGGTGAAACTTCTTGATTATATCCTTTGTACTCTAGGCAGTGGTCAATTGGCAAACTACAGCCCTTAGGTAAAACTTGGCCTGCTATCTATTTTTTTTTTAAGTTATAGTGGAACACTGACATGCCTGCTCGATTATGAATTGCCAATGGCTGTTTTCACACCAAAACAGTAGAGTGGAGAAGTTGCTGCAGAGATCATGCCAGCAAAGCCAAAAATATGTACTATGTAGAAAAAGAAAAGAAAAGAGAAGGGGAGGAGAGCGGAGGGGAGTGGGGGGAAGGGGAAGGAGAAAGGCCCCTGGGTTGCCTCAGTCAGTTGAGCTTCCTGCTTCAGCTCAGGTCATGATCTCACAGCTCAGCTCCTGGGTTCCAGCCCCATGTCGGGCTGTTTGCTGACAGCTCAGAACCTGGAGCCTGCTTCAGATTCTTTGTCTTCCTCTCTCTCTGTCCCTCCTCTGCTCAGGCTCTGTCTCTCTCAAAAGTAAATAAACATTTTAAAAAAACATGTACTGTGTGCCCCTTGCAGCCCAAATTTTCTGACCCTTCCTCTAGAACAATCACTATTAGTTTTTTGTAGGGTCATCATTTGATACTGGGTTTATCAAGTACCTATCTCCAAGCCTGTACCATTCCTTACTTTAAAGATCTTGATGGCATGATAAAGTTGATATATCAGATTATCAGGCTTTGATCTGTGTTTCTGATGTGTAATTATCCATGGAAATGGAAGGGTAATAAATATACCACAACTAAGGAAATAATTTTTTTGTAAGATAAAGTCTCATAGTATGTTGTTATTATTTTGTAGATTTGTAAATTTTATTTAAAACCTGGAGAATAACCAAGGTCGAATTGGCCTTTGAAATTATTCAGTAATGAGCCCTACTAAGGAAAAGGCTTTCCAATGGAGCATTTGTGAAAATATACAATGTAAATATGTAATTATATAGTAAGCATTTATTTTTAAAAAAAATTAATATTAGGGGGTGCCTGGGTGTCTCAGTTGGTTAAGCATTTGACTCTTGATTTCAGCTCAGGTATTTGATCTCACAGTTCTTGGCTGATAGCACAGAGCCTGCTTGGGAGTCTCTCTCTCTCCCTTTCTCTCTGCTCCTCCCCTGCTTGTGTTCTCTCTCTCTAAAAATAAATAAATATTTTTAAAAAAATGCATGTTAGGTGATAACTGCAAGTAAATTCTGTCTTTTATTTTGATAATAGACTATAAAACCCAGAAAAAAAGGCTGAAGAATATTTTACCCACTACATAATATAAGCAAATAATAGCAAGAAACTTTCCTTTGTTGTTTTATTCACTATTTCTTAAAGTATGATTCATCTGCATCAGAAGATTTTAGAATATATTTCAAAAAGTGGCAACTCCTAGGCCCCCTTCTTCATCTACAAAATTGGAATCTTTAGAGGAAGGCTTAGGCATGTGCATTTTTAACAGTGCTGGGACTTTATTTTTATGTACACTGGAGTATGAGAACCTCTGATTTAGTTCAAATGCTGTCACCTGTCTGGTATAATCAGTTGAAACTAGGGTCAATTTCCTTTATGTAAAAGGTCTCCTATTTCACTGGTAGCCCCAGTAAGCTATTGTTAAAATGCCAAGTATACATGGGATACAATAATAGACAATAAACTAGGTTAATTAAAGGGATGCTACTAAATTAGAAAGTGCCAATTGTAAAAGGTTTATTATGAATGTAATGATCTTGAAGCATTGGAAATAATTAGCATTTAAATTAAGTTGTAGGTTAGCCACATTAGGAAAGGTTAGCTTGCTATGAATTTTTATAAGGCTATGATGTTATTTATGGATTGATTTGAGCATTGACTATAACCTAATTTAATGAAAATTTTGGAATAATAAAATTGTCATTATTAACTGAGCTGCACATTAATTTTGAAATTTTCTTGAACACATTTTCACTGGAATAACTATTAAAATTTATGCAAGATAAATATGGATGTAAAGTTATATATGTAATATTTAAGTAATTTTAATACTTTATTACTATGATTAGATATATTAAGCTACTCAAAAGGGTCATAGTCACCAGGAGTGTGGCTTTGTTTCAACTGTATTTTTTTCCTGAAATTTTAGGTTGTGTGTGTGGTAAATAATTTCAAAGGAAGACAACCAGAAAATGAACATCTCCACATGGATAACCTGGCACAGATGCCAATGATCAGCATTCCTCGCGTAGAAAGTCCTTTGGAAAAGGTAACATCTGTACAGGTGATTCATAATTTAAATTCTCAAATGTGATTGTTATCTAGAGCAAATGAATAATCATTCCTGCAAGTTCCTGCACATTTTTGATTTACTGAAACAAATTTAGAGTCTAATGTGGTATTTAGCAAGAGTTTAGTCACTGAAGACATCATCTTAGAAGAATGCATATCACATTGAAAATATTTCTTTGAATACCACATGCTAAGAGCTGAGTATACATGGAATATATTCTGTACTTTGCCATAACTTTGAGATAAGGAACATTGTGCAATGGTCTCATACAGGGGGAAATTACAAGATATTTTTATTTGAGAATACATGCATTTTTTAATATATTTCATTCTTTCCAGGCTCTATTTATGTGAGAAACTGCTTAGTATAATGCCTAGGACATAACAGTGCTCAATGAATTTCGTTGAATCTCATTATAGAAAGGTCTGGTCTCATTATAGAAAGGTCTAATGACAGGAAAACACCGATCAGGCCCTTCCTAATCAGGGAGGTACTGAAGGAAAGATTGGGAAGGATGGAGCCAGACCAGGCTGCTCTTTGAATGGCAAGTCAAGGCTTCATTAGACATGACAATGAACACAGAAGCCAAATAGTTAACAAAAATTTTTCTTGAGACTTTTTCTTGAGACTAATCTTGTGAACTAGAGAGGGTAATATTTCTTAAATGAGGATGCAGTTATGTACATTTGTAATTGGTTAAAAGATTGCTCCGAGGGTTACTAAAAGTATCCTCATCCCTGTCCATCTCCACATTTTGATCAATACATTAGATGAAGAGATCAATTACATGCTAATCAGGAGCTTCGATGGTGTCAATCAACGAGGGATAATTAATACATCAGTTGAGAGAATAAAAGAGAGACTAGATGCAATTAACAACTAGAAATAAAGCACATGTTTTGTATTTGGATTTAAAAAGAAGTTCATGTAGGGTAGGGTACATCTAGGTTAGCTGCACAAACAAAAACAGGCTCAGAGGGTATTGTAGGTTACCATTCAGCATGTGTCAACCGCATGTTATTGCTGCCAAGTTATATGATCTTACGTTCCATTTAGGGAGGATAATATCCTGAATGAGAGCATTAATAGTTTGCTGTGCTCAGACTAACTTGGAATACTGAATACTGCCCTTGGTGGCATAGTTTTAAGGTAGGCATCATAAAATAGAGTAGTCGGTACTCAAATATTTGTTAAATGAGCAAATGAATGTGCCCAAGATGGTGGTGCGTGGACTCAAAGTCATGGATTATGAAAGCCTGTGGAAGGAACAGAACATGATTAGAGAAAAAGAGAACTCATGGAAGACGCAGTAACTTTCCATATATATCTGAAGGACTACCGTATGGCAGAGGGATGTGATTTGTTCTGCTGGGGCCTCAGAGGTCACAATTAGGTTGAAAGAAAAGAAAGTGTAAGAAGACAAATAATGTCAAGAAAGAAGGAAAAACTTTCTAAAAATGGAATGGCTTCCTTAAGAGCAACGAAATTTCCTTTTATGATAAGGATCCAAGAACAGTTAAATAATCACTTGTCCATTGTACTATGGAGGGAATTCAAGCATCACAGTGAGGATAGAGGTTCTAGATCATCATTATAATAATAATAATAATAATTACGGTTTAATTATCATTCATCATGTGTCAGGTACTATGATGCAGATTGCTTATGTAAATTCAACAAATATACTCCTATGCTCTGCAAATACAACTTCATTCCTTACAACAATTTTATTTATTTTTTTTGATAAATTTTTTTTTTAATATATGAAATTTATTGTCAAACCTTACAACAATTTTAAAGCTGGGTGTCATTATAGTGGCAAATGCTAATAGTCCAAAGAAGACCTTCTCCCCTTCTTTCTTTTAGTAACTGAATTCCCCAATCCAATTTTAGCTACATCCACCACTGCCCAGCCATAATCTGTATTTCCCAGCTACCATTGCAGTCAGACGTGACCGTGCAGCTAAGTTTAGAACAATGGGATGTAAGCAGAAGTGGTAAGCACAACCTCTGGTTCGTCGCTTGAAGATTCTTGTCTCTGTCTCTTCTCCCTCTTCTCATCAAGTGGAAAAGGTAGTGACTAGAAGTAATCTTTAACTTTTTTAAATGACCAATCCATTTTGACAGTGTAGGTTCCTGGCTGAGCTCATGAAACAGTCCACATACACCCTCTAGGTGGTTCTGAAAAAGAAATAAACTTCTTTCCTTTGTGAACCATTGGATTGCTTTCATCTCTTTGGCACAGTGGCTTAGCTGATGCCATATGACAATAAATGTCTCCATTGTAGAGTTATGGAAACTGAACTCCCAACTAGTTAAGCAGTTTGTAAAAGTCCACATCATTGATGAGCAACAAATCTATACAGTGTGACATTTCAAGATACATGTATTGTACAAAATTAGATCTTTTTTAGCTCAAGAAATAAAGATAGAAAGCAGCAGAATTTAGGAAGAAATATTAGACATATTTGGAAGACAATGGTCTGGGTAGCAATTAGTGTTCATTTTATATACCTCGGAAGTTAACTTGAACATTAATTACTATCTTCTGTTTAACATATTTATTTGTATAAGGATTCTTTAGTGGCCTCCTAGCATTGCCAAATATTCTGATACACCATTACCTCCTTCTATATATACAGTGTATATTATATACATATGTATATATATATAATTCCTGTTGTTGAATTTATGCAAATTGATTTTCATTTATAGTGATTTTTAAAATATGAAAGCAAAAATATTCTACTATAATCTATGGATTTCAAGATATCTGTGTTTATTAACTTCTTTCGTTCAGTTTTTGTTTGTTTATGACAAACTCATGTGCTCTGTTTTTACCTTGGTGGTAGTTAGGGAACAAAGATGATTTGAATCTGATTCGGTTCTCCCCTTTGCCCACCAAAGTGCACTGTCACATGCCTTGCTGAGCTCCGACTCTGCTTCCCACTCTATTCCCCGTTTGCAGGCAGAATGCTGTGTGCACAGGGCAGGGTCTACTCCTGCGACACACAGATCACACACAGGAAGACCATGAATCAAGGTGTGCTGGGGACACATCTCAGGCTTCCCTGTGGAGCTCTGCTGCTAAGACGACATGTATTTGTGCTCATTAGCTGGAAAGGGAGGAAGGCCATCACTTAAGGAAGCCCACAATGTTTCTCTTTCTTTTATGATAAGGAGTACTTGGAGTAAATATATTGCTTTTCATCATAGCTCACGATGGGAAACAAGTGAATGCAAAATTCTTCCCAATAGTTTGATCTTAGGAATTGATAGTTGGAGGGTGGCATTAGGTTCTTAAAGCTGGCCCTCTGAGGAGAGAAAGGGAGTCCAGTATTAAAGTTCCAACTGCAGGCACGCCAGTCGTTTAAGCACTGTTACGCCAAGCTGTCGTTTTCTGCTTGTCATTTTGTGCGGGGAAGGCAAAGGGTTTCTTTCCTTTAGAAGTTGTGTACTTATATAACCTCTTATGTTCAAAGTACATGTTTGATAAACTGTAAGCTACAGAGTAATTACAGCATGCCAGCATTCTTTATTTTTATGCCAGCGATTTATCCCTTAATTATAGGGAGTTTGTCATATAGTTAATTACCACAGTTTATGAGAAAAGTCATGATTTTTCTGAAAGCTAAGTAAATCTGAACATTCATTACATTTGGTTTTATGAAAAGAATTAATCATCTATGGAAACTTGCCCATCATATCTCATAGTCCAGTAGATTTTTAAGTTGCCAATAACTTCATTACCGCTGTTTATAATAGCAAATCATAAAAGTCTAACTGTGTATCAGCCGTGAATGATTAAATCAATGTTGGTACATCCTACAATGGAATCTGGTGCATTATAATGCGGTGTTTCAGCTCACAGGTTCTGGAGGTAGACTAGCTGGGAATTTGGGACAATTTTGACCTTGGGCAGCTTATTCAAATACTCTGTGATTCAGTGTTCTCATTCCTCGAATGGTCATTGTGAGAGTTGAGCAAGCTTATAGTAAAGTACTGAGAACAGTGTCTGGAACCTGTAAAGCCCTTAACCATTGCCAGTGATAATTATTATTACCATTTAGCAGTTGAAATGGATAAGGTAAATCAAGATGTGGAAAGTTTTGATACATATTGTAAAATTTATTTTTTAAGTTGATATATATAAAATGTGTGTTATAAAATGTGTGTGTGTGTATAATGAAGCCAGTTATGCAAATTACCACACAAGATAATTTCTTTCTAGTAGGATCATTTATTTCTAGAAAAGAGCACATAGATGAGAGAGAGAGAAAAAGAGAGAGACTAGTTACCAACCTGAGAGCAATGCTTAAACCTAAGGAGGCAACTGAGAGAGTGGATCTGATTTCTTCTTTCTTTGCCTTCCTTCCTTCCCATCCTTCCTGCCTCCCTCCCTCCTTCCCTTTCTCCCTTCCTTCCTTTCCTTTTTCATTTGTTTTCTCTTTTTCTTTCTGTAATGAATAATTGTGTAACAAAAGCAATTACAACTTTTAAAAATTATCCAGTTTTCTTAAGCTGCTCTAAGGAGGTTCTGGTCATGCTTCCTCAGATTGACTACCACTGTGTTCAGATTTACCAAAGTCCCTTGGAAAGATTCCCTCAGAGCAATTTAAATCCTATGCTCCTTCCTCCTTCCTCATGACTCACACTTTTTAAAGTGTTTGGTTTATTTTTATCTGCTGAATTGGGTATGGAGGCCTTGGTGTGGCTCAGATGCCTTTGTGCCCTCATGCCCAGGGTCCCGCTTCCTTTGGCACACCTGCAGCCAGCCATCCCCATTTCAGATACTGTATGTCCTGAGAAACCGCACACAAGCCCTGTGCATATGCCTTTTATTTATGGGATCCACAAATTCACACCCCACCAAGGCCCCAGAAAACCAACTTTGTTCATAGGTTGCACCACCCTTTCCTTTCAGACTCATCCTTTTCTGGCTCCTTCCTTTGAGGGCCCATGCATCTCAAACAAAAGCCTCAGTGGTGCTGGCTTCAGGATGTCTCCAAATACATGAAGATGTTCTTAATTACTCTTGGGAGTCCAAGAACCAAAAGTCTGACTCTCCTTCTAGGAAGTGGAGATGGAAACATTTACATATTCATTATCTTTAGTTCCTTATTTTAGCAAGAGCAAAGAATTAACATCTTAATAGCTGTGTTACTAGGAAAAACTAGATAGAGTAAAATTTTAGTCATTTCTACTAAATATCGTATAAATCGATCCAGTTTGAAGGATGTCACCAAAGGGCAATTAAAATGTTTCTTTGTCAATAAAGAAGCTCAATATTGCAGAATTGGCTAAAATCCTATAGAATCCCAGTAATACCCCAAAATTTCAAAGAGTAAAGATGAGAGATAAGAGCAATCTCTGAGAGAAGGAGGAGTCTATTCTATTTAAAGCATAATTCAGCACCTTGAACCAACACCATTTTGAGACTGGATGAGCAAATAGGCAAATACACAACAAAAGAAAGTCTTCAGGCAAGAAGCTGTCCCTCTGGTCAAGCTTCTCATTAATATTGATTCATGGCAAATGAAGGAGTACTTTTCCTCAACTGAACGGGTGCTATAAATAGGGGGGAGAGTTGTCTTTATTTAAAAAAAACAAAAAGCTAGCTCCAATACTTCACCATCTACTTAGAGTAGAGGTTAGACTGAAATGACTAGCAATAGTTCTGATGGTCCAACAACCATGAGAATGAAACTGTATAGGAATAAAGTGATAATCCTATAGTCTCAACTTTTTCTACCATTTCACTCATCAAATCACCAAAATTCTATTATAAAACTACACCCTCCATCTTTTCAGCTCAAGATCTAAGGTAAGGATTCCTTGACTATTTGTGGAACAATCTGGGGATAGCTAAATCTATTGGTCTTCCAGTGTAAATAATCAGGACAATTACTTAAATCCTTTATATGATATCATGACATAGATGAGAAAGATAGACACATTTTACGAGTTAGAATATGTTTTTGAAAAAATTAATTACAAAAAATTTAAATTCATTATTAATAGTATTTTCTTTCCACTGTCAAGGAAATTAAAGAAAATATGTGAAATGAGAGATGAAAGGTAGGTGACACAATGGCACAATTAGGAAACTAATGTAAGAAAACAAAGAACATTATGACAGAATGGAAACCAATAGTAGAAACCATAATGAACAAAATCCACACTGGAGAAAGACTTATCAGTATATTAAGGACAGGTTTCAGCATATGTAGTAAAAGAACAAGAATATAAAATTGACCAGAGAAAAGATAACAGATACAGAAGACATGCTACAGAAATCTAACATGAATCATTGTAGTTCCAGAAGAAAAGGACAAATAGAACTATAGCAATATTCAGAGATATATATCAAGGAGACTTTTCCTTCAAATAAATACCTTCACTCTAGAAGAGTTAACTAGATACAAGGTAAAATTAAAATATATACTAAAACTTAGATTGTATTTCTCAGTGAAATTTTTGTATTTTATTACTGAAGAAAGAGTCCTATAAATTATGTGGGAGATGTTATTATTATTCCCAATTATTAACTATCCCCTTCCTTAGGCAGAGTATCCTTCCTGCTCCAGTTATCTAGGATTTGGTCAATAACATCTGAATGAACCTGATTTATACCCCATTAGTCAGAAACCTGTAGAGACATCAAGAGTTTTGTCAACTTTGTTGCTTCTGGGCCTCTTTCCAGGAAAAGTTCATTTTCCTGATAGGGGCTGTTCCTTTAGCCTGGATCCTAAAACGGGAAGACAAGGGAAGCAGAAGGGTACCCAGCCAGCAACCTGGAGCAGATCTATAGAACCTGCCCACCAACATGTGGTATGAGGGAGAAATACATATTTGTTGTTGAAGCCACTGAGCTCTTGAGGTTTTAATATAGTATACCTAGTGAAAACTAACACACACACACCAAGGCAGAAAAAGTTGGTTACCTACCAAAGTCTGACAGCACACTGGGCTCAGACTTCTCTCTCTATAATAGTAGATGCCAGAATAGAAAGGAGTAGGAGTAGTGTTTTCGGAGTTTTCAAAGAAAAAGTTTGTGATGTCAGAATTCTGTTCCCACCCAGGGGTGCCTGGGTGGCTCAGTCAGTTAAGCATCCAACTTTGGCTCGAGTCATGATCTCATAGTTCGTGGGTTCGAGCCCCATGTCAGGCTCTGTGCTTACAGCTCAGAGCCTGGAACCTGCTTCGGATTCTGTGTCTCCCTCTCTCTCTGCCCCTTCCTCCATCATGCTCTGCCTCTGTCTCAAAAATAAGTAAAACATAAGAAAAATTTTTAAAAAAGAATTCTATTCCTACCCAAAAGGTCATTTAAGTATTAAGACAACCATAAAATATCAGATATGTAACAATTCAGAAATTATATTACTCATGAAAAGTTACCAGAAGATTTTTTACCAGTTAACTGAGCAGCACACCAATATCTAGAGCTCTCAAGTTAGAAAAGTCATTATAGGAGTGAATGGGCAAAAAGAATGGAAACCATTTACATAATTAATTAGAATTGACTATAGTAAATATAGTAACATAGAGAAAATTATAATTTTTAAACAGAAAATATATTTAAAAAGAAAATAATATAACAATGACAAGATGAGACAGAAATCCTAGATGTCAACAAAAGTAAAATTATGATAATTTCCAGCTTTTATGAAGGAGGGACTCAGCATCAATCTTTTGTTCTTGACATTGCTACCTAGAAAAATATAGATTCAAGCATTTTTAAAAGTAAAAGTTATCAAAAGTAATGAAAAACACCCTATAAAATGCCAGTAACAAAGTGTAAAGTATCAGCAACATATGTGTTAAAAGGTTAATGTCTGTAATATATGAAACATCCTAATTGAAAAATGGGCAAAGTTTATAAATATGCAATTATTAGAGATCAAATACAAATGGGAAATAAATATATGGAAAAGTATTCTCTGTCACCTTTTTCTCCTTTTTTCCCCTTTTTCTTCTTTTATTGAGGTATAATAGACCTATAACATTATATTAGATTCAGGTGTACAACATAATGATTTGATATTTGTGTATATCCCAAAATGATTACAATGAGTTAACATCTGTCACCATAGAGTTACTAATATTTCTTCTTATGATGAAGACATTATTTATAGTCACAATGCTGCACATTGTTCCCATGACTTATTTTATAACTAGAAGTTTGTAGCTTTTGACTCCCTTCACCCATTTTGCCCATGCACCACCCCTTGCCTCTGGTAATTACTGACCTGTTCTCTGTATCTATGAGTTTTGTTTTTGTTTTTGTTTTTTTTAGACTCCATGTATAAGAGAGATCATATGGTATTTGTCTTTTTCTGTAAACTTATTACTTAACAGTGTACCCTCAAGGTCCATCCATATTGTTGAAAATGGCAAGATTTCTTTCTTCTTTACGTTTAAATAATAGTCTGTTGTGTATAAACTTACCACATCTTCTTTATCCATTCACCTATCAATGATTACTTTGTAAATAATGCTGCAGTGAATATGGGAGTGCATATATATTTTCAAGTTAGTGTTTTCATTTCCTTCAGATAAGTACCCAGAAGTGGAGTTGCTGGATCATACCATAGTTCAATTTTTAACTTTTTGAGGAAACATCATAGAATTTACATTCCCGTAAGCAGTGCACAAGAGTTCTCTTTTCTTAACATCCTTGCCAACACTTGTTATTTCTTGTCTTTTTGATAATAGCCATTCTAACATGTGTCAGGTGATAGTTTCTTATGGTTAATTAGATTTTCCCAGACAATTAGTTATGTCGAGCATCTTTTCATGTACCCGTTGGCTATCTGTATATATTCTTTGCAAAAATAACATTCATATTTTCTGCCCATTTTTTAATCAGATTGTTTGTGGTCTTTGCTGTTGAGTTGTATGAGTTTATATATTTTGGATATTAACCTCTTATCTATGACTTGCAAATATCTTCTCCCATTGAGTTAGAGGTTAGCTGTGGGCTTGTCACATCCGGACTTTATTATATTGAGATACATTCCCTCTATACCTATTTGCTGAGAGTTTTTATCATAAATGGATGTTGAATTTTGCCAAATGCTTTTTCTATATCTATTGAGATGATATTATTTTTTATCTTTCAATTTATTAATGTGGTGTGTCACATTCATTGATTTGTGGATGTTGAACAATCCTTGCATCCCCGGAATAAATCCAACTTGATTGTACTGAATTATCCTTTGAATGTGTTGTTAAATTTGCGAAGATTTTACTGAGGATTTTTGCATCTATATTCATCAGGGATATTGAGCTATAATTTTCTTTTCCTGTAGTATCCTTTTCTGATTTTGGTATCAGAGTGTAAGGCTGGCCTTGTGAAATAAGTTTGAGTGTTCTTCCCTCTTCTGTTTTTTTGGACTTTGAGAAGAATTGGTATTAATTCTTTTTAAAATGTTTGGTAGAATTCACCAGTGAAGCTTTCTAGTCCTAGACTTTTGTTTCGGGGGAGGTTTTTAATTACTGGTTTAATCTCTTACTAGTAAGATTTTCTGTTTCTTCATGATTCAATCTTGGAAGACTGTGTGTTTCTAGGAATTTATCCACTTCCTCTAGGTTGTTATTTATTGATGTATAATTGTTCGCAGGAGTCACTTATGATCCATTTTATTTTTGTGGTATCAGTTATAACATCTCTTTCACTTCTGGTTTTATTTGAGTCCTCTCCTTTTTTTTTCTTGATGAGTCTAGCTAAAGATTTGTTATCTTTTCAAAGTTCTGTCACTTGTGATGAAAATTCATGAAGAGTCTTTTATGGGATGCTTATGAAGTTGGTTCTCACCCTGTAAGCAATGGGGAGCCATTAAGGAATTTAAGAAAGGAAATGCCATGTTTAGAATGGAGAATGAATTAAATAAGAGCAACACTGAGCAAAACAAAAACCAATCTGGGAGGTTATTGTACAAATCCAGATAAATTATTAAGATGACATAGACTGGATCTCAGGACAGCCATGTCATCTCATTTTGACTGACCAGGCATCATTTGGCAACGTCTGTTTTCAGTCAGATGCTGATTCTGATCAGAGGAGTTGCCTTTAGTCTGTTTAGGCTGCTATAACAAAGTGCCGTAGACCAAAGGACTAATCAACAACAGAAATTTATTTCTCAAAGTTGTGGTAGCTGGAAATTCCAAGAGCAAGATGTCAGCGAACTCAGTGGCCCATTTCCAGTGTCCCATATGGCAGAAGGAGTCCCTATTGTAAGGGCACTAATCCCATTCATGAGGGCCCCGCCCTCATGACCTAATCACCCCCAAAGACCGCACTTCCACTTACCACCACATTGGGTTTCACCATTGAATTTGGGGAGGACACAAGCATTGTCTATAGCACGGGTTATCTAACTATCCCAATGATTCACAGTGGAAAAGGGCTAACTGCTAGCCAGGCGTCACTAAGAAAACTGCCCCCCTACCGTCACCCCCAGAAACATGCTGACCTCTCATCTGTGACATTTGCCTGTCTTCTCCTCAGAGATTTCTCTTATTTATAATGAATGAATAAAGAGTAGATTGGCATTCCTTCCAAGGATCTTCCTGGGTCAGGCTGCATTCATCATAGTAGCAAAGCTCTGAGCCCTTTTGTCTTTTACCTCTCTCTTTCCCTCTGCTTTTCTCATAGCAAAATGCTGGCATTCAGATTTGCGTAGGTAAGCACATGAAAATAATAATGTGTGCATATGCATTATTGATTTTAACTGATGCTATACAGAAAATCTAAGGAGAGGAATACTTTAGCAAAAGAACAAAAACATTTTTAAATAAATATGAAGATAGATGGGATTTGATAGAAAAGGGTATATTTCTAATAGATCTAAGAATTCATGTCTACATAGTTTTATTAAGGCAGTTAGACAAGCCACTATAATCACTTATATCTAATTTGGGATAATTTCTAGAGTTAACTTAGTGAATATAACCTGGTATAAAAGATGCTTTTTGAGAAAATAATTTTATTTCTATCTAAACCTAGGCATTATTTTTTCTTAGATTATATGATCTAATCAAGTGGATCAAAAGGAATTCCCTTTTGCCAATGACACAAAAGGGAAGATAACTATAGGGGTAATTTACAAGATTACAGTTTTGCCTTTTAGGTAAAGGGCTTTTCACCAACCTATACTACCCAAGAAATTCATACTATAAAAGCACACTCTAACAGAAGCTTCACTTGAACGGAAGTGGTTAGCAGTGGTGACAGTTCCAAACATCTAGAAATGTCATAATGAGTGGATATTATTACAGATAGAAATTACCATGTTTAATTCCTGTGGCTATCGCAAAGGGAAATAATATGGATAGGAAAACCCTAGGGAAATCACAATGACCCAGAGAAGCATATGCATTGACCTTTACATTTACTGTTTTGCAGATAATAAAATCACAAGGGTCGAGGAGAGCCTGACTTGAATTTTAGGCAGAGTGGGAGTGGGGGACAGATGGGAAGCCAGGCTTCTACAGCTGGAAATTTTGAGTTTGAAGCCTGGTGTGGCCACATAATAACTAGGCGGAATAAAACAAATTACTCCTCCTTACCTGAACAATTGGTACAATAATGATTCCCTTTTAGGGTAACTGTTGGAATTAACAGATCACAAATAAACTTCTTGGCACATGTGGGTGGTTAACACAAATTAGTTCCCCCCTGCAACAGTGATTCCCTTAATTGGATTTTCATCTTTTCTCAGACTAAGAAACCCCTATAGGTGTATTTCACAGACTTAAAAGTTTATACAGATTGTCTATGTCATACATAGCACATGTGGCAGAAAATATTATAGCTTAAAATGTTGCATCTATTAGTGTCATAGCAAATAGCCAAACAATCCTGTGGCTTCTTGCCAAGACGGATATGATTATACATTACCGTGCTCTCTGTGATAAATTCCTTTGAGGTTTCAGAATGCTATGCATGAATAACTATGGCAATCTAATTTAGGATTTAGTTGCTTTTCTATAATGCAAATCTTTGTTTTACAGAACTGCTGAACTGTAGTATAAATGTTACATAAGACCTTGTCAAAACAACTTTATTAGTGATTAGATATTGGAACAGTTAGTGAAACTAAATATATTCATATTTTAGGCATTTCTTCCTCAATCTAAGCTTTGAGCACTCATGAAAAATATTTGAAGTAAATGAGTGCATGCTGTACTCTGTCCTCATTTGTTAAGTTTAATTTGCTTTAAAAAAAAGCCAATTGAGGATGGACATTCCATCAAGCATCAACATTTTAGGTCAGAAAAACTAGCATATTCTGTTATTACTTTGCCATTGTAATTTTTCCTATTTGTGCTTCCGTATATTTAGTATTTTTTTCCAGACTATTAATAAATACTAATATATTACACAAGGAATAAAAGCCAGATTTTTTTTCAGTTATATAAATGGCCTTTTATAAAAGCATCTTTTCAGTAAATTACTTTTGAATATAAACATGCTTCCTCATCTCATTTGTGTGAATGAATATAAAGTTGATGACTGCATTTTTAAATTAAATGATTCCTATAGTCATCAGTTAGGGAGAGACTAAAACATGATGGATCAAAAAATCATTCTTGACACACACAGTTATACATGGGGAACTGCTCCCATCCATTCATTCCCCTCTTCTCTCAGATTCATTCCTGTATGGTGGTCTGTCCTACAGATATTTATGGAGGCCTTCAAAATGGAGCAGGAGCGCCATGACATTATGAAAGTTTTTTGTACAGAAAAATGTAAAATGTTATTTTGCTAAAACCGGGAAAATAATGAACTCATTCACAGTCTTCTGAAACAACCATAATTTTTTGTTGTTTCTGTTAAAGAAGCAAGTAATTTGTATATATTGTTTAAAATGTGAAAGTCTGGGCAAGCAAGACAAAAGTGGGTAACAGTATCCATATACTAACCACAATGATCACTGGAAACGTTTTCTAAAAGTAGCCTTGATGACCCCATCCATAAGTGTATGTGTGGATTTGTGGATAGTATAGGATCTCCCTGGATGTTCTTTTCTGTAGCCTGGTTTTGCTTGCACAACCAGTCATAGATATGGTTAGAGTCAATAAATATAATACTCTATCAGCATAATAGTAAAAGCTAATCTTAAGGGGAGCCTAATTTGTGCCTGCAAAGAACTTCACACATAAAACATCATTTTAGTTTTTATAGAAACCATTTGAGTATATCTTATTTTTCTCTATTTTACAGAGAAAAGAGACATAGAAAGGTTAAGTTGCCCAAGGTCACACACCTAGTCTGTGTTCTGAAACAAGAATACAGAATTGTATCTTCAACTTTCCATTTCCAAATATGTTTCATATTTATCACTTCAGAGCTAAAACTCATAATCACTATGCTATACAATATCATACAATTACATTGAAAACATTCTAATTCATACAAACTAACCATTACCTTTGTTAGGCATGGAGAATTCTTTCTACTTCCAATTTCCCATAATTATAAACAGTACTAGGGTAAACATCTCTACAACAGATATCTTGGCAATTGCCATTAATAATTTATTAAAGATATATTCATAGAGTCAGAAATGCTGGAAAAGCAAGGATGAGTACTCTTCAGGCTGTTGATTTGACTCATATCTTTATGTCCTCTCCAACAATGGAGAATATTATTTTTAATAATCTTTACCAATCTTATAGGTCAAAAATATATGAAGTACTTCATTTAATTTGTATCTTTTAAATACCCTCCCATATATTTATTTGATATTTTTCCTTTGAAACAAACATTGAAGCAGTAATTCAAGAATTGACAAACCAAACTCTAGATACCACTTGGCCTTTAGACTTAATTCACAATGTAGCTAATGGTCTCAATATATCCCCCCCCCCCCCACAGGGTTTATTAAAGGCATACTTTACATTCTATAAAATTCTCTTTTTTAGCATACAGTTTTATGAGTTTTGTCAAGTGCATGCCATTGTATAATCACCACCATAATCAAGTTATACAACATTTCCATCACCCTAAAAAGTTTCTTCCTTTCCCTTGGTAGTCAACCCCTCTTTCAACCCCTAACCTCTGCAACCACTCATCTGCTTTCTGTTCCTACAGTTTTGCCTTTCCCAGAATATAGTATAAATGGACTCATATACTATGTAGCCTTTTGAGTCTGACTTCTTTCACTTGGCATAATGCATTTGACATTCATTCATATTATTACCTACATCAATAGGGTCTTTTTTTTCCCTTTTTATTGTTGAGTAGTATTCTGCCTTATTTATGTACAATTTTTTAATCCATTCACTATTTGAAGAACATTTGAATTTTTTAAAGCTTTTCACAATTATAAATAAAGCTAATATAAAAATTCACGTACAGGTTTTTGTGTGCATACGTATTTTTCCAAATCTTGGATAAATACCTAGGAATAGGAATTGTGGTTTTAGGGTAAATGTATATGTACACTTACCAAAATTTTCCTAAGTATCCGTATCATGGTTCATGGTACTTATGGTTTTGAATGGGTCTGAAATGAATCTTGATGTGGCTCATCCAGTTTTTACTAACTGGTACCTTCTGGTGAAAATAGGCAAGTTTAATTTTTGTATTTTTTTTTTTCAAATTTTTATTTAAAAACTAGTTAGTTAACATATAATGTAACATTGGTTTCAGGAGTAGGATTTAGTGAATCATCACTTTACGTATAATACCCAGGGCTCAACACAAGTGCCCTCAGAATAGGCAAGTTTTAAAATGAGGAGTTTGGGGGTGTCTGGGTGGCTTAGTTAAACGTCCAACTTTGGCTCAGGTCATGATCTTGTGGTTTGTGAGTTCGAGCCCTGCGTGGGGTTCTGTGCTGATAGTTCAGAGCCTGGAACCTGCTTCCGATTCTGTGTCTCCCTCTCTCTCTGCCCCTCCCCGATTCACGCTCTGTCTCTTCATAATAAATAAACATTAAAAAATTAAAAATATATAAATAAAATGAGGAGTTTTAATTAGATCCTGATTATACAAGAATTTATCATACACTTCATCCACTACCCACATCCTCTGATTCTTCCATCAAGTAGATTTGCTTATTTAGCAAATCTAAAGCATTTTAAAAAGTTAAAAAGAAATGAAATAAATAAGAATCCAATTAGTTAGGTAGCTTAAAATACCAGTGTAAAATAAGGCCTGGGTACAATGTATGGATGAGTTACCTTTTTTTAATCATCATCAGTTATATATAGTAAAATTTTATTTGCAATTAGATTTGTAATATATGAAATATGTAACAAATGTCAAATAAGAAGCATTATGGTACATTTCCCAGGATTCATGAGCTTACAGTATAATGGGGGGATAGATAATCTTATAGCAAATACAGAACAGGGTGGTGATGGCTATGCTGGAGGAGGACATAAAGGGAGATCTACCCAAACATAGCAACGCTTGCAGCGTCTTCTAAGGGGACATCTGAAGAACTGTTAGCTAAGTGAAGAGATGAGAAGAATGTTCCAAATAGAGGAATCAGCTTGCACAAAGATTTTGTTTGGCAGGTGAGGTAAGAACAGAGGCAAGAAATTTGAGGGTGCCGTTAAAGAGTGTTCAGGTGGGGTCCAGAATAAGGGTAAAAGAAATAGAATTAAGAAGGGGCAAGTGGGCTGGGCCAGATGGACAGATTAATGGCTGAGAAATTTCAAAAATGGCCAAAGAAACTTTGTAGTATGAAGGAGGTAGGACAGGAGGTAAATTGGGATTTTACACTGCTAACCAATCACTTTTCTACAACTTTAGGCAGTGGTTCTCAGACTGGTATAAAAGAGATTCCTTACCTTACAGCATTTGCAGAAAGGGCACATTTCTGGGAAGCATGCCCAGAAGGCCTGGGCAAATGTGGGCCTGGGAATCTATAGTGTATCAGCCACCTCAGGTGATGTGGATACAGACCCAGTGTTGGCCTGGATCCAGCTGGGCCTGCCAATCTTCTGAAACAGTAGTTTTCAATATTAGCTACACATTAGAGTCATCTGGAGAATCTTTAAAACTACCATTGACCAGGCCACACCTCCGACCAATTAAATCCAAGTCTCTGGTGTGGTATCAGTATTTTTTCTTAAAGCCCCCCAGGTGATTCCAGAATGCAGCCAAGATTGAGAACCCATGCTCCTAAATATTCATTGTGGAAAGACTTAAACTCCCTAGCTCCTCGGGACTTGGAAATATGTCATATGATCTATAGCTAATGCTCCAGTAAAAGCCTGGCCTGCCTCTGGTTTAATTAGCTTATCAGTGAAAGCCTCCTGGAGAGTTCTCCTTTCTCTGGAGGGTTACCATTCTCTCAGAAAGTAGCTTTTAGCCCCTGTCTCCAAATAGTACAAAAAAGAAATTCCTGAAGAGAAACAAAATTCTGAGCTCATGTTAAACCCTGAACTGAAAAGAGAACTATGGCAAAGGAAGAAATGGTTCAAAACAATCCTCTTTCCCAAGAGAACTCTGGTTTTATCACATTTCAACTTCTATGCCTTCGTAACCCCAACTTCTTAAAACATGAAATTGTTTAAAATGAATTTTTCAATCCGTTTCATGGCCTAAGTTTGTAATTCTCTAGTGATTTTTTCTCAGGCGGACCTAACATTATTTCTCTGTTACTAAAAATACCAGCTTCCCAGTCCACCAGAAGGAAAACTGAATGTGACCAAGTAGGGTTCTAGAGAACACACTCCAAGCATTACTCCTTTTCCTCCGTCTCTTTTATGCCCACTTTGCCTTCCTCAAGGGATACAATGAACAAACAAAGGACGCAAATAGCGAAATACAATATTTAGGGGCTGGCATTCACCTACCTTCCCCTCATAAAATGTAGGCTGCATCTATATAGCTTCAGAATCATTGATTATTATAGGACCATGATTCTTTGTCCTAAACCTTGGTGAGATATGTTTTCCAGGATTCAAAATATTTTCTATTTTAGGGCAAAATACTGTGTGTTCAGTTACACAAGCAGGGTCTTGGGCAGCAAAGATAAATATTTCCGTAGCACAACATAGAGTATATATCACCTCACAGCAATTCACATTTGGTTTCGCCCACCAATTCACATTGGTTTGCACCAATCTTGTAAGATAACATTTGGTTTTAAAGTTTGTGCGGACATTAGAACTGTAGACTACAGCACTGTGAAATTCCAACCAATTATCATGTATATTTTTTCCTTTGTATTTTTTCTTTCTCTTTTTTCTTTTTCTTTTGTTGCCCTAGCTTTTATAGACAATTATATATGTTTGAGTAGAGACAAGGACCTTTGTGCATATAATCTCATTTAATCTTAACAAGAATCCACTCAAATAGGCATTATTATTTCCCTTTCACAGATGAGAAAGCTGGGTCTCTGAAAGGTTAAATTGCTTGTGAGAACCTCCAATGTTATGGAGCCCACATTCAACACTTGACATTCATACTACTTGACTGCAGCATCCACTGTACCTCACAGCTTCCTTACCAGTAGATCTGAAGACAGGAATCATTGAATTAAAGACACTGTATGCACAGATCTCAAGTTGCAACCTCAATTTACGTTTAGGTTAAAAACCTAAGCTGACTGCTGACAACCTCCTATTAAAACACAAAAGCTGTTTATAATCACCTTGAAAGAAAGAAAAACTGAACAGTATTTAACCTCAGCATTTGGTTCAATAATATAACACAGAACTTTAAGTAAACTAGTCCTTTGTCCAAGTAAATAAGTCAATATTAGATAAACATTTAAATAATGAATGAAACACATTTTGTAGGTGTCCCGAATTCAACCTATTGAGAATGGTCAAGAAGAAAATTCACAGGGAAGGTCCTTTAAAGACTGTCTTGCAAGGCTCTTCAGCTGGATGCTGGGAATAAGCCACTGTGAACATCTTCAATTAAGGCAATAAACGTATGTGCGCTACAGCGCACTGGTGTTGGAGTTGGGTTGCAAAGCTAAGGCAAATACAGAAAAATGTCCTTCTGTGCAGGTTCTAGTACATCCAAAATTCTAGGTACTTGATTGTTGTTATTATTATTATTTTACCCCTCAAATGTATTTTATTTTTTAATTGATTTTTCACTTCATGGGAATTTGACATTCCTCAACCAAATAGCCCTTAATAATAATGGGGTTTTTTGGGTTGTTTTCTTACCTGAAGTGCTCTTTTGGCATTTTCCCCTAGTTTTTCAAAGCGAAATGGTGAGTGGCACATCTTGTCAGGTGACAAGTCATTGCCACATTGTCATAAGCAAATGATCATTTGTTTTAAATGGTGTTAAAAAAAATCAGTATAATTTCTACAAAAGGAAGGATAGAATAAATAGAAAAAATAGAAATTTTTATGTAGAACTTAGAGCTTCAAAATTTGACATACTCTATAGACTTTAGAATTTACCAAATTGAAGAATCCAAAACTACTGTTCTCAGGAATAAGTGCTTGTTTTTCCATGGGACCTCTGCACTCAAGGACTGGATTCAGTATTTGGCACGTTGATTTGCTGTGGACTTGAGTGATCACTTTCTAATGGATATAGCACATTTTAATCTTCAACTCTCTGGGCTCCAATTCTGCGATCTCTACTCTGCATGTGTAGTTGTGAAAGGCAGTAATTGCACTGATCAGTTACATGACCACTTTCTTTGCGTGACTGTGAATGCAACTTCTATACATGAGTTTCTGGTTTGTGTACTATGTGTTTGCAGTATTATCTCTTAGTAGGATTTTAGTATTGCAGATTAAGAATTCAAACAGATTAAAAGGAGAAAACCCATTGTTACCTAGTTTGCCTCATAAGAAGTCCATTTCTCAAGACAGGTAACCTGAAAATAATAGATGCAATTCTGGCTTTTTATGTTACTAAGAAAGATGCTGAGGGAAAGCGAGCACTGCCATAACTTCCTGCATAGGAATTATTCCATTTGCATATTTCAAATTACCCATTTACATACATTGTGGATGTAATTTTTATAACAGAATCATAGTGTCTTATGGATGGTAAGGACCTTAAATAATTACCCTTATTCTTTCTCTGGATTCCTTCAGGGGAAATCACCCCTATGCTAGAAGAGAATTAATCTTAGTTTTTAAATCTCACTGAAATAAGTAATCCATCTCCTTCATTCTGTGGTGTGGGTTCATTTGCTCTTAGACAGTGAAATTAATGAACAGATGGCCCCATGCTCTCTGTATACTCCTTTCATGTACTTAGAACCTGTTATTAAATTTCCCCTTAATTTTCTCCTCCCTATGCACAGTCACTTTAATGTTTTATTTTCATCTGTTTAATCTGTGTGCTAATGACAACCTTTAGATGATAAGCCCCAAGCAGAATCCTTCTAATTCCAGTCAAATAGAAAAAAAAAAGTCATCTCAAAAGTTAAAACTTAAGTGTGATGTAAAGCTAAAAGGGTGCTAATTGGAAAAAAGCAGGAGACTTGGGATCTAAAAATGTAGTCCATCTGGAAACTGTAATTTAACTTGGTAATGACTTAGCGTAATGAAAAGGGTAATATTGTTTGTACTTGACAAAGGATGAAAGAGAATCTCATGGCCACCAAAACATGATTTTTAAACTCCCACCCTGAACCCAATATTTCCTAGTTCTCCATAGCACACTTAGAGTTACACATCCAATGCCTTATTTCTAACATGTTCTCACGCCCCTGTTTGGGGCAGTCCCAGTTTCAGCCTGCTGCTCCCTGTGTATTATTAGCAACTCTTTTCCCTCAATATGTCTGGGTTTAGATGGTAATTTACAGGTTGCCCGATAGTCATTGCACACTCTTTGTCACTCTCTTCAGCTTGTACTTGTCACTTGGTTTTTCCTCTGCCTCTGTCCTGCCTTGCATTGATTATCAGTGATTTATTTCCAATACTTTCTTTGTTTTATTAAGGTCTTTTAATATTTCAGTTCTACCTTCCAAGGTGATGGGTGTCTCCTTCACTTAGGATCATCTTCAGCAAATTTAATGAGCCATGCAGACACTTGATTATCTAGGTCAAGGGAACAATGACACTTAGGCCAGTGGCCTTCGGAACACCATCCATTCTCTCTCTTTTATCTCCTTTTCTTTACTTCTGTCACTTTTTCACTCCTTCCCTACCACCATTGCCATTGAGTGGTTAATCTTCAATTTATATCTTAACATCTTTCCAGCAATTACTATGTGCTAGGTCCTGTCCAGAGGTATGACAATCCTGCCAGTTTTATACTAAAACATGTGTATCAGATTGTTTTTTATCAGTTCCCAAGATTCAAGTCCCCATGGGGCCACTGGAAATACAATTACGATGTACTATTGCCACAGTTCTGATGGCTTTTATTCAATCAGAGTACATTATGTAAACTGTGACAATATTTTTTGTCCTAAAGTCATGCTTGTACTTTTGTAAGGAAAAAAAATCAAGAAAACTCAGAGAGGAGCTGCTGAGTTCCCCAAAATTTTCATAATGCATTTTTTAAATGAGAAATTACAGTTTCTATGGTGTTCTTGTTAGTGAAAAGGCAGCATGTTCTGCTCACGACTGATTCCTACTGATACTATTTTTCTCTAGGCTTAAGTGGGTCAAACCTAGAACATAATGCTGTAAGCACTAGTCAGTGATAACCTTCTAGTTCTGGTTTAATATGCCTACATTTGGTGACGATAAATTTTAATTTCTTCACACACATTTCCTAAATGTTTTAGCTAGTTTAGACACTAACCTGAAAAGAACTACATATACATGGAAGCAATCTCATGACATGCATTCATTACGTGAAATTCTATTTATGATGTCTTTCACATATAAAGAGTCAATATAGAAACTGCTATGAAAAACACTTAAAGCAGGTAATATGATAAAATTCTTTTGTAAATGTTGCAGTTATTGGTTAGGACTGTCAGGATGTTACATCTTGACATAACCCTATAGGTAGCATAATTATGTCATATCAATTGTCCACTGTCATATTACAGCAGCCATGATTTGGCCTGCTACATGTTTGAATCCATTTAAATATTAGCCATTCCATAGGCTTTTTTTGTACATAGCTCTGTTGCTTTAAAGGAGGAGGAGAAGGAGGCAGAAGAAGAGGAGGAGGAGAAGGAAGGGGAAGAGGAAGAAGTCTACGCCCTGTAAGGAATTCTATGATTGAAGTGAACAACAGAGATTGCAGTCTATAGTCTGGACTCATGCATCAAAACTGAAGTATTTGGAGTGACATCACCAGAATGACAACACAGGTTGTTCCTGATCTTGCTTCCCCCAAGAAGAACCAACAACCGTTTAAGAACAAGACACCACTGAGAGAATCCCAGAACATGGGGGTGAGGCTGAAGTACCCCTGCTTTGCCACAGAGACCAAGATAGATTGCATTACAAGTGTAAGAAAAGCAGCTGCATGTTGGCCCCGCTGCTCCTTTTACAGGCCAGCACAGCACCACCTGGAGAGGTCTCCCCTGAGCCTTCAGTTCTCCCAGGGAGCAGAGAACCCAAAAGGGACAACCAGCTACCCCCAGCATTGTGGGCTGCTTTGCAGGGGTCCCTACTCTGATCTCACACCATGGAAATTGCAGGGGAATCAGATTCAACCCCTGGGGGTCTTCATGTGTTAGAGATGGGGCAGGGGGCTTGCAACAACCAGTAACAACCAGCTCACGGATCTTAGCACACCAAATTCAGACCTGCAATGCCCAGGTAGTAATCCCAAACAGCAGTTTTACTAACCTACAGAACCAAAGTGAGGACGCATTCTGACTAGGGAACTTGGCAGTGCAGATCTGCCTGATACAGATCCTCAGTTGAGGAGTTTTGCCAGCCCTGGAGCCTGGTTTCTCCACAGCCAGGTGAGAAACGAAGTGATAGCATCACCTATTACAGAGAGTTCTTCCAGCCCCCTTGGTCCAGAAAGGCAGCAACAACTCCTGGAAGCAGAGCAGCCCAGCTGTGCTTGCTCCGAGAGGTGGGCAGGCAGAGCAGACACAAAACCAGCACTGAGCATGGAGGATTCCTGTGCTCTGCATAGGCAGGGGGATTAATTCACAGCCGAGACTGAGGGTAGCTTGCTCCTGGTCCCTCACAACCAGAGAGCATGTTTAAGAAATTAAGAGCAGCCTACAATGGTCCCTCCCCCTCCTACGTAGGCAAGGAAGCCGCAAAATAACCTCACCTGCTGTGAAGGGTGTGTTTTGGTTCTGTCTACCCAGAACGACTAGAGACAACTCCTGGAAGCTGTACAGCCCAGTAGCATTATGGCCAAGAAGCATGTGGGGAGAGCCAATAGTTTGCAGAGCAAAGCCACTGGCGTGTTAGGTCAGAGAACTTGGGGGTACAGGTCAGCTTGAGCTGTTTCTCCTGCTGTGCCCAGGCAGAGAATCTCATTCATACCCCACTCATCACTGAATATAGCCTTTAGTCTGTCCAACCAGGAAACCTAACCACAGCACATGGGAAGCTGCATAGCCTATTCAGTAGCCTTGTGCACAGAGCACTTGAACAGAGAGCACAGCCTGTGGCTTGCCCCATCTGCAGAACAAAACTAGTGGTCTCAGCTGACCAGAGAATTCAGTGCACACTCTGGCCTGATTCAGGTTCCCAAGCAATTAGTTGTGTAGGCTGTGGGAAGCTACTTCTTAGCCCCATCAGCTACTGAATATGGTACCCAGTCCCAACCATCTAGAAAGCCTGACCAGCAGAGCCTACCCCACAGCCTCACTTGGGTAGGGACCCAAGCCAGAAGTCCTACCCAGCTGTTCTCGCCAGTGGCATAACCACTCCATCCATGTCCTCAATTGCCTTGCCCCCAGATAGACCATAATAGCAAGCTCCACCTGCCCAAAGACCTACCATCAGACAGAACCAGAAATCCAAACTGAGCTGACTGGTGAAGAACTGTCTCTGCCAAAACAAGCCTGTAAATTCTGGAAGAGGAGCCCAGTTACTCAAATGTGCAGATACCAACATCAGGAATCAAGGATCACAAAAAATCAGGTATATATATGACACCACCAAGGAAACTCATAAAGTTTGAATAAATAACTCTAAAGAAATGGAAATCTACAAACTGCCAAAGAATTGAGAATAATCCTAAGAATGTTAGTGCACTACATATTATAATTAAATCTAGTCATAGTTAGATTCTGCAATATGGTAATAGTGGTGTATTCAAAACTCTAGTTTAAAAGTTAAAAAAAGAACAGAGTATAAATAAGCATAACTATAATCTTTTATTACAAAATATAAAACATAACTTGTAATAGCAATAACCTAAAATGTGAAGAAGAGGAGAAATAAAGGTATAAAGGTTATAAATTCTATTCAAGTTAACTTGTTATCAGTTTAAATAAGTTATAAGTTTAAGATATTTTATGCATGCCTCAAGGTAACTGTAAGAGAAAGTTCTGTAGAAATTACACAAAGGAATGCAACAAAGAAGTTAAAGCATTCTGATACCAAAAGAGGTCAAAACACAAAAATGGTAGCAAGGTAAAAGCAAGGAACAGTGGATCTATTTAAAACAATCAACAAAATGGCAATGGTAAGTTTTTCCCTATAAACAATCGCTTTAAGTATAAGTGGATTCAGTTCTACAATTAAAAGACACAGGAGGGCTGAGTGGATTTTTTTTTTAAATATCTAAACATAGGCTGCTTACAAGGGCCTCACATTAGCCTCAAAGACACTTAGGGCACCTGGGTGGCTCAGTTGGCTAAGCATCCAACTCTTGACTTTGTCTCAGGTCATGATCTCATGGTTCGTGGGTTTGAGCCCCACATCAGGCTCCACACTGACAGCACAGAGCCTGCTTGGGATTCTCTCTCTCCCTCTGCTTCTCTCTCTCTCTTTCTCAAAATAAATAAAGAAGAGACACTCACAGACTGAGAGTGAAGGGATGGGAAAAGACTTTTCAAGCAAATGATAATTTAAAAGAGCAGAGGTAGTTCTGTTTATATCAGACAAAATAGACTTTAAGCTAAAAATGCTTAAAAAAGACAAAAAAAGGTCATTATATAAAGTGGTCAATACATCAATAATATATAAACATTTTAAGTATTTATATATCCAACATTGCAGTACCCAAATATATAAGGCAAAATTTAAAAAAGCTAAAAGTATATATAAACAGCAATGCAATAATATTTGGGGATTTAAATATTCTACTCTCAACAATGGATAAGTCTTCCAGACACAAGATAAATAAGGAAACAGCAGATTTTAATACTACAGACCAAATGGACCTAACGGACATATACAGAGCATTCTATCCAACAATATAGCAGAATACACATTCTTGTCAAGTGCACGTGGAACATTTTCTAGCATAGACTGTATATTTTGGCCACAAAACAAGTCTTAGAAAATTCAAGAACCTTGAAATCATACCAAGTATCTTCTCTGACCCACAATGACATGTAACCAGAAATCACTAACAAGAAGAAAACTGGAATTCATGAACACATGGAAATTAAACAACACTTTCCAGAACAACCAATGGATCAAACAAAAAGTTAAAGGAGAAGTAAAAAAAGTTTCTTGACACGAAAGAAAATGGAACTGCAACATACCAGAATATGTGGGATGCAGCAAATCAATTCTAAGAGGGAAGTTCACAGCAATAAATGCCTACGTTAAGAGTTAAGAAAAATTCCAAATAAACAACCTAACTCACTTTAAGGAATTAGAAAAACAAGGACAAACAGCTCAAAGTTACAGATCAGAAATAATCAAGATGAAAGTAGAAATAAATGAAATAAAGAACAGAAAAACAATAGAAAGTATTAGCCAAATTAAGAGTTGGTTCTTTGAAAAGATAAAGAAACGTGACAGTCCTTAGCTAAACTAACCAAGAAAAAAGAGAAAGGACCCAAATCAACAAAATTGTAAATGAAAAGAAGACATTACAATGGATACCACGGAAATTTAAAGGATAAGAGCTACTGTGAACAACTGTATGCCAAGACTGAATCAGAGAGAAATAGAAAATCTGAACAGACCAATTATTAGTAAGGAGATTGATCAAAAATCTCCCAATGGTGAAGAGCCCAGGACCAAATCATTTCACTGGTGAATTTTACCAAACATTTAAAGAATTAACAGCAGTCCTCAAATTCTATCAAAAGATCAAAGAAGAGGAAAAAACATTCAAACTCATTTTATGGGGTGAACATTATCCTGATAGTAAAACCAGAAAAGGATTTACTGGAAGAGACAACTCCAGGCCAATATCCCTGAGGTATATACATGCTAAAATTGTCAATAAAATACAGGCCTACTTCATTTTATTGTGATTCTCTTAATTGCAGTTTAAAGATACTGTGTTTTTGGGGGGATTGTTTGCTTATTTTTACAAGTTAAAGGTTATTGGCAACCCTGCATCGAGCAAGTCTATCAGTGTTGTTTTTCCAACAGCATATATGTCTCACATTTTCATAATTCTCACAATATTTCAAACTTTTTCATTATAATTACATTTATTATGGTGATCTGCAATTGGTGATTGACTCACTGAAAGATCAGATGATGGTTAGCATTTTTGGCAATAAAGTATTTCTTAATTAAGGTACGTACATTGTTTTTTAGACATTATGCTATTGCACACTTAATAGTCTACAGTAAAGTATAAACATAACTTTTATATGTACTGGGAAACCAAAAACATCATTTGACTGACTCTATTGTGATATTTGCTTTGTTGTGGTTGTCTGGAACGAAACCTACCATATCTTCAAGGTATGCTTGTACTAGCAAACCGAATTCAGCAGTGCATTAAAAGGATCATTCACAGTGATCAAGTGGGATTTATCCTTGGGATGCAAGGATGATTCAACATATGTGAATCAATCTGTAACTTGAATGATACATCATATTAATAGAATGAAAGAAAAGAATCATATGATCATTTTAATAGACACAGAAGAAGATTTGACAAAATTCAGCATCCATTCATGATAAAATTCTTAATACATTAGGTATAGAAGGAACCTATCTCAACATAATAAAGGCCATTTATTGCAAGCCCACAGCTAACGTCAACTCAGTGTAGAAATGTTGAACACTTTTTCCCTAACATCAGGAGTGAGACAAGTATACCCACTCTCACCATTCCCATTCAACATAGTCCTAGAAGTTCTAGCTAGAGCAATTAAGCAAGAAAAAGATATAAAAAGTATCAGAATTAGAAAGGAAGAAGTAAAATTGACTCTATTTACAGATGACATGATTTTATATAGAGAAAACGCTAAAGACTCAACCAAAAACTGTTAGATGTAAACAATGAATTTAGTAAAGTTGCAGAATGCAAAATCAACATATAAAAATCAGTAGCATTTCTATACAATAACAATGAATTTTCTAAAAAAGAAATCAATCCCATTTATAAGAGCATCAAAAAATAATAATAAAATACCTAGGAATAAATTTAAGGAGGTGAAAGCTACAAGATGATGAAATAAATCAAAAAAGACACAAATGGTAAAGTATCTCATGTTCATGGATTAGAAGAATTAATATTAAAATGTGAATACTACTAACAAAAGCTAGCTATAGATTCAGTGCAACCCCTATCAAGATTTCAATGGCATTTTATACAGAACTAGAAAAACACTTCTAAAATTTATATGGAAGTACAAAAGACCCCAAATAGCCAAAGAAATACTGAGAAAGAAGATAAAAGCAGGAGGCATCACACGTCCTTATTTCAAGCTATACTATAAAGAAATAGTCATCAAAACAGTATGAGACTGGCAAAAAAACAAGTAGACCAATAGAACAGAACCAAGAGCTGAGAAATAAACCCAAGTGTATACAGTCAACTAGTATTTGACAAAGGAGACAAGAACAGTCAATGGAGAAAACATAGTCTTTTTTTTTAAATTTATTTTGAGAGAGAGAAAGAGAGCATGTGCAGGAGAGGGGCAGAGAGGAGAGAGAGAATCCTAAGTAGTCTCTACGCTGTTGGCACAGAGCCTGACAGCACTGGGTCCACCATGGGACTCTATCTCGCAACCCACGGGATCAAGACCTGAGCCAAAATCAAGAGCTGAACACGTAACTGACTGAGTCACCCAGGCACCCCAGATAGTTTTTTAAATAAATGATGATGGATGTTCACATGTTAAAGAATGAAACTGGACCTATACTTACACCACTTACAAAAGGTAACTTAAAATGGATTAAAGACTTGAATGTAAGACTTGAAGCCATGAATATCCTAGAAGAAAACATAAGAATAAAGTTCCTTGAGGAGTCTTGGTAATGATTTTTTGTATATGACACCTTAAGGATATGCAGCAAAACCAAAATTAAGCAAGTGGAACTACATCAAACTACAAAGCTTCCATACAGCAAAAGAAACTGTCAACAAAGTGAAAAGAAAACCTATGGAATGGGAAAAAATTTCAAGCCGTATATCTGATAAGAGGTTAATATTCAAAATATATAAAGAACTGATACAACTTAAATAGCAAAAAACAAATAATCTAACTTAAAAATGGGCAAAGGACATGAATAGACATTTCTCCAAAGAAGATATACAAAAGGCCAACAGATATATGAAAAGATACTCAACATCACTAGTCATTAGGGAGATGCAAATTAAAACAACAATGAGATACCACCTCATGCCTGTTAGAATGGCCGTTATCAAAAAGACAAGAGATGCTGGCATGCATGTGGAGAAAAGGGACATCTTGTGCACCGTTGATGGATTGTAAATTGTTGCAGCCATTATGGAAAGAAAACAAGATGGAGAATCCTCAAAAAATTCAAAACAGTACTATCACATCATCTACCAATTCCCCTTTTGAGAATATGTATAAAGGAAACAAAAACACTAATTCAAAATGGTATCTGTACCCCACATCAATAGCAGCATTATTTACAATAGCCAAGACGTGAAAACAACCCTAAGTGCCCATTGATGGATGGATGTGTAAACAACTTGTGGTATATGCATACAATGGAGTATTATTCACCTTTAAAAATGAAGAAACCCTACCATGTGATAACATGGATGGAACTTAAAGGCATAATGCTAAATGAAATAAATCAGATAGGAAAGACAAATACCATATGATCTCACTTACATGTAGAACTAAAAAATTTTTAAAAATTAAAGAAAAACTACACTCACACACAGGAAAAAAAAAAGATTAGATTTGGGCTATCCAAGGTGAAGAGTGTGGGGGAGGGGGAATGGGAGGAAGGTGGTAAAAAGATACAAACTTCCAGCTGTAAGGTAAATAAGTACTGGGAATGAAATGCACAACATGTTGACTATGGCTAACATGGCTGTATGATACACAGGGAAGTTCTTGAGACAGTAAACCCTAAGAGTTCCCAGCACAAGGGAAATTTTTCTTTTTTTCTTTCAGTTGTACCTATATGAGAAGGTAGATGTTAACTAAGCCTATTGTGGTGATCGTTTCACAACATGTAAATCAAACCATCATGCTATACACCTTAAACTTATACAGTGATGTATGCCAATTATTTCTAGAAAACACCAGAATAAAACTAGAAAAAAAATGAAGTATTTAAGGAGATCTTTGTCAACCAGCATAAGCCTTTCAGTCTGAGCATTTCACCAATTTGCTGTATTCCATCTGTCTCACAGGGAGCAATTAATCTGAACCTCCAACATACAGCATTAAAATTCCATTAACAGTGAGCAGAATATTAATGTGTCCGGGGTTGCCATTTTTATCTCTCCAAATTTCAGTGTTAATTTTCAATATAACACCTTAATCTATTTGGTTAATTAAGAATATTGAATGAAATATATAATTAGCAATTACATGGACACAATAATACATAGAACTTAAATGTATGTTTCTGCAACTTAAACATATCCGGGCTGCAATTTTATATTAAGCTAATGATTGTTTGTAAGAGCACTATATTTTTTACAAAGCCAGCTTTCCCAGGACTCTGATTTTGTAATTCCTTCTTTTTCAGAACCACATCACCGCCTTTGCAGAAGTCACATGATATTGAAGCAGACGGTTTGTCACTGCATTGGACATCGTCCCTTTTCACCATCCATTCATAACACCCAAAGTTTGTTTGATTACAAAAGAAGTTTATAAAATTGTCTAATAATTTTTATAATTTTAAAATCAGTGTCAACTTATCTGTTTCCCCCACTAGACTGTGAGCTCCTCAAGGGCAGGGCTGTGTCTTCTCTGTATCCCCAGCACCTACAACAAAGCCTTGCACAAAGTAGGTGTTAAATAAAATGTGATGACCGAATGAAAAAATTAATTCTTAAATAAAACATTCACTTTAGTTTCTCACAGAATCACTGAGACTATGTGAAAAGAACCTTTATACAAATCATATTGTATAAGAAATCCCTCCATTTGGGGCTAGTTAAATTTTTTTAGTTCTTATACCTATTCAGCAGTATACCACGTTTCATTTGAAGGGGACTTTGAAAGTCATGGGGGTTTTATGTTATTATTCAGCATGACATTATTTCCATCCTAACAGATTTCAGTGTGTGAAGTTACTTTTAGAAAATATGTTCTATACTAAAATAATGTTTGCACATAATATTATGCTATATTTCACTTAAAATACCATTCATACTATACATTCTAAGACTGGTGCTTCTGCTTTTGAAGGGGAAAATGCCAATTTTTACTGTAATAAGTAATGTATCATAATTAAAAATTATTTATTTGGACTTTTGTTCCTGACAGTTGTGGTTTAATCGTTGACTTGTAGCTTTTGAATAATGCAGGCAGTATTTAGGATATTTTAAGTGACTAAATCCAGCAATGGTTGCTTCATATTGAGCAATTTTCCACTGATAAAAGCGTCTCAAGAGGGGTGAAAGTCTCCATTCTTAGGCTTTTTACTAGTCAAGATTCCACATAATTTAAAACAGGAAGGAACCACACTCTGACACGAAATTTAGAATCTATAAATTCCAGAAATGTGGTTAACGCATTGTACTTTCCATTTTTATAGTACTTTATAGTTTACAAAGTACATTGACATTTATAATTTTATTTAATCCTTACAGTAACCCTGTGTAATCATTGAAAATCGCTTTAGTTTATAAAAAAAAAAAAAGCCAAGGCAAGGTAAATAATGTGCCCAATTCCATACAACTAGTAAGAGGCAGTTAAAACTTAAATTCAGGTTTTCTGACCCTGAACTCATATTCTTTTCAAATATACCACAGCTATTGTATCATTTTGGATACATCAAAACCTCTCAGAGTCCTGGACAACTACCTATGTTTAAAAAAAAAATGAAGAAATACCAAAATATAGTTACAAGAGCTATGTTGTATTTTAAATATTTATGTTTTAAGAATGAACACTTTTCAAATACACAATTATATGGTAACCTAGTTTTAATTTTCTTTAAAAATAATGTCAAGAATCTAGATGTGAGGTCCTTTGTAAAATCAAAACTTAAATCAGATATCTCTCCTGCGATCCTTACCCCCGTGCTCTAAACCCCAGCCCACAGGAGAGGCCCAGAGGACATACTCACACTGAGCATATGGAATGAAGGATGAGATCACGTCAATATAGGAAAGATGACAGGGCTAGAATTACACCATTAAATGTACTCCTTTACAATAACTTCACAATCTTTAAAGTGACCCTGGGTAGCTTTGTCTTATATAAGCAGTAGTTAATTGATTGAAATGAATCTTCCTAACCTTGACAGTATTAAAGAAAATAAACTTTAAATTTTCTCTGTAATTTCAACAGAAATCAGCAAATAAATAAAACCAAAGACTTCATTATTCCCCAAATAGATTTTACTTGCTCTTTTCCATCACTAGGGGAATTAAAACACTTTTGTAGGGCCAAAGGCAGAAAAATCAATATTTTTACCAAATTCAGACTTCTATAGAAATTCAACTTTGTTGGAAATTTAAAACACGAAAACGGTTAGAATGCCTTCATTCTCTTCAACGGGTTTTTTAGGCAATAACAGTAATGGGGAATTCACTTACAGGAAATGGATATGAAAAGGATGATTATAATGTCTTTGGAGGCAGGATTACCAGTAAGATTTCTGGAGTTAAATCAGTTCTATGGGTTCTGGAATCAGTTTTTCAAGTAGCCAATTTGGCATGTTTTTCCTGTTGGAAGCCTTAGCTACATATTCATATGCAAATGTTGTGTCTTTGCACCTTGCTAAACCTGGTCCAAATGCAAGAGTTATAATTTCCTCAGAAACCCAGATTTTATCCAGGATCAGAGTAAAATCATCTCTAATATTAAATGTCATGGGCCCAAGATTGGACATTGAATGATCCTGCCATGAAAGAAATCCGGGAGAATAAAAAGATACACATGCATAGGGCAAAAGCCGGCCAAGAGCCCTGAACCATGATGCTATAACTGAAAATAATGAAAAATATGTTTAAGAAACTATTAATTTGTAAATATGTACATATGTAGTTTAGTAAAAGTAGGCAAACACATACTTTTCTGATAAAGACATCTTTTTATTCTACTTACTTGGGGCCCAGGTCAGTATAAATTGGTCAGCCTGAAAATTTTAGTAGTCTCTGTTTGCATGGCAGAAATTCTGCACATGTTTTATCTGATTCCTAAGATCATTTAAAAGGCTCTTTTATGTTAAAAGAGAGGTGAACCTTCTTTGACAGACTTTGTCTTTTCCACTTCTAACTGGGCCTCTCTTTTCTCAGGATCTATCCTAGCCAAATATCACAGTTACATTTACCATAGTTTCCTTTGTGAAAGAGCAGTAGGGGAAGACATAATTCTCTGCTGTGTATTGTATTTTTAAAATAAAATTTTAAAAATTAAAAAAATTAAGTTTTTTTTTTGTAAATTCTTTCTTAAGGGTATATGAATAAAGAATGTGATGTTATTAATGTGATGGAAGTCAGACTGTCAGAGTGACTGGAGAATGTTTGCAAAGGGATAACAATGGCTGACATTAGACCAGTTCTCTGGGCAGCTGCATCTCGTGGGCTATCCTGGGCTCTCTTAGCAACTTCCTTATTTGCAAATCAGAACCTGCTAGAAACTATCTGGGACACTGAGCAGGTATACAATCTACTATGTAATCTGCCTCCTATGTATAAGCAGGTTGCTAAAGAATAGATGTAAATGATCTTATTCTTGTCTCTAGGGCACCATTTATTAAATTTTGATTGCATGTTTTAAAAAAGTTTCCCTGGACATATGCCAAATGGTTCTGTTTATGCCTTAGAAACATTAATCTTCTCACAATTTGCCAGACATAGGCTTTGAAATGAATTTTGGAACTTTGGATTCTTTTAAAATATTAGTGAAGGAAATTTCTTCCAATTTTAAGTGAGTGATTCTCATCTAAGAAGAAAAAATAAGAGTATTTATGTTCTTCTCTATCCCCTTTACTTTAGATTATAGCTGGTTCTTAGTCTGATAAACCTTGGGACACAGTCAAGGTTTAATAAAAAAAAAAATTATGTCTTCCCCCCCACGGCAAGCTTTATGAGCCATGGATGGTTACAGGATTTAAGTTCTAAACTCAGACTGACATTTTCAGATCTGTGGCCTTGCTCACAAAGACCTCCAGGTAAGAAAATAAAGATGAGTAGACACACAACCACCTTTAGTGTTCAGATGAAAACTCAAAGTTCACGTCTCAAAGATGCTATCCCTCACAAACACCATCCTGTGTCCTATTTACCTTCATATTATTGCATTTATAAATGTGTGTCCATTTTCACTTTGCTCTGAAATACTTTCACTTGTACAAAAGAGGGAAAAAAACCTTTCTTCCCAGGAGGATAAAAAAGGTATATTTTAAAATTGATATTAGATACAGAAAGAAATATCTTTCCCAACTAGTGAGACACTTTGAGTATCAATCAAGCTTCTCTAGAGGTACTGCTCTTACTCAAGAAGGCCTTTCACCCTTCTTTCATTCAGGAAATAGTGACTGATTCTGTACACCAGATACTTGGCAATATGCCAAATAAACAGTGGTTGGAAAGACAGACCTGGTCCCTGCTGGTCCCTGCTCCTTCAGATTGGACAGTTCAGCAGAACCAACACTGATGTTACCCTAAGAAGTCTGCTTAAAGTTAGGATGGGAGAATTGCCTTGGGGTTAGCCAGCTACCTACTCTCAGGACTAAGCAAAGAACACTTTTATAGATTACAGCAACAGCTAAGGTGAATAAAAAAAGAATTGCCTCCATAAACAACATTGTATAACTTGACTATTACTGAAATTAAAAAAAAAAATTTTTATGTTTATTTCTGAGACAGAGACAGAGCATGAGTGGGGGAGGGGCAGAGAGAGAAGGAGACACAGAATCCGAAGCAGGCTCCAGGCTCCAAGCTGTCAGCACAGAGCCCGAAGTGGGGCTCGAACTCACAAACCATAAGATCATGACCTGAACCAAAGTCGGTCGCTCAACAGACTGAGCCACCCAGGCGCCCCTGACTATTACTGAATTTAAAAAAATGTAAAGTGCTATAATAATCAGCATTTGCTACCCCTCACAAATCTGTGGTTCAGTGGGTCCATTTTTTCTAATCTCACCTGGGCTCATTCATGCATTCGTGACCAGACTGGTAGCTCTGCTGACCTTGGCTAGATATTCTCACATATATTGGGGTCATCTGTAGGCTGGTCTAGGGTGGCTTCATTTGAGACAACGGAACTTTTCTCTCTGTGGTATCTCAACCTGCCTCAGACTAGCTAAGGTCCTTCACATAGGGGGCCAAGACAGAGCAGAAGCATGCAGGCACTGACACATTGTCACTTCCATCTCATTTAGTTGGCCAAGGAAGTCCAAAGACCAGCCCATATACAAGGATTGGGGGAGCAGCTGGCAAGTCACATTGCAAAGAGGCGGATACAAAGATGGATGGAGAATAAGGGCCATTTAGCATTCAATATACCATAAACTCTTAACACAGCTAAACCTTAAAAATGTTTAAGCAGTGCCCCCCTGAGCTGAGCTTTTGAAATTATTAAGGGAAGATTTTTTTCTAACAAGATACCCACAAGACACCCCCAAATAACAATAGAAAGCAAGCTCATTGTATGTGAGCAAAAATGGTCACCCATTTGTTGGTCACCTATCACCCACTACACCCCAAAAATGTCTTTGTGATAAACTGGCTAGAGAATTACCCACCCAGTTTTTAACTGAAAGCAATGGGGATCTTGCTGAAGCTTTTCTAGATTTTCCCAGAAAGACTTTCTAGGTCTTCTCCTGTAGACAGTAATAAAGGAAGTAGTCATAATTTTATAAGAAAATGAAGAGAGAATAAGAAAAGCATATAAGCAGAAAGAATAAAAGAGAAGTTGAAGCAAAAGAATAAAACCTGAAGAAGTAAAAAGAATAAGTGAAATTGAAAACCAGGTTATGAGTGATTGATTGTGTGTATGTGTATTGTGTATGCACCTACTTTGTGCAATTTTTATTTTCACAAATTTCAGTTACCATGGTGCTATGGACTGAATATTTGTGTCACCTAGAATTTGTATGTTGAAGCTTGGATCCCCAGTATGATGTTATTTTGAGATGGGGATTTTGGATCATGAAGTCATAGGTCATGAGGGTACAGTCCTCTTAATATTGGTGCCATTATCATAAGACACAAGAAAACTGTCTTCCCCTCTCTCTCTAAGGAAGAGAGATATGAGAAGACAGCTACCTGCAAACCAGGAAGATGACTTTCCTCAAACACCAGATCTGCAGCACCTTGATCTTGGACTTCTCAGGTTCTGCAACAATAAATGATTATTGTTTAAGCCACACAGTCTATGGTCTTCTGTTACAGCAGCCCAAATTAAGACATTGCTTAGTTTAATAACACCACTCCCCCATTAACAGGGTTCAAATTTTAGTTACCATGGTATAACAACTATGAGTTATTGCATAAAGTACAAGTATTGCTGCTAATTCTTTTGTTCTCAGATCGCAATGTGTACACATATGGATGATCATCAGTGGCATTTTTAGAGCCTTCCAATGGTCACTGCAAATTTGTTATTTGGTTCATGCACAGACAACAAAGCACGCAACTGTGTTGATTCCTTGTCTCCCTGTGATAATTCCATGTGACAGTTTTAAATGCATAATTAAAAGAAGGAAGCAGCCAACAAAGGTGGAAAGGCAGCAAAGAAGAAAAGGCAATAATGCTGAAAATGAAATGCACATCAAACATACATATGGTTGTAGAAGACTTAGCTGACCGGGAATGTCGACACCACCACCATCATCAGGGATCAGATCCATACCATTTCAGAAACCTTTACATTTATTCTGAATACTTGGTTTTGCTACTGAAATGCTAAAGGCATGTAGACATACCAGCTGGGCCACCATCAACTGAGACTGAACACTGTTCGCTTTAACAGCCAGAACAGTTGAGGGAAAGTGAGTGTATTAATGAAAATGAGAAGAATTTGTGATGTAAAAGATAAAGATGTCTCAGAGGAAGCGACTCGACAAAAACAACCCACTTCACATAAAAGGTACTCTTGGAGATATTTCACAACACTGAAAGCTTCAAAGGATAGCTGATCCAAGCTAAGAAAGGAATATGACAATTAACCAAGGCATAGAAAATAATACTCCCATGTCATAAGTTAATATGACAGGAAGAAGGCAAGCACTGTTCAAGCTGTTCTGGATAAATTTTTAATAAAGAAATAAAAAATTTATTTTCAATGTTTCTAATGTTTTAAATTACAGTGTACTGAATAGATATTAGTTTTGTTATTTTTTTATTTCTTATATATTCAAAATTGGCAGTAAGAAAGTTTTTAATGTTTTGACAAAAAAATTTAAGGTAAAAGATAAATTTTAACTTTTCCCATTGCTTATTAAGATCTCTTTGCACAGGGGCTCTTGGGTGGCTCAGTCAGTTAAGCATTTGGCTCAAGTCATGATCTCACAATTTGTGAGATCGAGCCCCATGTCGGACTCTGCACTCACAGCATAGAACCTGCTTGCGATTCTCTCTCTCTCTCTCTCTCTCTCTCTCTCTCTCTTTCTCTCTCTCTCTCTTTCTCTCCCAAAATAAATAAATAAACATTTAAAAAATATTTCTGCACAAATTCAGGTTGCACGGTTATTTTTTATGGTCCCACACTTCTGTACAAAGTAAAGACTACTTGTCTACATGCATATGTATACATTTATGTATACGTATATAAGCTGTATATTATATATAGAAGCATATAGAGACCTTTACAGGGATATATTTTTTTAAATTTTGTTTAATGTTTATTTATTTTTGAGACAGACACAGACAGAGCATGAGTGGGGAGGGACACAGAGAGAGAGAGAGAGAGAGGGGAAACACAGAATCTGAAGCAGGCTTGAGGCTCTGAGCTATCAGCACAAAGCCCAATGCGGGGCTCGAACTCATGGACTGAGAGATCATGAGCCGAAGTTGGTCACTTAACTGACTGAGCCACCCAGGTGCCCCAGGATATATATTTTGTGTGTGTGTGTGTGTGTGTGTGTATAAAATCCCTAATATATATATTAAAGCTTTATTTTTGAAAGAAATGTTTTCTATGCTTTATATTAATACACAACATTATAATAGTCTCATATGTATTCATTATTATATAGATCTCTTTTTAAAAATTTTTAATGTTTATTTTTGAGAGAGAGAGAGAGAGAGAGAGAGAGAGAGAAAGAGATACAGAATCTGAAGCAGGCTCCAGGCTCTGAGCTGTCACCACAGAGCCTGACACAGGACTTGAACCCTCAAACATGAGACCATGACCTGAGCCAGTCAGTTGCTTAACTGACTGAGCCACCCAGGTGCCCCTATATAGATCTCTTTTTATTATAATTATTTGATCACTTGCTTTCTATGGCCAAATTAACAAATATTGGCCTTATGAAAGGATAGAAATGTATTTGGATTAGAGTGCCATCTCAGCTATACAGACTCTTCATTAGAAGGAATAGAAGGGAGTGGGGGAAAAGTGATTTTTTTCTAAAGAACTCAAGCTTAATACTATAGGTAATCTTTCCAAATTATATTGCATATATTCTGCCTTAGTACATAAATATAAATAATTTAACCCACTTAGCCTTTTGAGCATGAATCATTTTTTGGTGCTCTAATAAAGTAAACCTCTTGGGAGTTATGAAGAGTTATGAAGTTATATAGGTTTGTTTCCTTGATCTAAGGATTATTTATTTTTTTTCCTATTTACCTTCTTATAATTTTCTCTGCCCTCTGCTGTTTATTCTCATTATTTCTTGTCTTGAAATCTCTCTTAACCTTCTGACCTGCTTCCAGTCTGCTATTGTATTAGTCAAGTCAGTCTGCTACAACAGAGGATCACAGGCTGGGTGGCTTAAACCATAGAAATTAATTTTCTCACAGTTCTGAGACCCAGAAGCCCAAGATCAAAGTGGTATTTGGTGAGGATTCTCTCTTTGGATTGGAGACAGCTGCCTTCTCTGTGTGTCCTCACATGGCCTTTCTTTTGTGTGCACGCAAGGAAAAACAGCTTTGGTGTCTCTTCCTCTTCTCAAAAAGACACTAGTTCTATCAGAATAGAGCCCACTCTTAGGACCTCATTTAACCTTAGTTATGTCCCAAGAGGCCCTATCTCCAAGTACAGTCACATTGGGGTTCAGGGCTCCAACATATGAATTTGGGGGACAGACAAATTCAGTCCATAACAGCTATCCACTCCGTTAAAATTTCATCTTCTATAGTTAAGTCCTACTGAGTAACTGAAGGATGCCAATGGAACGCAGATGACAAGGGTGTTATTATATGTAAAATTAAGTCAATTAGGATGAAGTGGCCTCTACTCCTCTCTCATAAGATAAAATGTATAGGCTTTGTGATAAATGTTTTCACTGCTGCTACTCTGACTTAATTGCTGTGCTACTGATTTCAGATGGTCTTCTATGGTTCAAACTAAACTCATCTGGTCATCAGAAGTGGGGCCATGATTCTATATTTGTTGTGGGTAAGTGTATTTAAAATAGTGTACTTTTTCCCCACTACTGAAAGTAAGAAAGTATAACCTGAGATTCCCAGATGTTATCTTATGGCATGATCTGCAAGAACCCAAATAGATGTGAAATGATTACATTTGCTCTCTTAGAGAATGCTTTTAGTGCATGGTTCAATGTTAATACAATTTGATTATAAATGAAATTTGAACTTTTGAGATCCTAAATTGCAATGATTCAATGTAAAACTTCAATGTTATGAAATTTTCAAGCTGTTTTAGCCAGATTGCTTTCTTTGTGATTTGGTGCTTTGTGTTAAGGAAGATCACCTTGTATGTTAGACTAGATAAGCCAAATAATATAGACCTGGTATTTTTAAGTGAGAAATTCTTAAGACATATGGTGACAGCATCTGGGATCATATCCATACCATTTCAGATGCTTTTATATTTGTTCTGAATACTTGGTCTTAATCTCAAAATGCTGAAGACATATGGACTTACCAGCTGGGCCACCATCAATTGAGACTCTAACATTGTTCACTTTAACAATATATATTTTAAAAAGATAGCATTGCTATTTTTCAACTCCATTTTTTTCCTCCATTATTGCTGCCTCTTTCTAATTCAACAGATTTCCAGAAACACTGGAAGGATAGCAGAAGAATAGTAAGCTAACTTCTCTTCTATCTAGGTTAATCTAGATGTAGTTACAGAATTGTTGTATACTGTTTATACCCTGAAATAAATTAATAGCATGTGTCAATTATATAATGATGCATATATTATATTATATATATAATTCATATACATATAAAGTACAGAAACATAAAATATTTACTCTAATAATATTAAATGTTAAATATAATAATAATAATAATAAATATTACTGTATATATACATTGTATGTATATGATTTAATTTTGGATAATAGACCAAGAAAGCACTTCTGTTCTGATTATTCTAGATTGAATTGTGTCCCTCTAAAATTAACTTCCTGAGGTCCTAATCCCGAGTATCTCAGAATGTAAACTTATTTGAAAATAGAGTAGTTGCAGATATAATTAGTTAAGATGAAGTCATATGGGAGGGGAGTGGGCCTCCAATCTGACAAGATTCATGTCCTTATACAAAGGGGAAATTTGGACACAAATACACACAAAGAGAACAATACCATGTGAAGATGAAGGCAGAAACTGGGGTGATGCTTCTCCATGCCAGCGAATTCCAAGGCTGTCGCCAAATTGGCAGAAGCTGGGCAGGAGTCATGGAACAAACTCTCACTCGCAGCCGTTAGAGAGAACCAAGTCTGTTGACATCTTGATTCCGATTTCTAGACCCTAGAATTGTGAGACAATAAATTTCTCTTATTTATGCCACCCAGTTGGTAGTATACAGCCCTAAAAAACTAATATACCCTATTTCCTGCCTGCGGTTTTCTGCAGTAGTGGACAAGGCAGACAGAAAGTCTTGAATCTTTGCTTTTCCATTGCCAGTTCTATGATTTAGGCCATGTTATATCAACTACTAACCTCTGTATCAGTCAGGTCATACTAAATTTTACTACACAAACAGTCAACTCCCAAATCTCAGCCCGAAGTAATTACTGTTTGTTTCTGGTTCATACATGCCCACTGAAGGGTCACTTGGAGGCTCCGATCTATTTAATAACCAACCTAAAGCAAGACCCAGGCTGGCAGAGGAGATTTTATTTGGAACATATGTATTCACTCTGGCAGAGGGGAAAGAAACCAATGGTGAGTGTGCCTGGCTTTTCAACAGTCTGTCTCCAAAAGACACACATCACTTCTATTCACTTTTCATTGGCAAAAGCAAATCAACCATTGTTTGAATATGAGAGAGTGGAGTAGTACTCAGAAAGAAGAAACAGCACCAAATATCTGTAAACAGTCCCAATGGCCATGTGTCAGGGTTGATATGATCATAAACTACGATTAATTAAATCCTTCATATTTTCATTCAACAATGAGTTCTGTATGCCAGGCACTTTTCCAGAGAGCAACACACAAGACAAAAACCCCCACCTTTAACAAGTTCTCATTTTACTGGAGGAGTTAGTAAAATAAAGAAGAAGGTAAATGTGTAATACAATTTCAGATACTTATAAATGTTATGAAGAAAAGTGAAGGAGGGCAAGCTTACTGAGAGACACTGGAGTAAAAAGTAAGGTCGATATTTTAGGCAATGAGTACAAATTTCCTAGCATGGTCCATAGCAAGTATAGGCACCCAAGAAATGTTTCTTTTCCCCCAGCACCCTAGATCATTGGCATCAACAACAGAAGACTCAAAGTGAATTTTGTGACTATTAAATTATAAAACACAGAAAAGGGATTAAAATGCCCAATTCTGGCAAGGATGCAATGTAACTGATACAAGCATACATTTCTGCTGGCAGTATAAATTCCTTTGGAAAGCAATTTGGCAATGCATTTCATGATCCACTAAATTGCTCATAACCCTGACTCAGTAATTTCATTCCTATGAATCTGTCTCCAAAAGTAATATAATTTAATAATCACAAAGATGATTATTGCAGTGTTATTTGTGATATCAAAAACAACATGAATATGCAGCAATAGGGAAATGGTTAAATGGAGTATGACTTACCAACTATATAGAATATTATGTAGTAATTAAAATGATAATTATGCACATTATGTAGCAATAGGAAAAATGTTTATGATATAATTTTAAAAGGATGCAAATTATACCCTATAATTATGTGATGTAAAAATCATATATGTAAAAAATGCATAAGATTAAAAGAAAACATGGAAAAGTGAAATCTAGAATGCATAAATTTGTACTAATTAAAAAATGTACTTCATTCATTTTGTTACCTTTATCAAATGTTTAACAAGTACTTCTAAAGTATTGTTTAAATAACAGATTCAAAATTATAATTAAAAAAGCCATGGAGAACAATGATTCCCCACTCATTGGATCTGATCTTGACTGAAATCTTAATATCTATGCACTCTAATCTAATAATTGGAAACATCGTCACAACTTAAGGAAGGGGATTATTCTGCTAACATCCAATGAGTAGAGGCTAGGGATATGGCTTAACATCTTACAACATACAGAACAGCTACAGAACAGCTCGCATAACAGAGGATTAGCTGTCATTAATACCCAGGTTAAGAAAATCTGGAACAGGCAGTGGGAAGAATACAAAGTTGACTGTTAACAAACCCAACTTTTAATTTTATTTTCACTACTCAAATGTTGACCTTGAGGCTAGCCATGTAAATTCTGTCCCTCAATTTACTTATTAGCAAAATGAAAGTAAATATTTATCCTACCTCATGGGACAGTTCTGAGAGTAAAATGAGAGACATAATGTGATAGTGCTTTAAGAAGTTGAAGTGTACCATATAAATTCTATCATTATATGTTTCAAAAATCTCTTTGATTACAAAAAATAAAGGTAGAAACAATTATTCAATGGCTTATGAATAACTGCTTTTGACATTTTTAATTTGTCATGTTTCCCCAGAGAATACTAATGAAAACCATAACAAAATACTGCCACTTTACCAATACTCTCCAAATAAAATAATCTAGTTTCCTTAATCAATTGTCTGTCCCCATCCAATGTCTTGAATTTCTTCATTGTCATTGGGTTCTTGACTTTAGCTACAAATGTGCCCAAGATCCTCGGTGGATGATCGAGACTCCACTTCAGGTTACCACTTCCACTCTACCATTTACTACTTGTTCCAACCAATTTCTCACCTCCCTTACACTCCACTACCAACTGGTATATATATAACCCATGCGTTTCTTCATTGCAACTGCTCCGCTTCACCTCAACCTCCCTTATGGATTTCTGGTAGCTAAAGAGAATGCCTGGAAGAAATGACACCCCAGTAGGTAGAAACTTCACCCTCATGGAGACAGAGCATAACTCCACACTCCTTAAGTGGGGACTAAGCCAAATGACTTTCATCCAAAGAAGACAGTATGGAAAAAGTGGAAAAAGAGTGACTTTACAGTTAAGAAAGTTGACAAATATTACCTCAGCCTGGTGATCAAAATTAACAGTCCTAAATCATTTTATGGTATTTACCTTTGATTTGATGTGACGAAAATGGCACTTTACCTCTGTGGTCTTCCAAAATCCATTAACCTACTCTAACCATGAGAAAAATATCAACGTATGTCCATCAAGAGACATTCTACAAAATGCTTAATGAGTATTCCTCCAAGCTATCAAGATATCAAAAACAAAATAAGTGTGGAAAACAGTGAAAGCCAAGAGGAGTCTAAGAAGTAGGACAAGTAAATGCAATATGGTATTCTGGATGGGATCTGGAACAGAACAAGGACATTATGTAAGATCCAAGAAAATCAAAATAAAGTATGGACTTCAGTTAACAATGCATTACTATTGGTTCTTTAAGTGTGAAAATGTGCCATACTAACGAAAGATGTTAATTAATTGGGGGCACTTTGGTGGCTTGGTTGGATGAGCGTTGGACTTTGGCTCAGGTCATGATCTCATGGTTCATGAGTTCCAGCCCTGCATCGGGGCTCGGAGCCTGGAGCCTGCTTCTGTGTCTGCCTCTCTCTCTGTCCCTTTCCCTATTCTCTCTCTCTCTCTCTCTCAAAAAAAAAAAAACATTAAAAAATTAATAAAAAATAATAAAAATAAAATTAAAAAAATATAATAGGGGAAATTGGGTGTGGGTATATGGGAACTCTCTTGTACCATCTTCACAGCTTTTCTGTAAGCCTAGGTATTCTGAAATGAAGTTTAAACTTAAAAATAATGTTTTGTTTTGTTTTAAATTGTTCTCAGAGATTAGTCAGTGCATCTTTGCTGAACTAACTGAAAGTCATAGACAGAAGATGAAATCCACATTCCATACTATTTAGACTTTGACTTCATGTATTGCCTATTACTAGTTATTCAAATTATTTTTTAACGTTTATTTATTTTTGAGAGAGAGAGAGAGAGAGAGAGAGACAGAGCACGAGTTGGGGAGGGGCAGAGAGAGAGGAGACATAGAATCTGAAGCAGGCTCCAGGCTCCAAGCTGTCAGCACAGAGCCCGACTTGGGGTTTGAACTCATGAACCCTGAGATCATGACCTGAGATGAAGTCAGACACCAGCCAGGCACCCCAAGTTATTCATATTATGAATAATGTTCACTTGGCAGCCTTTCTATGTATATTAGTCTACATATCAATTAAGAACTAGAGATATTTGATTTCTTTAAAAAGAGGAAAAGCTTCATGCTTCTTTAAAGGAACAGAGTTTACTGGGTGGGCTGCAACAAGGTGGATCTGACTGAAGTATGGGGGCTGAGGGAGCAGACATAATGGCTAGTGCTTGTCCAAGATAGAATGCCATTCTGATAGATAATAATACAGTAACCCCTCAAAAGCAGGGAAATAGAAAATAAGGGGTAATCTAATATTTTAGTCTGTCTCAGAAGAGTCCAATAGAACAGGATTCAAGAGTAATTGTTATGGTAGATATGAACAGGCAGTTGCCAATGAGTAAATCTACCATCAGGGCCATGGTTCAGAAACCACTGAGCTAGGTGGGATATTGGGAGTGTGCCTCTGACATCCTTCTCCTTGGATGTGAATAGGCATGAAAACATGAGCATCAAGACAAGAATTTGATTACCAGTGGAAATATAAGATTAGGATCAGACACTGGGCATGAAGCAGAAACCCAGGTTTATTTAACAAACACAGAGCACTTGCGTGTCAGGCTATTCTAAAGCACTTCAAAAGTATTAATTCACTGTATCTTTATAAAATAAGATAACTTTTCATTACCATTTTATTCTCAATGTCTGGGATGGAACATGGATCATAATAGGCCATTAGTAAATGTGTTTTGTAAGGAAGAAAGGAAAGGAAAGGAGAGGAAGAGAGGAAAACAGAGTAAGAGGGAAGGGAGGGAGGAGAACAAGGGAAAGATGGAAAGGGAGGTAGAGGAAGGGAAGGGAAAGAGAGAAGGAAGAAGGAGCAGATCACTGCCCCTAAAAGTCTGGGTTGAATATCTGAAATATCTCTTGTCCAAATCAAGACTGGTTGTAGGGAATTAAATTTAGCAGAGAATGGAGCACGTGGGGGGGATTGAGAAGGTTATGGTATCTTTGAGGAGGGGATGGAGAAAACAATAATAACAAAATGGCTAACATTTATTGATCACTGTGTGCCAGCATTGTGCATGGATTACCCTTACAAGTCACTTTTATTATTAATATTATTATCACCCATGTTATAAGGAAAGTAACACATTTCATACCTTACTCTAGGTAACACTGGTACTAAGGTTCAATACTGAAACTCAAACCCTAGCTTTATTCTCTGCTCTTACCACTGTGTAAAATCTAGGCTAGGCACAGGCAGATCCTGACAAAGTAGATCAAAGAGTGGGCTCATTTTTGAAGCAATCGTGTTGCCTGTTTTAGGCAATCAGGTCCACTTGTAAGTGTAAGAAGCATGTTTTATAGAGTCAATACAGTCAGCATTTGTGAAAATGAGTCAGAAGGGTGTACAGGGACATGGTGTGCAGAAGGGAGGTGTTGGAGGGTGGAGAGGATAGGACAAAAGGCCTTGGCATTTACATCATATAAATCAATATCTGCTTTAAAATCTTGCTGATGACTGTGAAAGGCAGAAGATACTAAACAAACTCTGTGATGTAAGTCAGATATATACAACAGCAAGTAAAATAGCCTATTTTACAAGTCCCTTTATATGGCAGGAATTTTGAGAACAATTCAAACACAATGCACACTTGTACACAATTATTCTCTAGTCCAAAAAAAAATTATTTTTGTCCTCAAGCAATACCTTGACCTGGGGGGGGTGCATTTTAATAGTAAAATATTAACTGATCCAAAATTAAAGAGCTCAAAATGTCAGATAGTATAAGGTCCCCTTTAACCCAGAACCAAAAATGTAGGCATTTTATTCAGAGCATTACATCTTTAATAGTCTCAAGATGCATTAATGGGAACAGACTCATGAAGGAGATGGCCTGTGCCCTGACTTCTTGTATCCTTGTCCTTGAACTTCAGCTCTTCTCCAATCTTTGTTTCAGCCCCAGAGCTGGGTTGTTAGCCTCACTCTTTTGAACTCGGTGTCAAAATTGTGCTATCTCAGAATCTGGTCTCAGACCAGATTAGTCAAATCCAGCCCAATTTCTTAGTAATTGTTATCAGTGTTGTTCAGTGAAGTCTGTGAAGCAGTATCCAGGCTGTGCAGGCGGGAAAGAATCCAGTGATTGATCAGCAATGTAGACCAGGATGCTGAGGGGAGGACTGGAGAACTATATGCTCTATCTGGCCTCCATGTCCCCTCGAGGCTTCTTTTTCTAGCACAGCCTAGCAAGGACCTATTTGTGTGATTCTCATACATGTACACTGAAAACAATGGATGAGTTCACCAACCCTCTGCCAGCCCTGGAAACCTGCTCTTCTGCACATAGACTGGGAGTTCTCCTTACATCTGTAGAGTGAACCCAGGCCCCTTCTGCCCTGAGCTACCAATTCTCACTTCCATTTGCTTTTGTCAGTGAGATAAGCCTACTCCAAGATCTGCCAAGTGTCCTGGGACATTGGCCTGAAAACTTGCCTATCTCTTGCTATTCTTGCCCTAAACAAATAGGTCAAGATAATACCCTTAAAGGTAGCATTATGATAAATCCCTCTTGGTCCAAGTTGCCAAACTTTATCTCCCACCATCTATAGCCCCTCCCCCAACCCAGACTTTGCTAATCCATCACCAAATGCATTTTCACTGAACCAGGATGCAGCTTCAGAAGCAAGCTTAACTTGGCAACCCAGAGTGGATAGGGAGGGGACCATGTTCTCAGGGCTAGGAATCCACTGAATCTCTCCTCCCCATTACCAGAGGAGCAAGAATCTCAGCAGTGTGATTTACTCTGATGACATTACGTCAACTATGGGAGAGGAAAATTTAATTCTAGAGACAGACGTAGAAAGCTAGTATATCCTGAGCCATAGCCAGGACTGATCAGACAAAATTGCCCAGAAGACAAAAATTCAAGTTTCTTTCCATGTCTCCCTTTTAGTTTCTTCACAACCCAGGCTGCCTAGAGTCCCTCACCAGGTCCTCCCTGGCATTTTTTGTTTCTTCTAACAACTTGCTCCACTTCAAAACTTAATAAATAATTGTGTCGTTCCTTCAAAAGTAAGCTCTTAGCCTGAGTTCATTTTAGGTACTTGAGAAATGCTGGCTGGCTGTCTGATTGGGGGGTGGGGGCTGGGAGGGCCAAGAAAAAAATGCCCATTAGATACAAGGGGTTCCTCCCAGTAGGTAATGAATTAGAACCTTGTGAGGTTTTGTATAGAAATACGGGGCAGATTGTGACTGCTTGGATAAACCTTACATGTAACAGGGGTATGAAATAGTTAAATAGCAAGTCCCAGCTAGGTGGCACTGTGTTTTAAGTAAATAATTTTTAATGCAACTACAATAAGCTTGCTGGGAAGTTTGCTACACGGATAATGGCTTCCAAATAGTAAGGAGCAATTATTCAAGCTATAGTGCCTCATTAAAACAAATACTGCTTTATGGGCATAAGGTCACCAGATTTAGGAAACTAAAATACAGATGCCCATCTGGCTTTGAATGTCAGACAGACAATGTATAAATTTTAGTATAAGTATGCCCTATGCCATATTTGGGACATATTTACAGAAAAAAAATTTATTGTTTGTCTGAAAATCAAAGTTAACTGTGCAACTTGTATTTTATCTGGCAACTCTATAGGGGCATCTCTTGTATATCTGGCATAGCATTAGTATTAAACACACATTTTCCTGTCTCTTACACCCGTATTCAGATATCCAGCCCTTTACTATGCAATTCCCAAGTTTCCCTGCAAATCTCCAGGGTGCATTTCATATGTGCTAAAAGTTACTCTATCACACTATATAAAAAGACAGTTGTCTTCTCTCTCACTCTCTCTCTTTCCCTCTCTCTCTCTCTCTCTTTTTCATTGTTTTCTCTTTTGACAGGATGGTCTGGCCACAACATCAAGGCAGTAATGTTGATACCTCACTCCGGTCAGCTGCCACATCATCTCCTGGGTACCATGCTGTTCCTTAGGGGGCTCTGGCATCAACAGGTATCAGCTGAGTGACACCAGGGGCTACAGTGACCTCTGCTGAGGAGCGCCACATCCACCAGGAACCATCTCATCCACCTGACTTCGAAGCCTCTCAGGAGTGTCGTCTCCTGCCAGCTGTGTTGCTACTTAAGTCAAAGCATTGAAGGGGTTCCTGGGTGGCTCATTCAGTTAAGCATCTGACTTTGGTTCAGATCATGATCTCATAGTCCGTGAGTTCAAACCCTGTGTCAGGCTCTGTGCTGACAGCTCAGAGCCTGGAGCCTGCTTCAGATTCGGTGTCCCCCTCTCTTTCTGTGTCCCCCTCCCCTGTTTGTGCTCTGTCTCTCTCTATCTTTCAAAAATGAATAAACATTTTTTAAAAAAGCATTTAAGCCAGCTGTGTTCTCTGCAGAAATATACAGAAAGACTCTCCAAACCTCTTAGATCTGCATTTTCTCATAGGACCTCAAAACATTTGGCTTGTGTTCCCATATCTTGAAGAGTTGGAAGTTGAAAGTAAATAGCACTTTAAACTTTTTGCTTCCAGTTCACCCTGTCCTATTGCCCACCACCAACATAATTCCACATAATTCACAGTAGTCAGATATGAATTCGATATGGGACTGAATTTGGCTTATTCCCACTCTGTGTTCAGAAATCTCTCCTCTGGAATGCCTGGGTGGCTCAGTTGGTTAAGTATCTGACTCTTAACTTTGGCTCAGGTCATGATCCCAGGGTCGTGGGATTGAGCCCTGTGTTGGGCTCAGGGCTGGGCGTGGCACCTGTTTGAGATTCTCTCTCCTTCTCTCTCTGGGGAAAAAAAAGAGAAACCTCTCTCCTCTCATATACAAGGAGGCATTTGTTACTGGGTGAAGCATGTGTACTTATTCCTTCCGCCCAAATGAATTTTCTCCCAGGAAGCTCCACAATCACACAGAAATGGCCCCTAGGGGTGAATATTTAATCCTTGATTATATTTAATCCTAATACAACCAGGTGAGAGAGCTATTATGTCCCTCATCTTACAGTAAGAAATCTGAGATCAGAAATATACCTCAGTCATAATCACTTGCTGCTGTCTGCTTTCACTCTGCTTTTAGAACATATCAAGGTCCTTCTTGCCTTTATATTTGTTGTTTTCATTGTCCAGAAAATAACAAACTCCAGGCTGACTCCTTAACATTCAATTTTAGTCAAGTGTCACCCTCCCAGGAGGCCTTCTCTGACCTGCCTCTCTACAGCAACTTCTCAGCCATTACTCACTCTCCCCCCCTACCACCCTCTGATGCTTCATAGCTCTTACCAATTTGCAGTATCATTTATTTGTTTATTTTTATAATGTATCTGTTATTTGTCTTCCCAACTAAAATTTAAGCTTCAAGAAAGAAAGAACCTCAAACCTACTTTATCCCCAGAAGCTAAATAAATATTTGGTGAAATAATAAATCTAAACCTCAAGCTCTAGATGGTACCTCACAATTAAATCTGGGAATAATTATAAAATTCCATTCTTCTTAGCTACTAAGAAGATATTTTATAAATATGTAAATACACACATTTGCAAATTTTATAGAGGATATTATAAAGATCAAACAATCTGGTGATATCGTTCAATGTTGAAGAGAAAGAAAAGGAAAATGGCAAATGTGGCTTTTTTTGGCCCCAAATAAAATTTGATCACTTGAGGGGCGCCTGGGTGGCGCAGTCGGTTAAGCGTCCGACTTCAGCCAGGTCACGATCTCGCAGTCCGTGAGTTCGAGCCCCGCGTCAGGCTCTGGGCTGATGGCTCGGAGCCTGGAGCCTGTTTCCGATTCTGTGTCTCCCTCTCTCTCTGACCCTCCCCCGTTCATGCTCTGTCTCTCTCTGTCCCCAAAAAATAAATAAAAAACGTTGAAAAAAAAATTAAAAAAAAAAAATTGATCACTTGATAATTTTGCCTTAGATAGGTCCTCATAATAAAATCTACTTAATCTAAGGCAATTGAGAGCCTCTTTTCTACATAACAGTCTTCATACTGAAGACATTTCTGGAAATCTGTCATTGTACTTTTCAAAATAAATAATCCCAAGCCCTTTAGCCTTCTCTTAGGGGTCCTATTGCTTTTCCTTTATTAGATCCAGATATGAAATACTCTGGCACTTGTGACTTTATTTGCAACTAAAATCAAGTACTGCAAACTCAAATGCCTACAAGGCTAGGAAGATAATAAAAATGAATGATCCTTTGGTCTTTGTGTCAATATATTTACATGGTATAAATGAGGGGTGGATGCCTAGATACAGGGCTGGTGGCTGCAATGTGCAGTTCCTGTCAGTTATTGCCATTGACCTTGAGTCGCTGGATCTTCCAATATTTCAAGAGAAGCCAGAAATCCAGATTTTTATGAGAAAACTTCTAAACCACTTTAGGCTATATACGCATGTTTGTGTATCCAATGCTAGCAGTTGTTTGTGACTCTAAGATAATGATTCTCTAGTTGTTTTTCTCAAGACACATGCAGCCTTTGGCTCTCTGAGACCTTTAACTATCTATGTTAGGACACATTATTCTACCAGACTGTGGGGGAAGCAACATGTCACATGGCATCCTCGATTAATAATGATTACCGTCCTTTCTCCGAGTTCATGTAAATGCCTGAGGCAGTCCTGGCAATTGACAATACTGAATAATATTAGAATAACCTTGCTTTTCTTCTGAGTTACATATTCACTTTTCTATATTGGGTTTTTTTGTGTTTATTCTTTATTACAGACCTCCCTGCTTTCTTTTTAGTTTATTGGCCTTTGAGCCACCAGTATACCCCAGTCATATCATCAGATAATGATTCTCAATAACCTAATGTATGAAGTGTATTTTTTTTCCTTCAGCATTCTTCCTTAACTAGTATTCTAATGCATTATTTTAATTTGGCCCACTCACTGTACTTGAACAGCATACTATATATTCAATAACTGAACTATAGATTATATGTTAAAATTGTCTCATAAATCCAGCTCTTCCCCTTTACCAAATCAATTCTAGTTAGTTTCATTCCTTTTTACCCATTTCAGTAGGCTTCCAATTATTTCTTTACTTTAAGTTTCATGCCCATTTTGCCATTAACAATGCTGCCCAAATAAATATTCTAAGACTGTGGTTTTACCATAATCAGATAAATGTTCATATCTAATTATCTATCTTTTAATAGTCTCCCCAACAATCTAATATTTAGTCCCAAATCTTCAAAGACCACTTGTTTTCATCCCTGTCTGACTTTGCCAGACCCTTGTACCTTTCAGACTCTGGTCAAACATCTATTGATATCATGCAGAAACACTTGAATATAATATATAATGTGGGTCAGAATGGTGTCTGTGGTCAGGTAACCAAGGAAAAGAAACTAGCTTATAGAAGAACAAAGGGTAACTCTATGCTATAACCAACTTAGATACTCAGGCCTCTGGCCATATACTCGGCTGGAGACCAACCCACACATTAAGCTTGTGAAAAATGCCCTTAGCCATGCACTCAGGTGAGAAAGAGAAAGAAAAAGGAAGAGAGAAAATAAAATTCACTACCCTATAGACCAAAAAAAGGAGAAAAAGCAAAACAAAACAAGTTTACCACTTCGTTCAAAGAGTAAACCTTCAAGGAGAGCATAAGAGTAGATATGAATCTGATGTTTCTTCAGGCGGCATCCGTCTCCCCTCCCAGTGAAAGCACTAAGTGTGACCCAGAGCTTAAAGATACAAATTTTCTTACAACCACCAACTTTTTCATCTGGTGCTCAAAGAAGTTGACTCTGGGGCTTTCTGAAAGGTGGTATGTGAATCTCCATTCCAAGGAGCACTCAATGAAAATTTGAAGAATATACAGTTGATGTCTTAATGCCAACTTTAGAACTTACCTTCTATACCTGTACATACCCCAACACTACCACCACCACCAACACTTAAAATGTGGTTTCACTAAATTCATTATTCACAATTTCTGCAACACATTTTTCTAAGACAGAAAGTATGCCATTTAAAAATTTTTTCCTTAGGGAAGAAATTAAAACTCTATTGAAAATATTTAAAAATAACAAAATCATGATTCAGTTCATGATCGAGGAGCTAGTATTAGATTTACCCTCATGTAATAGAAAACTATGCAACGGGAGAAGAGCAAACTGATTTCAAACATTGAAACATGGACAGTATAAGGCTGTGACCCTCGAAAGAAGGAAGGCACATGAGGTCAATTTCCCATTCATGCTGGCTTGTTGTCGGGAGAGATTTCCAAATCATTTCTGAGAAAATTGAAGAAGCAAAGAATTGCTATCTGGCTGGAGGGAGTAAAAAGTAAGTGGGTAAAAGAAATGGTTATTAGGCTTTGGGGATTCTAAGGCATCTGTAATTGTTAGGGCAGGCTCTGGAGAGATGAAACCACTGAGAGGAAGCCTGAGAAATTAGCATAGAGATTCCCCTCTAGTCGTTGGCCAGATTCTAAGCTGTGCTTGTGCAGGGCATGAGTCTGTGAGGATAAGCAAAGAACAGCTGCTGGGGGACTGAGAGGTGAACAGAGATTTCAGAGCCGCGGAGTGCGGGGGAAACATTGGCATTCCCATCCCAGCCAGATGGAGATATGCTGATGAACAACTTGAGCATTCAGTTGAGAACTCAGAAAGCCTATGCCTTAGGATTTAGGACCGCAGCCTAAGATCCTTATTCTTGCAACGTGCTAGGACTAACAGCGAATGAAAGCAAAGGGATCTGCCACGAATTTAACTTTATTTCAGGACAAAACCCCCTCTTCACAGGAAAATGACATCACCTAGAAGCTCTACCAGATATGCAAAAAGCAAGATGACCTGTGAGACCCATTTCAACAGAAAGTTGGCCAATAAAAGATTCATAAATGATTCAAATGTTGAAATTAGCAGTGAAGGAATCGGAAGAGCTGTTATAAATATGGCAAAATTTTTAGTAGAAAATATGGGCAAAATGTATGAACAGATAGAGAGTTTCAGCAAAAAGTTGAAACTCTAGAAGAGGACTGACTGGAAATTTTAGAATTGAAAAGAAAGTCTCTCCAAAACAAAGGATTTATTGAAATATTTAATGGACTTGAGAAAGCAGAAATTTTCATAATCCCAAAGTCAGTGATTTCAATCTATACAAACTATCTAATATGACCCAGAGAGGAAATATAAAAGAACGAAAAATGCAGGCCAAAGTTTCCATACATGTGGACTAATTTCAGACAGTTTAACATACATGCAACTACAGTCCAAATGGAGTTGAGACAGAATATGGAGCAAAACAGAAAATATTTGAAAAGATAATGGCCAAAAATTATCTACATGTGATTAAAAATATCAATCCACAAATTCAAGAAGTACAGCAAATTCCAGGAGAATGAATAAATATAAAAACCACACTGGGGCACATCAGAGTGAAACTTAAGCATATCAAAGACAAAGAAGAAAATCTTAAAACCAGCAAGGGACAAAAAACATATTATATTCATGAGTACACCAATAAATATGATGCTCTCTTCTCATCAGAAAGAAATGGAAGCCAAAAGAAAATGGAATGACATCTTTATTGACATATTCAAGGACTTAGAATCATATATCCAGCAAAAATATGTATCCAAAAATGAAAGCAAAATAAAGATGTTTCAGATAAACAGGTGCTTAATGCCTTCGACATTAGCAAAGTCACACCACACAAATAAAAAGGAAGTTCTTGGGTTAAAGAGAAATGTTCCTAGATAAAGTCTGGACCTATAGGAAGTAATGAAGATCACCGAAGGTGGTAAATATGAGGGCAAATATAAAAGGTTAAATTTAATTTTTTTTTCCCAAAAGAACATGTAACAGATGCAAAGAGCAAGATAGTAAGTTTGAACACAACCATATCAATAATTACAATAACTCTAGGTAGACTCAACCACTCTATTTAAAAGACTTGCCAGGGGGGCTTGGGTGGCTCAGTTGGTTAAGCACCGGACTGATCTCTGCTCAGGTCATGATCTCACAGTTTGTGAGATCGAGAGTCACATCGGGCTCTGCACTGACAACAGGAAGTCTGCTTGGGATTCTCTCTCTTTCTTTCTGTCCCTCTTTCCCTCTCTGCTCTCTCTCTCTCTCAAAATAAATAAGTAAACTTAAAAAAAACATTTTTTAAAGACTTGCAAGGTTGGAAACAAGACTCAACTAAATGCTGTTCATAAGGGATCTATTTTAGGTATAAGGACACAGATATGATGAAACAAAGAAAATTATGTGGTATGGTTCAAAGTCAATGTGTATTAACATAGATAAAGAGGGAGAATTCCTAATGACAAAAGTGTCAATTTATTAGGAAGATACAATAATCTTAAATATATTTAAGTGAATAGCACAGTTTCAAAATACCTGAAAACATGAGGAAAAAGGGAAAAGAAAAAAATAGGCAAGTCCACAATCCCACGTAGAGATTTTCACATTTTTCTCCCAGTAATTAAAACATAAATCAGACAAGAAATTCAGTAAGGATACAAAAGACTGGAAGAACACCACTAACACTTGATCTAATTGACATTTACAGTGCACTATGCCCAACAACTGCATAAAATATATTACTTTCAAATGTAGACGGGAAATTCATCAAAACAGATCATATGCTGGGCTATAAAAATGAGCCTTAATAGGTTTAAAAGACAGAGAATGTTCCTTAAAAACAATGGGATTTAAACTAGAAATCAATTTGGAAAAGTAGAAATCTCCTAATATACGAAAATTAATTACCACACTTCCAAATAAGCTATGGCTCAAGGAATTAATTTGGAAATTATGAAATATTTTGAATTCATCTGACTGTTGTTTAAGAATAGACAAAGGGGCTGGGGTGCCTGGGTGGCTTATTTGGTTAGGTATCCGACTTTGGCTCAGGTCTTGAACTCACCATTCCTGAGTTTGAGCCTCATGTCGGGCTCTGTGCTGACAGCTCAGAGCCTAGAGCCTGCTTCCCATTCTGCGTCTCCCTCTCTCTCTTTCCCTCTTCCCCACTCTCACTCTGTCTCTGTCTTTCTCAGAAATAAATAAACATTTTAAAAAAGTTAAAAAAAATAGACAAAGGGGAGAAGGCAAGGCCAGAAACAAGGAGAGCAGTTAGGTGGTTATTACATACAACCACATGGCATGATGTGGGTGGTAACAAGGTGTGAGACTTGGTCAGGTTCTGAATATGTTTGAAAATATAGACAATAGAATTTGTGACAAATAAAGTATATAAAGTATGCATGTATTCATACATATTTAGTATTAATATATTGATATTAGTATGATTAGTATTTAGTATTAAGTAAATAAAGGTAAATATGAAAAGAAAGAGAGAAGTCAAGAATTAATGTGAGATTTTTGCCTGAGTATGCAAAAAGATGGAACTGCCATTAACTGAAATGGGGAAGATGGGAAGAGAAACAAGTTTGGAGAGCAAATAGTGTAAGCTGAGTTTTGATCACAGATACTCACTTTAGATGCCTATTATCCATTTAGAAATGTCCACTAGAAATGACTCTGCTATTCAAGGGAAAGGTTGCAATTAGGATATATATTTTAGAAACATATAAAATAATTTATATCTGAAATAAATTCTACACTATATGCTTGCATGCTGAGATCACTAGTAGAGTTAAGACTTATCCCTGAAGCACCCTAACATTAAGCGTCCAGACAGATGAGAAAGAATCATTAAAAACCTCCAAGAGATGGCCAATGGCATGGCAGGAAAACCAAGAATATGATGTTCTGGAAGTCAAATGAAAGTGTTTCAAGGAGGAGAGATGACCGAATTTGTTAACTTCTAGTTGTAGGTCAAGTAAGATGACAACTGTGAATTGATCTTTGATTTAGAACGTGTAAGTCAGCTGGTGACCTGGAAAAGATTAGCAGAAGGGGAATGTTGTGGGTGAAAGCCTGACTATTGACTTCAAGAGAAAATGGACACAGAGTAAAATATGGACTTAGAGTAACACAGAGTATTTAGAAGTGAAGTGGCAAGAACTGGGAAATTCTCTTCTAATCGCTTTATCAGGAAGACAAGGAAAGTGTTGGCGATTAGGAGTGTGAGGAGAGGAGAGGAAGTATAAATTAGTTTATATGGGAGAATGGGAAAATGAGCAGGAAATGTGCTATTATTGTTGAGCAACATTAACAGCCAGTTAAAGTAATTCATTATGAACTTAAGTGAAACCAATCATCACGGTTGCTTGTTTTTCTCTAGACATTTTCATTTGAGCAGGTACAGGGATAAGGCAGAGATTTACATTTAACCAGGATTGGGACTTTTGCCACTTAAATACAAGAAATATAAAGGTGTATTCAAGGAAATGATTACAATGATTGACAATGGAACCTAAAAAAGAGAGGGACAACATGAAAATAAGTAAAAAGCTGGTAGAATCAGTGAGTTTCACTATGGAGGGGATTGAATGAGCATCAGAACAGTAGGAGTGAGCAGAGAGACTAAAAGATGCTGTTTAGAGACCGTAGTGTTTGGCTGAAAAATTATAGAGGGAGTTCATGATTGGTGCTGTCAGTGGGAATGAGAGTCTGTGGTGGTTTAGAGGAAAAAAGTCATTGAATGACAGCAGTTAAAGAAACTGAAATTTTAGGGGCTTGGGAAAATAACCCAAATGAATATTGAAAGCACCCACTGTTATGACAAGGGTAGTGTTGGAGAGCATGACAGCAAGCCAGGAGCTAACATCTTCGAGGAATAAGAGGATGTTGGCTGGCAGATGGGTTGGTAGATGGGTTGCATACGGGTACAATCTGTTGGCTTAGAAAGGAAAGAGAACAGTCTAGAAGGGACATTTAGGAGCAAGAAGGATTCTTGCCTCACCTCTAATACCTGAAGTACCACAAGTTCAGGAGGGAAGACAGACACCCCCAAAGATATCCAACCCCAAAATGATTTCCTCAGCAGAGAATCTGCTTTCAAACTTGTTCTTAATGACAGAACAGTCCTGGTTTCTAGAAATAGCCCTGGAGAAAATGGTTGTCACTAAATCTGCTTTTCTGGCTGTTGAAGTGTCTGCTCCGTCTTGACACTTCCTTTGGTGCCATAAAAAAAGTGTTACTGCTGCATCTCTGGTAGTCTCAACCAACCCTCAATCCACTCACAACTTTGAAGATCTCACACCTTTCGACAAAATTAGTTTCCATGGGATGAGACAGAGGTTCTCTCTTGTCTTTTGCAGGGGAAGGATAAGCCAAGAGATGATGGGCTAGTTTAAAGCACACTTGGCTACTGTTAGAGGCAGAAGGTAGGAAAACTATGCTGTCAGGAAACACTAAATATAAAACTGAAGTATGCAATTTATCAATACTCTGGAACACACTAATAGGACTATGTGGTGGACCCTGAAAGCAACCAGAAAGTTCTGAAAGGTGAACCCTCCAAGCTGGGAAAATGTCAGAAGACTATATTAAAGAAGAAACACAATCAATGCACAAATGCTCATCTCCCTCATAATTTGGCATGTTTTTCCTTTTTAAGTTGGTTTTTCAGCAGAGGGAAACTCTTCTTAAGGGTTAACTTACTAGACTATTACACTACAGTCAGGAATGAATTCCTAATATCTGATGAATCACCTCCTTATGAGAAGGAGGAGAGAGTCAAGTGAAATGTGGAAGATGTCACAATGAAAGCACAAGATGGGAGCACTGACAAGGCAAGACCTAAGAAGGCAGACTCTAGAGACTGAAAAAACAAACATACAAACGAAGAGAAACGAAAATTGATTCCCCAGGGAAGCCTCCAGAAGAAAAGCAGTTCTGGTGACACCTTGCTTTTATTCTGACCTCCAGATTTGCAGGAGTATACATTTGAGTTGTTTCAAGCCACCAAATTTGGGGCAATTTGTTACAGCAGCAATAGGAAATTGAAACAGTAAACTGATACTCTACCACCAAGAAGTCAAAACAGTGGTTGATTTCACTACTTTCTCTTACAAAAGACTCCCTGAGCCTAGTGGAAAACACGTCAAGCTTCTGTTCAGAATAAACGCACTCCAAAGGTTGCAACCCTTAAAATAAAGATTCAAATGACTTTCATCATTTAATTAGGAAACTTGTTTGACAATGCCAGACCTCCTGCACTTTCACCCGAAATGGAAATGAAAGAGATTCTGTTTCCAGCATGAATTCCATAAGTATTTGTTGGCCATGATACAGAGCAAAATTTACAAAGAGAATTTTTGGCAATAAAGTAAATTGGAGATCTTTGGGTACTTGTTCTTTCCATAAGTGAATTTTATGCAATCTGACCAATGGCATTGATCTGATCTGTTTTCTTTTTCTTTCTCTTTTCTTTCCTTTTTTTTTTTTTTGGAGTGATAATAACAAACCTAGTACTTTGCCTTTGTACTTTGCCTAGTACTATAGCCTTTGACAAAATGTTTTGCATACATGTCTCAGGTGATTATCACCATGTTCTTAGGAAGTGATTGAGACTTTTATTGTTTTTTATTATTTTATTTTATTCATAAAAAGCCTAAGTTTCAAGCAACATTGACTTCTCAAATGTCATCCAACTATAAATGACAGAGTAGCAACAGAAAATCTCTCATTTAATTATGAACACCATATATCCACATGCCTCTTCATTTTATGCTGTGCTTTTCTGGTGTAAAATTTTTTTAAAAAGCAATGATGTGTTCTTAGCAAAATAACTGGATAAAATGTTTATTATTCTAACTTTTTCTTCTGATATATATATATATAATATATATTATATATATATTATATATATATATTTTCCAGGCACCAGGTCTACAACAGTGAAAAAGATGAAATTCCTATCCTCAAGATGTTCATTGTGTAGAAGAGACAACATGGTAGCTTGGTATTTGCCCTTACGGTTGGTGGGGGCTATTATAGGGGTAAATACTGGGTCAGAGGAGCAGAGAACAAGGGACACTAATATACGATTGGGGACATCAGGGAGGACTTCTCAAAAGCGATAATTCAGATATGTCAACTGTAGCTGAGAAAATTAGTCCAGCAAATGGGAGATGGGGGTGGAGAAGATGTTTCAGGAAGAATAAATAAAGCAGGCTGGGAATAGGTTTCCAAGAATGTTTCAATAGGGCAGAACTGCCTTCTCCCCCAACACTGGGTAACACATTTACTATTCAACTGATGCTACCCAGATGCCAATGGGACAGTGTTGCGTCTTACTGGTCTTTCCAGGAGGCCACCTGAGTAGAAAGATTTTGTTTTTCTTTCCTTATTTTTCTTTTCTCAAGAAATCACTAGAACTTTCTGATATCAAATGTTAATTTGTTCACTTCATATCTAAAATGAGTTTCCTGATTCCTTCTAGGAGAACTGCTAAAACACACTTATCTTTTCAGACTTTTAGCTCTTGTCCATGAGGATACCCTTCCCTGAATCTTGCCAGTTTCCCTGCCCTGGAAAGAAGAGATGTGATAAGAACATCTTAAAATGTCATTACTACACCACTTTGCAAATTTCTTAACTCCAGATGTATCAGGCCTAGAACGTATAAAGCATTTTAACAGCTTAGAAATGCAAAATTAATGCAAAGCAATGTTATGTTAAATAACAGTTCATTGGTTTACCATGTTGTATGTTGTATGTAACAAACAGTCCAAATTAATTCACTAAGGGTCATGCTGGGGACTTAAGAAAAGAAAAAATCAGTTGCTTTTCTAACATGCAAAATTTACCCCTAGGTAGAATAAATTAATTTATTAAATATAGCTGCAGAATTTATTTATTGTGCAGGGTTTGGAAAATGGGAGATAGGTACACTCTTTTAGCTGTTTAAAATATGGGGTTGGGGCACCTGGGTGGCTCAGTCAGTTAAGTGTCTGACTTCAGTTCAGGTCATGATCTCACAGTCCATGAGTTTGAGCCCCACGTCAGGCTCTGTGCTGACAGCTCAGAGCCTGGAGCCTGGTTCTGTGTCTCCCTTTCTCTCTGCCTCTCCCCTGCTCATGATCTGTCTCTCTCTGTCTCAAAAATAAATAAATAAAAACATTAAAAAAAATTAAAAAAAATAAAATAAAATATGGGGTTAAGACGTTAAAACAATTTATCAAGAGGAGAGCCTGGGTGTCTCAGTCGGTTAAGTGTCCGACTTTGGCTCAGGTCATGGACTCACAGTTCATGGGTTTGAGACCTGCATCTGGCTCTGTGCTAACAGTTCAGAGCCTGGAGCCTGCTTTTGATTCTGTGTCTCTCTCTGTCTCTGTCCTTCCCCACTCGCACACTGTCTCTCTCTCTCTTTCTCTCTCTCTCAAAAAAAAATGAATATACATTAAAAAAATGTTTTAATAATTTATCCAGAAAATTCATAAGACTCCAGCGGGGTGCAATGCACAAAAGGTGCCAGTGAGGCAACATGACTTTCGAGCAGGACCTTATCTTCTCCATTCATTGCTTACTTTCCTGCCACCTAAAACAGTGCTTGGCACCCAGTAGATGCTTAGTAGTTATATATTCATTAAGGGAACACATGAATACCTGTTATAGTTTGAATTATGTCCCTGCCACCCCAAACCCATGTGCGAAGTCCTAACCCCAAATAACTCAGAGTGTGACCTTAATTGCTGACAGACTCTTTAGAAAGGTAATCACACTATAATGAGGTCATAAGAGTAGGCTTTAATCCAATACGACAGGAATCCTTCTAAAAATGGTAAATTAGGAGAAAGATATGCACACAGGAAGAACAGCATGTATTGATGAAGGTGGAGATCAAGGTGAAGTTCTACAATCCAAGGAATAGCAAAAATTGCCAGCCAGCCACTAGAATCTGGGCGAGAGGCATGGAATAGATTATCTCTCACAGGCTTGCTGAGATCTTCATCTCAGATTTAAGCCTCCAGAACTGTGATATAATAGATTTCTGCTGTTTAAGCCACCCAGTTGTCAAGCCCTAACATACTGATATAGTATCTTTCCAGTTATGTCTTGAATATCCAAGTTATCAGCTATCTTTATTTTAATGTTCTATATGACTTGCGTAAGTTCTTCAGTTGTGTTTATGTCAGCATTTGACTACCTAACTGCTCTGTAAAATAGATCAACCTACTAGCTTTGTGTTTCATATATCATAAAACTGTTCACTGTGCAAGTGTTCAGAAAAATGCTTAAGTGCACACAAGCTATAAAATAGTCTCATCTCTTCCATTAAGTATCTTCCGCATATGCTTGAAGATTAAATGAGATGAATTTTTGCAACATATATACATGGCCCAGAGAAAGCCCTCAGGAGATGAAATTTGCAAAGATAATGGCTTAATTTAGTGTAAAAGAATGATGTGTTAAAATTATATATTATGGGTTTAAACTCTTACTAACCATATGACCTTGAGCAACCTACGCAATCTGTCTGTGTTCTTGGAGAGGTTATGTTTGTTCATGTTCTCTTGTACTGATTTTGTAATAGGATGTAAAGATGATTGTGTTAATATATGAAAATCTCTTAGCATAGTGATGACCACACAGCAAGAATTCAATAAGAGATAGTTTTGTTGTTACCCATTGAATATAAAAACACTGTGCCAGACACTGCGTAGGAGTTGAAAATATAATAAGTGTCAAAAGTGAACAAGTTTTACTTCTTAGTAAATTCAAAAAAGCGTATGAAACTATTATGGTTAGAAAATGCCAGATACTGTAACTAATAAACCACCAAATTGCAATAGAAGTTTACCACCTACTCAAGCAAAAGTCCAAGGTGGCTGTTCCTGTTTGGCAGGTGTATCTTTCCTTTATGCGGTGATTCAGGGAACTAGACTCCTTCTGCCTGTGGCTCTGGATTCCATTAGGACCCCAGTGTCCTCTGCCTCCAGCCAGCAAAAAAGAAAAGGGAGAGAGTATAAGAGATGTTGGAGAAGCATAACTACTTTTCAAAAACCCAGATCCAAGAGGGACCATCCCACTTCAGCTCATGTCTCATTGATGAAAATCATTTGACCTGGATGGGAAAAGTCTAGAAAATGTAGTCTCTGGCCCAGAAGAACTCCCAGCAACTCATACAATGAAAGTGGGAGATGCAGCTTTGCTGCAACTGTCACAGAGCTATGTCTATGCACAGTGACAAGATGGAATGATCCCAGGGTGAGGAGGAAGTATAGAATATGGTCTGGGTGTGAAACCAGACATTCTCAAGGCTCCATATTAGAACTCTGGAGTTCTGAGCACTTTTAAACCTACTGTCTGTCATATAATAAACAGTAGAAACTCCTACTTGGTGGTACAGGCAGGAAAGAAAAAAGAGTGATGGGGAAATACTGTTAAATCCTACAGGAATTGATTACTATGATAGGACTCCAGAGTGATAGTCTAATGAAAGAATTTAAGCTTAAGGTTGAAGAGTTTTGATGTAGTTTTACTTCCACTCATCCCTGATAGTTTGAGGCTGTACATGAGCTAGAATATAATTACTTGGTGCAATCATTCTTCAGTAAACACAAATGGCTGGAGTGTGTTGGGCCTGATCTTATGAGGTATGATTGAGCTTTCTGCTTTTTGTTATTTTGCTTAATAAAAGATCAGTAAAACAAAAGTAGCATTCAGTAGCAGCACTTAGCTTTTCAGAAGATCTTTTGCCCAAAACTAGCTAGGTCAGCAGCACTACTGCACAATTTTCTGCTGCACAGTAAGAGTTTTCAAATTCCGATGCTGAAAATGCCATACATGGAGATACAACGCATAGAGCAGAGATATGTAAGAAACTTTCCAGGTTGTGAAAGCATTTTCTCAGAACTAATAAACCCAACCAAATGGTTGATGGCTGGTCTCCGGCTGGGGGAAAAAAGCTACCCAAAGGGAATTGTGCACCGACCAGCATTAATTTATCTGTGAGCCAACTGTTCCATATTAAAGGCAGTCAACAGAAAATGCTTTCCTAGAGGACTTAAATAGGCTTGGATTCAATTTGAAAATAATTCATTGTGTTAATTTTTTATTAAAATTATGTCTTCATAACAGAAGGGCAGAGTTTACTCTTATTTCATGGGTAAATTTTTAAAATTGCATAATTTAACAATGTAGAGTTTTTTCCTTCTTAAATATCCATAATTAGTGATGAAATCACAGTGTAGCATATACTTGCTATGGCTGAAATGTTTCCTCATTTGTATTATTCAAAATGTTATTCTCTATGAGTAGTTATTTTTTTAAAAAGATATCGATAATTTTATCAGCAAATATTAGGGCTGTGGGTCAAATGATACTCAGAGATCACATGAAATTTCTATGTGCTGCCTTTGCTTTACAGAATATTTTCATATTTAATGGTAGGGTCTTCTTAAAATATTCAGTATTGATTGAAGTTCTAAAGCTATTTAAATATTCCATTAAAGTTCATCAAAGAAAAATATGAGCACTATAATTTAGTACAAAAAGGTTGCTACTAATACATGAAAATTGGTGTATCAAAAATAATGATAGTGATGCAGTTGCTTATAGGAGATAATGTTTTAGAAGTTGCATCAAATGGCTAGCTGTTTTATTTGCTAGGTCAAATGAGACGAGTCCAATTTATCTAATGCTGTTTGTCTCTTATATGACTAAAGCCTTGTGTATTTAGGAAGATACAGGTTTGGGCAATAAAGCAGGGGCCTACCTAAATGGGCCCAAGCAGTTAGTGAAAGGCCATTTCCATGGCAAGAAAAAGAAGACCTTTTACCAAAAGGGAAAATCTACATGATAGTTTATAAATTACAAGGAAGAGTATTTAAGGTCTAAGAATGAATCCTCTGTCCAGTAGTAAAAGGCAAAACAAAATAAATGAAAGAGATTATCACAGTCAGGAGAGCTTTAACCAGTAATTTATCCCAAGAGCTCCAAATATTAAAAATATTTAGTTTCTAGAGACTAGAAACTAAAAGGAATAGAAAGAGGAGTATAATAGTTTCATCGTCATCACAACTTTTTAGTGTTGACTTTCCAAATTGCTTTAATTTTTACCCAAGAGAAGAGCTCAGTGGAAGGGGAACTGGTTACTGATTCTGGGAGACATATAATATGTGACTTTGGAAAAATCATGTGTTCACCCTTGGCCTCTATTACCTGAGAGGTAAAATAGAAGGTTTAAATTCAATGACTCAAATCTGTCTTTTCCTCCAGTATTCTGAGCCTCTTGGCCATTCTAGTGCTGGGGCTCCCAGTTCAGTGACATAAAGAAGAGGCACCTCTTTCAACCTAGGGTTGGTCCAGCAGTCTGAGGTTCCCCAGACACATTTATGGTCCAGAAACACAAAAGAAGAAACACCAGCTTGTGGTAAAATAATCACTGAAGCAGGAACTTTTAAAAAGCATATAGTACCCCAAACTCAACTTCAAAGCCAGACAGAACAGCAAGGTGATATTACTGTAAGTGATCCCCACTTCCATATATCATTCTGTAGTTTAGCTTCAAGAAAGACTTTTTATATCACAGCAAGAAAAATTAACCAAATGTTCAGAGAAACTATCCATTACTGAGAATAGATGACGCTTTACAGAGTTGACTGATTGGCTTAACTGACATCTCATTCACTTTTGCACACAATCATAAAGTAACAGTTTTCCTACACATTGTCAGTGTGTAAGCCATTAGTTCCCAACTAAACCAGGAGACCTGTTTTAAAAATGAACCTGAGAAGAACCATTTCATATTATATCATTTTTTTTCTTGCACAGTAGAGTAATATGGCTTCATGTTTGCCAAATGCGTTATCATGTTGGAGCCAAGAAAACTAACAAATAGTTATCCTACTGTAAAATTAATCTTGAATGAAGGAATTCAGATGGTCATAAGTAAGCATTTTCCCAGGCTTTATTCCAAAATCAATAGTGAAGTTTGATGTAAAGACTAAATGTATAGATACCCTATCACCTACCTCAATTCAACACGTTTCAAGAAGCTGAAGTAAATAAATTGTATGAAAACTACACATCTGTAGCACTCATTATCTCCATGGGCACTCAGCCCATGTCCTGTTATGAGATGAAAGGGGTTTGGCAGAGTTGAAAGCAAATTTGCAAATATGTCACAGAGCTCAGCTTTTCCTCTTACATATGACTGGTTGGCACTAAATTATTGGGTCCTTTGTCCCATCATTCACCTTCATCACCACCATCCAGGCCTCAAAGCTGCTTTCCTTCCTGCAAAAGTGTCTTGATATCCCTTTCCAAGAATTTCTCACAACAGGGAGTTGAAATCAGAGAACTAGAGTCTGGCCATTCCAGGTTACACAACTTCCTCTTGCTCCCAAAAGAAAGGAATGAAAGGTTACTGATAAATGAATGAATTCATTAGGAATACCTGTAAGAATGGATAGAAAACAATCTTCCTGTCCTCACTTCCAATTAAAATTGGAACAAGACAAAGATTTGCATGGCCCCTATGAGGATGACATATAAATTTGTGAAGTATTCCATATTTTGGGGAGGTACAGGCTTTCAGTTATGGAATTAATAAGTCATGGGAATAAAAGCACAGCACAAGAAGTATAGTTATTGGTATCATAATAGTGATTACCTAGGAGAGAGGAGTTAAGATGGTGGAGTAGTATGAGGACCCTAAGCTTGTTTCGTCCCTGAAACTCAGAGCAGTGTCAAGCCATTTTGAACACCTAGGAAATTGATCTGAGGATTAATGCAACAATCTGCATAATTGGAGCCAGAGAACTTGGCAGGTACGTAGTGCAGACAGGTGAATTGGGGGAGAGAAAAGCTGTGCAGCCATGGAGGGTAGGGAGCCATTTTCTCAGAGAGAGGACAGAGAGAGAAAGAGAAAGGGGGAGAGTGCAGCATATCAGAGAGTGCACAAGAAAAGCAGCTGGAGAGAAAGAGAGAGTGAGAGTGAAAACACTCGCAGGGGACTGGACAAAAAAATCTGTTCCCCGAAACCAATGATGGGGAGAAAGAAGAGGGTTTCAGTGCTACCAGCATTCTATAAACAGTGGCGCGGAGTCTGAAGTTTCAGAACTCAGCATCTGGTGGTGCTCTGGTGAAGAAGCAAGGCAAATCCCCAGCAGCAGGCAGCATGGTCTGAGGGGTGTGTGTGCCACACAGGGACAAGTGGTTCTCCTGACTGGGGTACATTTGGTAAAGGCCTTAAGGCCTCTCCACGGGCAAAAGTCCTGGCAGACCACAGAGAGCAGCCATGTTTACTGATACTGGAACAAAGACACCAGAGGGCAGCAAAACTCGGCGTCGGCTGTGTGTTGTCATTTGCCATATACTCTGGGCCTCTGCTGCTGCACGACTACATGCACGTTTTCTGGGACAAGCCAGCACCTGGCCATTGCTTGGCAAGACCCTCCCCCAGAGAGTCAGTGCGGGTCCAAGCTGCAGGGGTCTCTGAAGTGTGAGGTTTTGAAACATTGCCCCATCTGAGATAAAATTCTGGAGGGAGGTGCCACCTGGCAAGCAGACAGCTTGGACATGGACAAGGCAGAGGCAGGAAACAGACAGAGGCCTAGACAAAGGAGGGGTGCTTGATTGTGGGTCGGTAAGAGTAACTTTTATTACTTAAAAAGTTTTAAATTCTTTAAACTTTTTTTTTCTTTCTCTTTTTTCTCTTTTCTATCAAGTTTCTCTCACAAACAGACTGACATATACCTAGGATCTAGCTTCCTTTCTTTGATTTGTTTTGCTTTTAATTTTTAACTTTTATTTTTATCAACAAATGAGTCCAGGGTTGGATGGCTTCCCACGGGAATTCTACCAAATTCTAAAGAAGAGTTAATACTTATTCTTTTGAAGCTGTTCGACAAAACAGAAGTGGAAGAAAAACTTACAAACTCATTCTATGAGGCCGGAATTATCTTGATTCCAAAACCAGATAAAGACCCCACTAAAAAGGAGAACTACAGATCAATTTCCCTGATGAACATGGATGCAAAAATTCTCAACAAGATACTAACAAACTGGATCTAACAATACATTAAGTAATTACCCACCATGATTGAGTGGGATTTATTTCTGGGATGCAGGCCTGGTTCAATATCTGCAAATCAATCAATGTGATACATCACATTTAATAAAGGAAGGATAAGAACCACATGATCCTTTCAATAGATGCAGAGAAAGCATTTGGCAAAATACAGCATTCTTTCTTCATAAAAACCCTCAAGAAAGTAGGGATAGAAGGATCATACATCAATATCATAAAAGCCATATATGAAAGACCCACTGGTAATATGATCCTCAATGGGGAAGAACTAGAAGCTTTCCCTAAGGTCAGGAACATGACAAGGATGTCCATTCTCACCACTGTTATTCAACATAGTGTTGGAAGTCCTAGCCTTAGCAATCAGACAACACAAAGAAATAAAAGGCATCCAAATCAGCAAGGAGGAAGTCATACTTTCACTCTTCACAGATGACATGATACTCTATGTGGAAAACCCAAAAGACTCCACCAAAAATTTGCTAAAACTGATACATGAATTCAGAAAAATTGCAGGATATAAAATCAACGTACAGAAATTGGTTGCATTTCTATCCACCAATAATAAAGTAGCAGAAGGAGAAATCAAGGATCGATCCCATTTACAATTGCACCAAAAACCATAAAATACCTAGGAGTAAACCTAACCAAAGAGGTAAAAGATCTGTACGCTGAAAACTGTAGAAAGCTTATGAAAGAAATTGAAGAAGACACAAAGAAATGGAAAAAGATTCCATGCTCCTGGATAGGAAGAACACATATTGTTAAAATGTCAATACTACCCAAAGCAGTCTACATATTCAATGAAATCCCTATCAAAATAACACAAGCATCCTTCACAGAGCTAGAACAAACAATTCTAAATTGTGTATGGAAACAAAAAAAAACCTGAATAGCTAAAGCAATCCTGAAAAAGAAAACCAAAGTCGGAAGCATCACAATTCCAGACTTCAAGCTGTGTTACAAAGCTGTAGTGATTAAGAGTATGGTACTGGCACATAAACAAACACACACCTCAATGGAACAGAGTAGAGGACCCAGAAAGGGACCTACAAACTTATGGCCAACTACTCTTTGACAAAGCAGGAAGATTATCCAATGGAAAAAAAAAAGTCTCTTTAGCAAATCGTGTTGGGAAAATTGGACAGTGACTTGCAAAAGAATGAACCCAAACCACTTTCTTATTCCATACACAAAAATAAACTCAAAATGGATGAAAGATCTAAGTGTAAGAAAGGAAATCATCAAAATTCTAGAGGAGAAAACAGGCAACAACCTCTTTGACCTCGATCACAGCAATTTCTTACTAGACATTTCTCTAGAGGCAAGGGAAAGTAAAGCAAAAATGAATCATTGGGACTTCATTGAGATAAAAAACTTCTCACAACAAAGGAAATAATCTACAAAACTAAAAGGCAACCAACAGAATGGGAGAACATATTTGCAAATGACATATTGGATAAAGGGTTAGTATCCAAAATCTATAAAAAAACGTATAAAACTCAACACCCAAAAAACAAATAATCCAGTGAAGAAATGGGTAAAAGACATGAACACACACTTTGCTAACAGACACATGAAAAGATGCTCAACAACACTCATCATCAGGGATATACAAATCAAAAACACAACAAGATACCACCTCACACCTGTCAGAATAGCTAAAATAAACAACTCAGGAAACAACAAATGTTGGCAAGTTTGCAGTAAAAGGGAAACTCTTTTGCACTGCTGGTAGGAATGCAAACTGGTGCAGCCACTTTGGAGAACGATATGGAAGTGGAGAACGGTATTGCTGATTCGAAGGGGCATATGCACCCCAATGTTTATAGTAGCACTATCAACAATAGCCAAATTATGGAAAGCCCAAATGTCCACTGACTGATGAATGGATAAAGAAGATGTGGTATATGGCATACACACACACACACACACACACACACACACACACACTGGAATGTTACTCGGTGATCACAAAGAATGAAATCTTGACATTTGCAACAATGTGGATGTGACTAGAATGTAAATCTAGAAAGAAATCTCATTTTACTCATATGTGGAATTTAAGAAACAAAACAGATGAACATAGGGGAAGGGAAGCAAAACAATATAAAAACAGAGAGGGAGGCAAACCATAAGAGATTCAAATGCAGAGATCAAACTGAGGGTTGGTGGAAGGGTGTTGGGTAGGGGGATGGGCTAAATGGGCAAGGGGCATTAAGAAGGGCACTTGTTGGGATGAACACTGGGTGTTATATGTAAGTGATGAATCACTAAATTCTACTCCTGAAACCATTATTACATTATATGTTAACTAACTTGGGTCAAAATAAAAAAAAAATTAAATGGTATTGTAATAGTGTTGTGTTGTAATAGCATCTTATGGTGATGGTAGCTACATTTGTGGTGAGCATAGCATAACATATAGACAAGTTGAATCATTATATTGCACACCTGAAACTAATGTAACATTATGTGTCAACTATACTCAACTTAAAAAAAAAGTTTAAATAAAGAATCTTCTTCTTAAGTCCTCTGAATTTAGAATCCTCAATAGCTCTATGTTCTTACCTAAAAATGAACTAACACATAACTGAGAGCTCCATCACTGAGAAGTTGCTGAATCCAAAAGGACATATTTGTACTTAATTGCTCCCAAATCCTTACCACCTTACCCCAACTACACCATTGATAGGGATGCTGAGGATCCTGAGAAGATGGCAGTGTAGGAGGACGCTGGGCTCACCGTGCGTCCTGCTGATCACTTAGATTCCACCTACACCTGCCTAAATAACCCAGAAAACCACCAGAAGACTAGCAGAACGGAGTCTCCGGAGCCAAGCACATACGAGAGGCCCACGGAAGAGGGTAGGAAGGGCGGAGAGGCGGTGCACGCTCCACGGACTGGCGGGAGGGAGCTGGGGCAGAGGGGCAGCCTGCCGGCCAAGCAGAGCCCCGAGTCTGGCTTGCAAAAGCGGAGGGGCCAGACGGAGTGTGTTCTGACAGCGAGTGGGACTTGACATCTGGAAGGTTATAAGCTAACAGCTCTGCTCGGAGAACGGGAGGGCTGGAGGACAACGGGAGGGAGAGTTGTTGAGCCCCGGAGGACAGAGCGCAGCTTGGCAGGGAACAAAGGCACTTGCCAGCACCATCTTCCTCACCCATCCCCCAGCCAAAATCCCAAAGGGAACCAGTTCCTGCCAGAGAACTTGCTTGCACCACGCAAACACCCAACACTGTGCTTCTGTGGATCCATCCCTCCGGCAGGTCTGACTCCCTCCCGGTGTAGCAGGGCCCCTCCTGAAGCAGATCTCGGAAGGAAAAGCGAGCTGAGCCTGCCCCTCCCGCCCCTGTGCACCTTGCAGATCCACCCCAGCTAATACACCAGATCCCCAGCACCACAAGCCTGGCAGTGTGCATGCCACCCCACAGTGAATCCCGCCCCTAGGAGAGGGGAAGAGAAGGCACACACCAGTCTGACTGTGGCCCCAGCGGTGGGCTGGGGGCAGACATCAGGACTGACTGCGGCCCCGCCCACCAACGCAACTTATTCAAGACAGGACAGGGGAAGTGCCCCGCAGTTCCCCACCACTCCAGGGACTATCCAAAATGACAAAACGGAAGAATTCCCCTCAAAAAAACCTCCAGGAAATAACGACAGCTAACGAACTGATCAAAAAGAATTTAACAATATAACAGAAAGTGAATTTAGAATAACAGCCATAAATTAATCACTGGGCTTGAAAACAGTATAAAGGACAGCAGAGAATCTACCGCTACAGAGATCAAGGGACTCAGGAACAGCCAGGAGGAGCTAAAAAATGCTATCAATGAGCTGCAAAATAAGATGGAGACAACCACAGCTCAGACTAAAGAGGCAGAGGAGAGAATAGGTGAACTAGAAGATAAAATTATGGAAAAAGAAGCAGCTGAGAAAAAGAGAGATTAAAAAATCCAGGAGAATGAGGGGAAAATTAGATAACTAAGTGATGCATAAAGAGAAATAATCTATGCATAATTGGTATTCCAGAGGAGGAAGAGAGAGGGAAAGGTGCTGAAGGTGTACTTGAAGAAACAATAGCTGAGAACTTTCCTGATCTGGGGAAGGAAAAAGGCATTGAAATCCAAGAGACACAGAGAACTCCCTTCAGACGTAACTTGAATAGATCTTCTGCACGACATATCATAGTGAAACTGGCAAAATACAAGGATAAAGAGCAAATTCTGAAAGCAGCTAGAGATAAACGTGCTCTAACATATAAAGGGAGACCTATAAGACTCGTGACCGATCCCTCTACTGAAACTTAGCAGGCCAGAAAGGAATGGCAGGAGATCTTCCATGTGATGAACAGAAAAAATATGCAGCTGAGAATCCTTTATCCAGCAAGTCTGTCATTTAGAATAGAAGGAGAGATAAAGGTCTTCCCAAACAAACAAAAACTGAAGGAATTCGTCACCATGAAACCAGCCCTACAAGAGATCCTAAGGGGGATCCTGTGAGACAAAGTACCAGAGACATCGTTATAAGCATGAAACCTACAGACATCACAATGACTCTAAACCCATATCTTTATATAATAACACTGAATGTAAATGGACTAAATGTGCCAACCAAAAGACATAGGGTATAAGAATGGATAAAAAAACAAGACCCATCTATTTGCTGTCTACAAGAGACTCATTTTAGACCTGAGGACACCTTCAGATTGAGAGTGAGGGGATGGAGAACTATTTATCATGCCACTGGAAGTCAAAAGAAAGCTGGAGTAGCCATACTTATATCAGACAAATTAGACTTTAAATTAAAGTCTGTAACAGAGATGAAGAAGGGCATTATATAATAATCACAGGGTCTATCCATCAGGAAGAGCTAACAATTATAAATGTCCATGTGCCGAATACCGGAGCCCCCAAATATATAAAACAATTACTCACAAACATAAACAACCTTATTGATAAGAATGTGGTAATTGCAGGGGACTTTAACACTCCATTGACAGGGATGCTGATTAGGTGAAACTATTAAGAGAGATTATGTGAATATAATAACATTGATCTCAACTTCTATATGAAACATTAAGCTCTGAAAAATATTTTCTGGCCAGGCTAGAAATAGCTGGATCTCAACTCTTCATGTCAAAACAAAAACAAAACAAAAATATTTCATTCATTTATTTTCTTTTCATCGGTGGCAGTTTTGTTTTTTTAAAATGAATGAAAATTCTTTGATACTGCTCCCATAGAGGAGTCTGCTCTATGTCCCCTCTCCTTGAATCTGGGTAAATTTGTGGCTCAGTTATAACTAACAGAATGTAGAAATGATTCTGCAAGACATCCAAGGCTGGATCAGAAAAGATAACATAGCTTCTGTCTTGTTTACTGGTATACCTGTGCTTAGGGTTTGGAACTGCTATATAAGAAGTCCTATTTCTCCCAGACCATTATGCTAGAGAGGCCACGTGTAGTCACTTTAGTCAACAGCCCAGTGAGGCCTCAGCAATTCACACTCACTTGAGTGAGCCACATTAGACACTAGACATTGCTCAGTTGGTCTTTCAGATGACTGTAGTCCCAGCAACATCTGACTGCAATCACATGAGACTCACCAAGCAAGAATTGCCTGATGAGTCCTTCTCAAATTCCTGACCCACAGAAAAATTATGAGCAAAAAGAAAATAGTTATTTTGATATGGGAAGTTTTGGGGTGCCTTGTTATGTAACACTTGTAAACAGAAGATGTCTTTTCCTGAAAAGATTTACAGCAATTTACAAAGGTAGAATGACAATAGGGTGGCATATATTAAAATTTACTTTCATCATACCACGCTTTTCTTTTTTGAATTTAATATTCATATAATTTTTAGAAATGCAAATGAAAATATTTTGCTTATTACTGTATATAAATAAAGTAATATGTAATATATAATATGTAACTTCCCAAGATGTATTTATTGTCTAATTTATTTGCATATTTATTGGATGACAAATATAAGGGTATATTCATTTAAATTAAACTATGATCTCCATATGAATCTTTTATTTTAACTGGGATAAAATTTACATACAGTGATTTTATGTGGAAAATTTGATGAGCTATGACAAGTGGGACATGCCCCATAATTACAGACCAATAATGATACAGAATATTTCAACCACTCCAGAAAGTTACCTGTGCCCTTTTTGGGTCAAACCCTACCAACCACAGTTAACCACTGTTTTGTCTATTATTATACAGATTAATTTTGTCTGTTCTAGAGCTTCTATAAGTAGACTCATACTGTCCATATTATTATAGCTCATTAATATGTGTTCTCAATAGAGGTATCATCTCCAAAGGGTGAAAATTGGTTCTTGGTAATGGATGAAAAAAATCTTGGATATTACAATGGTGAATGACACCCTAAATTTCAACCTAATCTGAAAAAGTTTTATTACTTAAGATGTAATTTATCTTATTATGGAGAATTTTAATTTAACTTTCTTCTGGAAGAGGGGAATAATAATTTTTTAAAATGTCAAAAAACACTGATCTATAGTAAACTTTGAAGTCACATAGGATGAGTCTTCCAAATCTGTTCTTTTGCAGGATTTTTTGGCTATGCTAAGTCATTCATTTTCATATAAAATTTAGAATCTCATCGAATTCTATGAAAAATAATTTTGAGATGTTGTTTGGTATTACAGTGACTCTGTGGATCAATTGGGAGAATTGACATCTAAACAATATTGAGTCTTCTATTCCATGAACACAATCTTTCCATCTAATTCTTCTTTAATGTCTCACAGCAAAGTTTTATAGTTTCCAACATATAAGACTTGCATTTCTTTTGTTAAAGTTATCCCTATGTATTCTATGTTGTTACACACTATTGGAAATGGTGTTTTTATATCTCATTTTATCATTGATTACTGCTAGTATACAGTAATAAAATGTATTTTCATAAATTGGCCACACTTATTGGTGTGTGTGTGTGTGTGTGTGTGTGTGTGTGTGTGTGTGTTTGTGTGAGAAATGCAGTTTAGGATTATTTATATAACCAATTGTATTGCCTGTGAATAAAGATAGCATATCATTCCTTATTTGTTTCCAATCTTTATAATTGTATTTCCTTTTGGTGTCATATTGCACTGGCTAGGAACCTCCAGTATAATGTTGAATAAAAGTGCACTGTTCCCAACTATAGGGGGAAAGCATTTTATAGTTTTTCATTAAATATAATGTTCATTATAGAGTTTTCATAGATGTTCTTTATCAGGTTAAGAAAATTTCCTTCTATTCCTGGCTTGCTGAGAATTTTTTAAAAATCATGAATATGTATTAAATTCTTCAAAATTATTTTCCTGCATCCATTAAAATGATCATAAGATTTTTCTCATTTATTCTGTTAATATGAAGAATTACACTGATTGGCTTTTGAACGTAATCTAACCCTGTATTCCTGGAATAAGCGCCACTTTTTCTTGATACATCCACCTCTTGTAAACTTTGATGAATTTAATTTTCTAATTAAGAAGTTTTACATATATTTCTATGGGGAATATTAAAATAGTTAATTCATAAATTATTTAGAAATTAGTGCTTCAATTTATAAGTATTTAGGGGCTTTCTATATTCTTACCATTATTGATTTTAATTTAATTCCATTGAAGCTAGAAAACACATCTGGTAGGATTTAAATCCTTTGAACTGTATTCAGACTTATTTTATAGTCCAGCAAACCATCTATCTTGGTACCTATTCCACTTACATTAGACAAACTGTATTCTGAAATTTTCTGTAATGTTCTAAAGATATTAATCAGGTTAAGTTGCTAAAGTCTTCTATGTCCCTAAAGATTTTTTTTTTGGTCTACTTGCTCTATCAGTTAGAGCTCTTCTGTTGTTAGAAGAATGTTAAGTCTCTATCTGTAATTGTGGATTTGTCTTTCAATTTGATCAACTTTGTTCATGTATGTTGAGGTTTTACTATTAGGTGCTCTGAAATCCCAGTCCCTCAGACCCCAAATCTGGAGTCACTTGGGCTAATATCATTATGTCATACCACACATCTGTCAACCTAAAAAAGGAGGTAAACTGAGGCAAGCTCAAAAAGATGAACTTATTCGGGAATAGCAGAGGAACTGAAATTTGGGACATGCAAACTGTAGCAAGGTATACATAAGTCTGCTAAAGTTTTGGGCTAGGCTGTTTTTATGGGCAGAGAATGTAAAGAGGGGAAAATTCAGTAGAGTCTGTTATAATAAAAACAAACGGAAACCAGCTTTAAAAATTTCCCAAGCAGACAAAACTAGTACAGTCATACAAGCAAAAGTTCAGTTCAGCTTGTTTTGGGAGACCAAACCGACCTGGGTTGTTTCTTCCTCTTGCCTCTGTAAACCATAACCCAAACTTTCTAAGGTTTACCTGAGGCAATTCCTTATCATTTAAGAAAATTCCAAATATTACCAGTTTTCTGTAAATCAGGCATATACAGGACATCTGTTTCTCAGTTCTTAAGCTGTTTTTCTGAGGGCACATGTGCTAAGATTTTTTCATCCACTGGTTCCATGTTAGATTGAGATTCTTTATACATCCAAGTATTGTCAATTCTGTTGTTCTGGCTTCAAAATATATCCAGAATCCAACTGTTTCTCATCCCCTTCACTGTTATCACGGTGGTCTAAATCATGGTATCCCTAATCGTTGCAAAACTTCTTATTGGGCCCTCAGTTTCTATCCACCCTATCATTTTTTCCTATACTCAATGGTGTTTTTAAAAATAAAATCAGACCTTGTTACTTCCCTGCTCAAATTATTCCATTGGTTTTCCATCTGTCTTATATAAAATCCAAATTTCTTACAATGACCCATAAAGTCCTATATGATCTGTTCCCTATTCCTACTTCATCTCCTATTACTTTTCCTCTCACTACATGGGCTCCTACCAACTGCTTGCTCTTCCTAGAGTACACCAGGCATGGTCCTGCTTCAAAGCTTTTGTATTTGATTTTCTTTCTGCCCAGAGGGCTCTATTCAAAAATATCAGCATGATACACTCCTTCTCTGTCTCTCTCTCTCTCCCATCTCCTTCAGGTCGTTATTCAAAATACATCCTATTTAAAATGGATTTTTATCTCCTTTTCTATTCTTCCTCGGTTTATTTTTGTTTTTTTCAATTTCACTTATCACCATCTTGAAAAAATTTTTTTTTTACATTTTATTTATTTTTGAGATAGAGAGACAGAGCACAAGTGGGAGAGGGGCAGAGAGATGGAGACAAAGAATCTGAAGCAGGCTCCAGGCTCCGAGCTCCAAGCTGTCAGCACAGAGCCCAATGCGGGGCTCGAGCCCACAAACCCTGAGATCATGACCTGAGCCAAGGTCAGTTGCTCAACCGACTGAGCCACCCAGGCGCCCCCACCATCTTCAATATTATATTTGCTTATTATCTGTTTCTCCCACCAGCATGTAAATACAATGAGAACAGATATTTTTGTGGTATTTACTGTTGTGTGTTTAGCATTTAGAATAATTCTTGACATGTAATAGCCATACAATAAATATTTGTTGATGAACAAACATACTTTTTTCTTATAGTACAATGGTTCTCAATCTGGTTCCACATAGAGTCCTCTGGGGACCTTTCTAAAAATATTGATTATCAAACTAAACCTGACTATCTAGGGTGTGGTTAAGGTATGGATAAGCTTGAAAGTCTCCTTAGGTGATTCTGACAGGTAGTAGGAGGTGAAACTACTTACCTATTGCAATGCCTACTCCATGTTAATTGCTCAGTAGACAAATTGAATATTGACCTGAGTCTATGCACTGGATCTCCCAGTAAATTTGTTTAGAAAGAGTCTGAGCATCAGGTTGCCTGTAAAATAAAAACAATACCTCTATCTTACCTTAAGGGATTACATAAGATAAAATAGAAAATACTTTGTAAACTATAAGGCATCCCCCCAAAACAAGTTATTTGATTAACTGATTTTTTTTTAATGAATTTGAGCTGGGTGTCAAGTGAGACCAAGATTCTATCCTGGTTTTCTGGGTATAAAACATTGGCCAAATCATTCACTTCTCTGGGTCTCTTTCTTCACTGGGAAACATAGAAGGTTGAAGAGCTAGAAGATAGATACTCCTGCTTTGGATACTTTATGATTCTGCAATATATAAGTTGAGTATTATAACATTCTATTCTTATATCTCTCAGTTTGGTTGATAAGACTTCACTTAGAAATTTCTAACACATGAGGCACCTGGGTGGTTCAATCAGTTGAGCATCTGACTTCAGCTCAGGTCATGATCTTGCAGTTCATGAGTTCAAGCCCCACATTGGGCTCATTACTGTCAGTGCAGAGCCCATTTCGGATCCACTGTTCCCCTCTCTGTGCCCCTCCTCCACTTGTGTTTTTTTCTCTCTCTCTCTCTCTCAAAAATAAACATTTTTTTAAAAAGAATTTTCTAACACACATCTGTAAAGTCCATGCTGACTCAGAGAGTATGAGCAAGCAGGGAGAAACTAGGCATCCATGACTCTATCCCCTCAAATAATATGCATGCATTTAAAAATGGTAGTGAGAATCTGTCATTTGTGACATACACATTATTTCAGTGACATACACATTATTTCAGTAACAATTTAGTCATTCTACTCTCCTTAGTCATTCTACTCTCCTTATAGGCATATCCCACTGAACAAAACAAAACCAAAAATAACAAAACACAAAAACCAAAAAAAGTGACTAAAGTGGGGGGGGGGGGAAGTCCTCAGTTATAAACCTTCAAGTCGGTACTCATATTATTATTAAAATGTGTGTACTACTCAAAAATGTTTTAGTACAATGTTGCAATCATGCGCTTTTCTTCTTCACTCATGTAAAAATATACTGCTCTTGTACATAGATTCCACCAAATATTTATTTTAGCAGATCATATTCTCTTACAGGTAGCGTGAAGAAGGAGATCCACTTAGAAGCTGAGAAACATTTGGTTTCAATGATTTCCATGTCCACAAATTCCAGGTGGAATTCAGTTTTGATTAGTAAAGGTCAAAATTTTTGAATACTGATTATTATCAACAGATCACGCCCTTGCATGCCCTCATTCTCTGAATCAAAGTGCCAGGTAGTATCTGGCTAATATATTTCTCACCTAGAATCAGAACACATATTCTTTATTAAATTATAATGAATAATCTTGATGCTTAGTTAAAAAATAATGCTGCATTTTTATCTAGATTTTTACTTTGCAACACACTCTCTCATTTGACCTTGGAGGATATTGTAATGATAATTTTTCATTGCTATGGATTTTAGTCTCCACCTTGCCAAAGTCAAAATTCCAATTGATTATATATGTACCTTCTAAATGTATTAATGTACACTTATATTTTTAATCCTGTTTATTTCTCCTCTTTTATGGTCTTAACTGTTTCATACTCATAAGCATTTATATTCATGATATTTCAATCAAGCTTTTGCACAAGAGAAATACTTTTTAAAAATAATGACTTCTAAATATTTAATGAATTTTTGGCTGATAATAAAATAAGCACACTATTATTTTAGAAAATTGAGAACACAGACAAATTGAAAAAGTAAATAAAAAATAATGATTTTATGGAGGCTCACTTTATACATTGCTCAGGAGAAGTTGAGTCTTGCCTTAATCTTATGATGAATCCCTTAGTTCTGGTCTGTTCTTTTCTTCTAAATCTGTGACCTTTCTGTAGGTTCAGTGGAAATCCTAAGGTGTTTGACAAGCCTGTCAGGAATATAGGCACACTTTAGCAGATTAATTCTGGCTCATGGTCTCTAATGAGGTGGCTTTTGGACAGAGCTGTGGTCTCATCTGAAGTTTCAACTGGGTGGGTGCAGGAGTGTCACCCATTTTCAAACTCACTTCTATGGTTATTGTTGACCTTGGCTGCCTCATCACATGGCAGCTCGCTTCCCCTAGGGTCATAAATCCAAGGAAGAATGGGAGTGAGAACTGACTTCCAATATAAAAGACCCAATCATTTTATCACTTAATTTCAGAAATGATAGCTCATAACTTCTGCCATATTCTATCTTTACAACAGAATCGATAAGTCCAGGCCATACTTAAGGAGAAGAGGATTACACAAGGAAGTGAATACCAGGAGGTGGGAATCTTTAGGAGCCATCTTAAAGATTGCCTACTACTCCGTGAAAGCTTTTTTAATTAATAAAGCACAGAGCAACATTTTGTCATTGTGTACCCATTTTTAACTAGTTGGTTTGACACATTCTCATCTTCACAATAATGCAGATTGGCAAAACTAGTCTCAGAGAAGAGACGATCAAGATATACATAGTCTAAGTGAGTTGCTAGCTAAAATCACAACTTTGGTCTTCTAAATTCTTTCTTGTATAATCAAAACGTAGCACATTCAGAGGGTAACTCCTTCATATTTTTCAGGTTTCAGTTGAATCATAATTTTCTACAGACAGATTCCCCAATTCTCCAAGACTAAATTTGGTATACACTTCAGATACTATATAAGTCTCTGTTGTTGTCTTATTACAGTAGTTAATAATGTGTATTGTAACTGAAACATACTTGTCTGAATAATAACTATAATACAAACTCTTTGAGGGCAGATATGGTGCCTTATTCATGGTTGCATGCCTTTTTTCGTTTTTCTACCAAACCTCTGTGAAGAACTTACCTGAGGGTCAGAAATGTTGATTTCTATATACCTCAGAGGGCATCCTATCAAAAATAATTTTGATGTTTGATCAGAAAAGAAGGAAAAAAAAAAGCCAATGTGTGGTATAAAAAGATGGGAGAGAAGAGTAGAAAAAAATTTTTTTAAGAAAACTTTCTCCTTTATGATGCCCTTATTACCAGATTTGCTCACTCACTAGCTTGAGAATTATTTAGTCTTAAAATGTATTTCCAAAATGAAATGGAAATAAGAATGCTAAGAACAGGTTGCACATTAAGAGGGCAGTGAATCAGTGTACTGTGGCCTCTCCTCAGTTACTGGGCCTTCCTGCTGAGGTAATTTGAGAAGTCATGACAGGCATTGTTTGACACTCCAGGAAGGTCATTTTTGACAGTCAGTAGTTAATTTTCTGACTTATAGTGCTTGCTTTTTTTTTTTCTTTCTAAATCTGGAAATGATGATTCTTTTGTATATCCTTTGGCTTTTCACTCATTAGATTCTCTAGGATTGCCAGAGAGAATTGTAGAGTCTTTGGAATGACAACATTTCAGCACTTTTTCTGAACATTGAGGAATATTGTTGCTGGGGCTTTTAGAGGATGGATTATTTTCTTGGCAGGTAGTATGGCCTCCACAGGGCTCATTAGACTTTCTGTTGGGAAGATCTAAAGTGCACAGTTGAATACTGTCATAAAAAAAACCCACAAAAACGTGGTTTGGGTCTAATTCCTAATGGAGCTGCAAAGACTACAGCTCCTTTTTGATCTCTGAATTCCAAAGTAAGCCTTTTACAGTTGTCATATTATTGACTGCTCATTCCAGAGCCATGGTTCTTTTTCTTTCTAAATCTTTTATGCTCAGAATGTTATTTTGATGCTTAGTACACATGAGCAGATTTGGCACCCTCGTGTATTTAATAATATCAACATTTTCTTCTGATTGTGTGTGTATTTCTGACAAAAGGACTCTTCTTTTTGCAGGACCTAGTTTCTCCAGGTTAAGCAGTCATACATCAAACTCAGTTGTCTTGTCTCTCTATTCTTTGTGTAAGCACTAAGTTACAATATCCCTCATTTGATCACTGACATAGAAATTTTAACGTATGATGTTCTTTTGGTGGTGTGGATGCAAGGAATTATTTCACATTTCTCATTTTTGGTATAAAGGTGATTTGCAAATTTTCTTGAGAATGAAAGTTAAGGGCAATTTTGTGTTCTAGATGATGACAGGGCTGCAGAGAAAATGACAAGGCCACTATGTGTGTAACCTTTCATTTCTTTCTCATTTATAACTGTTTCATATTGCTTTAGAAAAGTATAATTTGAAGAAAAAATAGTTTTATTCCACTCATGGAATAAGTAATTTATCTATTATTAGTTTTCCTCTCTGTTGCAAATAACTAATAGGTATGCACTGAACCACACAGCATGAGTTCAAGAATTATAACAACACAACATTACTATTTATATACATGTCACAAATTAATAAGTATATAGTGAGTGGTAACATTTTAAAATGTAGGTTTCTAAAATGAAAAATAAGATGTAGAGAATATTTTTTAAATAACTTCAAAGCATCATTCAGTATTTACTTAGATTAATAGATCTGATTGTGACTATTTCTTTTTTCCTTTGTATTAATAATTATTTCTCTTTTAGTCCTTTTCAGTCTTGTAGCATGTCTGAATATCTACAATCTATACCTCATTTTTGTTTATAATTGTTAAAAATTAGACTTGCCTGGATTTAATAGTTTGTCATAACATGAATGAATGAAGAGTTTTTTTTTTAACAAGACGATAAATGTAGTATGAACTGAATGACCGAATGCCTACACAAGGAACACAGAATACTGGAGCGATTCCAACGATGTCATATCCATTCTTGTAAAGTAATCCCAAACTGTGTGTTCACATTTCCAAGATAATCTTTTGGTCTTCTAATGGCACCAGACTATATTATCTCACCATTTAAAAAAGAAAAACAATAATGCTACACCAGTTTTGTATGTCATTTTGTAAAAGGAAAAATAGCTATTTATAACTCTGAAATCTATCTATTCTAATTTTTGCTAATTAGCTTCTAATCTTTATCTATTTGCATCTATATTTTTTACATAACATACATTCCACTTAACATTATATCCTATACACTTAATCTCCATGCTTATTTTCATGAGTCTAACTTTTCAAAAGAGACTACTTATGTTGATAAGATGTTTGTTTCCTTTTCTAATACTTAAGGAAAGGTACAAAGTTAATACCAATTAGCTACATAATCACTGATGGGGGGTTGTTGGCAAGATGAAGTTTTAGGCAGACAATTTAAAATGCTGAGTTGGCTGTGCTGAATTGGGACTTTCCTTCAATCAGTACCTGTAACTACAAATGCCACACTCCTGTCCTTGCAGGCTCCTAAAAGTAAAGATTGCAATGCAAGCTCAGACTCTGTGAAGATCAAAGGAGATCTCTTTATAATCTTTAAAACTCCGATGGACGTGTTTTAAATTATGGTGATGATTATTAGGATTATTATTTTGTCACTAGCCAAAGTATGAATCAGTAGTAACAATAGCAGCAGCAGCAGCAGCAGCAGCAACAACAACTAATAATAACACTTTCCTTGAACATATTTCCTTAAACCATGAAGAGTCACTTTGAATGATTTAACATTATTAAAAATGTATCCATGCACTTGTTGTGATGAGCATCAGGTGATGTATGGGAGTGTTGAATCACTATATTGTGGACCTGAAACTAATATTAACTAACTGCATGCATTAACTAAATGCATGTTAACTAACTGGAATTTAAATAAAAAATAAAAATAAAATAAAAATAAAATGGGGGAGCACAGCATAAAGTACAGATATGATGAATCACTATGTTGTACACCTGAAATTAATGTTAACATTCTATGTCAACTATACTCAAAGAATTAAAAAAGAAGAAATGTATCTATGCAAATATGTACTGTTTTTTTAACTGACTTTATTATTTCATAAGTAAAATAATTGCTTGTACTCTGTTGACAATGAAACATAATGTTTATTTTATAAACCTAGTCCCAATTAGAATAGAAGCCTCATAAAATTAGCTATAGAGCTGTCTAGGAGACAAAAAATGGGATCAATGTAAACCATTCATTCATATATTCACTCCCTAAGTGAAAACACCTTTTTTGGTATGTGGTAAGAGTATAACAAAGACTAAAACTATACAGATCCTCACCCACATAAACTTAAATATTCAAAGTGAACCACTTAGGAAATGGAAGCCAATGAACCACATAGTTCTGTTACTTATTATATGATTTAAGAGGAGAAAAGAAAGGAATACAATAAACATTTAATTTCCCTGTTTTCTTGTTCAGAGTATAGTCCTTGTTAAGGCCTGTCTAGAAAATTAAGAGCTCGGGGTGTAAATATGTAAATGGATTATCTTCCTCAGGGGGGTTGGATAATCTTAATTTAACAAGAATTTCAACTCTGTGGTGGTGCTCAGCTCCCACTGAGATGTTCGTTTCTTTGCCAGAGTGATCAGCTTCGACCATGCCAGCACAACGTGTCTCCATCTGGGGCAGATGGTGAATGTACCTCATCTGCAGGTATATCTCATCTGCAAAGAGGCTACTTTGATAACATGGCACATATATTTGCAATTTTAACAAATATCTTCCTACATATGTATCCACACTCATACTCCAACTATGGGTAAGAAAGCTCCATGTTTGTAGTAAAGGTGGAGTCAGTAATATCTTCTCTTTAGATATTGGCATCTTATACCATAAAGTCTAAGGATCAGAACAAACCTTTGTTCTCTTTCTGTATTCATATCAAAAAGACACTGTACTACTTACAGTGTTTCCTGTGATAAATGTGCTTCACTTACTTTCAAATGTGAATACTTTTAATCCATCTTCAAAGAATGAACCTAATTATTGTGAATATTTTTCGTGCCAGATTAATAGCATACAGAGAAAATCACATGGGAATCTTTCTCCAATCAAAATCACTGTTGGGGGGCCCCTTCATCCACTTAATCCATATTTTTGTTATTTTTCTTCCTGCTGGTAAGTAAAGACATTCAATTGTAAATATACTCCAAAGCAGCTTTGAAAGACCAGGGAATTACTAAATAGATAATATGAGAGACAGTAGATGTGCTTGTTATAATGATGATTTCAATTTTTTAAAAATTTTATGTTATGCTCTACCTAGTTTTCTTAAAGTATCTATTGAAGACATAGAATTCAAAATAAAAATAAAATGAAGTACAAAATGTGATTCTCCCAATTAAGTTCAAATTTTAGCTGAAAGAAAGATAAATGCACATCTCTCTAGATGCCTTATTTAAACCCAAACTGGAAGTTTGGTAATTTGTAACATTGGTGGGTTGGAAATGCTTAGCTGGATGTGGCTCCTTTGTTGAGTCAGAATGCCAGTGGAGACAAGTTCTAGATGGAGCAGGTAGAAAAAATCTTGAAAATCCATCTTCTGAGCTTTGTAATATTTCTGATATTACCCTCTGACAGACTACTATACATTCCCATTGTGTTTATGGTGATAGTCACTGATTGATTTCTGATTCTGAATTAATCCTTTTCCCAACTGAATCTGATCTTTCCACATTGAAGCCAAAACGATCTTTCTAAAATGTGTCTGATTCTTAAATCCCCCTGCTTAAAAGCTTTGATGAATCCCATTGCTTTCATAATAAAGTCAAAACCATGAATATATTTTATAGGGCTCTGAATGATCTGGGCATTGCCTACCTCTCAGCTAATCCCTATTCAGTGCCCATTCACATCCCAGCCTCTGGTAGAAATGAGTTCCTGAGTCTCTGAATGCACCATGCTTACTGTTGTACTTGGGCCATTGGCTTCTCTCATGCCGTTCTCTCTGCCCTGACACATCTACCCTCAGTTCTCCTCCAACCAGGTTGACTCTGAATAATTTCTCAGACCTTGGATCAGGTACCTTTTCATTTAGAAGGATTCCTTCTCTGTGTGGCTATAACTGGCATGAACAGTACACTTCTAATATCCTATTTTAATTTTCAATTTACCTGCCCACTAGTCTCTAAGCTTTGCAGGTGCCTCCTTGTAACAGCTGATAGGAGAAAACGACTGTACAGGAAACGTAGCACAGTTAATGAACTATATGGCTGCCATTCAAGGTTTTGGGAGGTGAGGGTACTGCAAATTCCATCCTATAAGAGATAACTGAAAGGTTAGAAAAGGAGAGAAAAGGGTCACAGTTTCGGGGAAATTCAAGTAGTTGAAAAAAATACTGTGGGAGTAGCACATAGCGGACAACACAATTAGAGTTGACCAAGTTTCCATGCACTCTTCTAAATTTCCCAGGGTCTCCTGCAGTTAGGTTATGGTCACATGACTAATTCTGGCCACTGGATCAAGTGACGACGTGTGTGTCACTTCCAAGTACGAGGCAATTAACAACAGATGATTTGTTGTTCCCATCTCTTTTTCCCTCCATCAAAGTGATCATGAGGACCACATATTCCAGAAAGCATAGTTCACGAAATTCAGAAAGGCATTCTGACCCAAATGAGAAAGAAGTAAGGCTTTACTGTGATAAGCCACTGAGATTTCAGGGTTCCTCTGATATGGTCACTAGAGTTAATTACTCTAATACAGGGAATAATGACTACCTTCAAGAATTCTGAGAAGCTAGTCACGTGAAAAAGTAACAAATCCCTGAGGAAGAGAATTAAAACTGAAGATAAAACACAGAGAAACAAATATTTTTAAAAGACAGACCATTTCGTAATAACCAGAGCTATACAAAGATGAATTTGACTCTGTTAAAAAACAAGCAATGTTGGTGTTTGGACACCATGGCAACCTTGCAGAAGGGACTGAAGCATTTCACAGATGACTGGACCAACACTCCAACAGAGAGCCATATCACTGTGGAAGGAGCAATAGTTTTTAAGAAGAGGAATGATCCCCAGCAAGGCTGCCTGGGAAGTCCTGTGTTATTACTCTTTAATGGCAGCAAGAATATATATATATATACACACACATACACACCTGTCTGGGACCTGCTGCCACCTGGAAATTTACCTCTCATCTTATCACTTCATTTGATGAGCTTGGAAGCTACCTCAGCACCCAGATTATCCCTCCGATCACCCCTTCACCAGTGCTCACAGCTTCTCATACTGGCATCTTGCCTTTTCTGCATTTCCATTCATACCAGCCTCACTACTTTCTGGAGTCTCTTATCCATTATGTTGGAATTTCCAGTCATAAACATGGGACCTTAAAGCAATGTGACCTTGTACCTCCCAGACTAAAACTCAGATTAACTTGGGTGCTATCTGCCAGAAACAGGAAATTAGATAGTTTGGTGCTTCTGATCTGTTCATTTTTCACTCGCTACATGCTACAGTGACAAGGGAAGAACTTCCTTGAGGTAAATTTGCAACTGCCCCTTCCACGGAGCATCTTGTTAGGAAGTAAGTTCAGTTTTTACCCATTTTACTGATTCTTAACTCAATGCACTTTAAAATGGATAGATTCAGTAAGCAGCAAGATGACAGTCACTCATTTATTCAAAATGTATCTATTGAGCACCTACTATGTACCAGGTAAGCTGAAATTATATTTGCATAGAAATAATACAGTTCCTGTTCTTAGAACTTGCATTCTTTTAAAAAAATTTTTTAAGTGTTTATTTACCATCAAAAGAGAGACAGTGCAAGCAGGGGAGGGTCAGAGAGAGAGGGAGACACAGAATCCGAAGCAGGCTCCAGGCTCTGAGCTGTCAGCACAGAGCCTGACGTGGGGCCCGAACCCATGAACCGTGAGATCATGACCTGAGCCAAAGCTGGACACTCAACCGACTGAGCCACCCAGGTGCCTCAGAACTTGCATACTAATGGGACTATAGAAAATAAATAAGTTGGGGGCGCCTGGGTGGCTCAGTCAGTTAAGCATCTGACTTCAGCTCAGGTCATGATCTCACAGTCCGTGAGTTCAAGCCTCGCGTTGGGCTCTGTGCTGACAGCTCAGAGCCTGGAGCCTGCTTCGGATTCTGTGTCTCCCTCTCTCTTGCCCCTCCCCTGCTCATGCTCTGTCTCTCTCTGTCTCAAAAATAAATAAAAACATTTAAAAAATTAAAAAAAATAAGATGTGGGAATAAAAAAATAAGTATTGATGAGCAATATGAAGGAGACGTACACAACGCTATAGTAGAATGTAACTGAAGTACTTCATTTATTCTGGGTGGGTTGCTAATATCCCAGTTAGGCTGTTTGACTTAGCCAGGGACCTTAATAATTAGACTCTTCATATCACCCACAGTCTATCTCATAAGCTGCCATATTTTTATCAGACAATTACCACCAAAACCCCAAACATAGTGATGCATATTGTTGGATCACAATCAACTAGGATAGCAGACTGGAAAGAAAGAGAAGATGTAGCATCTCTCTTGAAAGAGGAAAGTAGAACTCTTGCCAATGCAACAGCCAAGATTCAAAATTGAAGACATTTTCAGAAAAAAGGACCAAACAGAGCTGTTCAACCATAACAGCTTATCCCAGGCAGAGAAAGGACACAGATGGACAGGGGATTACTGCCATGTGCAGCCCAATGCCACCACCAGGTCAGGGCTCAGCAGTGCTCCAAGCCGGCATGCAGGAGAACACCCAAATGCCATACGCCATAGGCAGCCATATGCAAACCCCACTGAAAGGCCGGCTGGTTGTCTCTCTACTTTTTAAAACTGGCATTTAAAATCACTCTGGCAGATGGAAGAAAAGTATGTAATAAAAGTTGACATTTCATTTTACTCTGTATGTTTGTTAAGTTAATTCTGTTATCATTCACTGGGAGATCAGTACTGAATGGTAATCAGACTGTGACAGCTTGTAGCTAATATAAAGAGTATACAGTTTGTAAGGGCCAAATAGATATGAAATGATAAGCAACAATTAATCACAAGCATGTCATTACCTTACGAAGTTCCAGGGTGACATAAAAGGTAAAGACAAAGGTACTGAAGGCTAAATCTGTGTTTGGTCATGTATATTTTACCATGCATTTTCTTTAAGTTGTACATTTTAAGAAAGGAAGCAAGGGGAGAGGAAGAGCGTGAAGGAAGGAGGGTGAATTTCTATTTTTTAATTTGGTCAGAACTCTCACATCTCGTTTTCTGGACTAAACTAGCACTCTCTTTTCCAGTACCTTGTCTCTTTCATTCAAAAAGGCAGCTTTTAAGTAGATAACTCTTAGCCAAAGTCTGTTACTTCTAACTCAGAAATACGCCACTTCACACATTCAATTCAAATAATTAAATATGAAATATGAAGTTCTAAATTATATTCTTTGACCCCCAAAGTTATAATAAGTGTAGCTGGCTTTCCAGAATTCTTGGGAGTTGTCAAAGAATTAATTTTTCCTCCACAAATGGATTTCCTTTTTTTCTTGCTCCATTTATGTTATGCTATTCCATCTTTCTAGTTTTTCTTTTCTTTTCTCTTTATCCAATATGTCACTGTAGTGGATGCCACCAGATCCTTGCCTCTGTACCTTCACCCACCACAGAGGTGTGCAGGTCCTATACATGCCAATGGCTTCTTGTCTCAAGCCCCTGCATTCAGGGAAGGCTGGAAGAGCCAGAGGGTTAATGCCATCAGAAGTAACACTCATCCCTGGGGGGGCTTGACTTCATGGCCCGATACCCCGGCCTCCTCGTCTCTTGGTGGGAATATTCTGAGATGTGTTTTTTAGAGCCCTTTAAAGAACACCAGATAAAGTGAGATCCACTTGTCCACATTGGTAACCTCACTGTAGCACCATCTTCCCTTCTGTGTCCCACTTTCAAACTATCTCACTCTGCTTGTTGGAATCCCTTCCCAAATAAGCTATTAGGCCCACATCCTCTCAGAGACTGCTTTTGGGAGAACCCAAACTTAGACTATCACTAATGAAAACTAGTTCATCAAGCATTTAAACAAGCACTTATTATATGCCAGGCACTTTCCAATGTTTGCATGTAAGAATTACTTACTCCTAGAAGTTCTTCCCTTTAAATGCTTCACCAGAACAGTATTATTCCCCACACCCTTGGCGGGGCAAATATAATGTCCTTATTTTTGCTTGATATATTCTTTGATCTCTTTTATTATTTACTCTCCTATGTGTGACAATGAAAGCCCAGAGGACTTGAGTCTGCCCATGTACCTCAGCCACCGCACACTTCTTGCACATGTGCTGGGGATGGCTACCTCAGTGTGGCCCACTGAAAATCCACACAAAAGGAATATTCTAGGGGAAAAAAAACATTGGCAGTGGATATGGTAGATAATAGGCTAATACTCTCAATATACAAAGCACATATACAAATCAAGAAGAAGTCAAATATGAAGATGTCTTAAAAGGCAATAAATAACTTATAAAGGGCCCATAAACAGGAAGATTTTTTTTCAACAATACTAGTTGTAGTAGGCTGTTTGTTCCAAGAATAGCTGTAACAGCATCTCCCATTCGACATACTCTTCCAACAATATGACGCTGATGTTCCTCAAGCAATGTTACGTGACTTCTGAGGCTAGGTCATAAGAATGCCATGCATTTCCACCTTGCTTCCTTGGAATGCTCAGCCTTGGAACCCAGCCACCATGCTGTGAGGAAGTCCCAGAAACACACATGAAGAGGAGAAAGACCTACAGAAAAACCCAGAAAGACCTACATGAAGAGGAATTAAGGCCCCTGGCTGCCACCTCTGGGTCAATAGCCTTGACTGAGTAAATAAATCTTCATGAAAATGGATCCCTCAGGCCACAATCAACCTGTCCTGTTCAATGTTGCATAGAGCAAAGATAAGCTATCCCCACAAAGCCCCACCCTAGTAGAGTTGTGAATAACATAAATGATTGTTGCTATTTTAAGCTACTATGATTTGGAGTAATTTGTTATGCAGCAATAAGTAGCTGATATCTAACTTGATACCTGGAAATGGGTGCTGCCATAACAAAACCTTAAAGTATGTGGTATTGGCTTGGGGCTGAGGCAGGGCATAGGAGCTGGAAGGAGCTTGATAAGACTTAGTGAGATCTTAAAGGGACTTGAGGAGAGCGTTAACAGGTACATAAAGGACCTCAAAGCACAAACATTATTGGTGAGGGCTTAAAAGAAAATAAAAATGTTATGAATGAATAAGAATGAAATGTTATTAGAAACTACAGAAATGGGTTCCTTGTTATGTAGAGGCAGAAAGCTTAGCAACACTACTGCCCACTATAATGTGAAAAAATAGAAAATGTACCCTATGAGCATAATGCTGTAGCTAAGGGGATTTCCAGGCAAAATATTAAAATTACCACCTGGCTTCTTCTCCTAGTCTTTGATAAAATATAAAAAGAACAAGTTGAGCTAAAGAAAAAAACCTGTTAAATATCTAAGATTCAGGACTTGCTGGGCTCAAAAATAAAATTATTTCTCATTCCCAGTCTCTCCAGATGGCAAATGATTCTCAAATTAAGTATCACAGCAAAGATCCAATCCTGGATGGGACTATAAGCTTTTCTGTTGCCTTCAGAAAGTTCTAATATAAAGTCTTATATTAAAAAAAAAAAAAAAAAGTTACCCCATGGTCCAATAATTGTACTACTAGCTGTTTATCCAAAGAATACAAAAATGCTGATTTGAAGGGGCACATGCACCCCAATGTTTATAGCAGCACTATCAACAATAGCCAAACTATGGAAAGAACCCAAATGTCCACTGACTGATAAATAGATAAAGAAGATGTGGGGTGTGTGTGTGTGTGTCTGTGTGTGTGTGTAATAGAATACTACTTGGCGATCATAAAGAATGAAATCTTGCCATTTGCAACAATGTGGATAAAACTAGAGTATATTATGCTAAGCGAAATAAGTCAGTTTGGTGAAGACAAATATCATCTGATTTCACTCATATGTGGAATTTAAAAGACAAAAACAGATGAATAGAGGGGAAAGGAAGGAAGAATAAGATAAAAACAGAGAAGGAGGCAAACCATAAGAGCCTTAAATACAGAGAACAAACTGAAGGTTGCTGGAGTGGAGGTGGGTGGGGGATGGGATCAATGGGTGATGGGCATTAAGGAGGGCACTTGTTGGGATGAGCACTGGGTGTTATATGTAAGTGATGAATCACTAAATTCTACTCCTGAAACCAATACTACACTATATGTTAACTAACTTGGATTTAAATAATAAAAAAAGTTCAGACAAACAAGGTCACTTTAACTACCTTAAGAGAATGTCTTGTAGATTTCACCAAAAAATGGGGCTTGTAAGAATATAAATTAAGTGTTTGGTCATTTAGTTTCTTTTTAGGCAGCCCAAGGTATAAAAGAACCAGCCTTAAAGACACTTGTACTTGTGGCTTTTGTGTACTAGATGCAACCTCAAGAATTATAGAAAAGTCACAAGATTTTAAAAAGAATTGTTTTGGCACAACCGTTGCCATCATAGATTCAAGAGGGCAAAGACAGTACAAAATGAAAAGAAACTCTGTACCAACATCATTTTATAGGCAAGAATAAGTGAAGAAGATTTGTGAAAAAGAAAGAACTTAGGGAACAGGACTAGGAGATCTTGAGAACCCCTATAGGGTAAGACTGAACCCTAATAAAAGAACTGGCAAAATGTTTCTTGCTGGATTTCAGAAGTGCTGGGAGCCAGTGGATACTGTGTGCTTTTCATATCCCCACTTTTGTACAATTAATCTTATTCTTATACCACAATTGTACGTTTGGGGGAGAGGGAGCTTGAGGACATAATGCGTCCCTTTTAATTCATAACTCTTTAGTTCAAACTGTAGCGAGTTGCTGTACATGAGGAGACTAAACCCAATTTAAATGATATAATACTGGACCTGAGCAGATGCTGTCATGGGATGAAACTTTGGAAATTTTGGAAATCCAGAGGTGATGTAATTTGCATGTGAAAACTATGTGAATTGTTATGGCCAGATGGTAGACTGTGGCAGACTGCATTTTGCAAAGATGGTTATCATCAGTATCTCTTTCTTATCCCACGTGGTCTTCTTACAGTGCCATCCTGATGCTCCTCCCATTGAGTGGTGACATCTATGTTCCCTCCCAGGGAACAAGGGCAGACCTTTGTAATTGTCTCAACTGTGGAAGTGATGCTAGGTGTCTTCTAAGTATGGGTGATAAAACTCTTCCTAAAGAAAGAATGTAGTAACAGAGGTGGAAATATCATCATGGGCCATAAGAAAATGGAAAACAGAAAGGGATTTTGGCAGTATATTTTCAGCACTTTCTAAAGAAAACAGGTAAAAAATCTGAGAAAAACAGTTCTTACTCACTGGAGAAGTGGAATGTGCTATGAACCAAGGAAAGTTTGTAGGGCATCACCCTGGTTCAGGAAAACCATCCACAAGACATTGTATTTCTCTTTCTCTGGTTCTATGTCTACTGAAAAACATCCTAAATGCCAATTCAACAACCTCAGACTCTGTCACTGGGGAGGAATTGACTTGGGTAGAAGAAGGATATCCTAGTTGCTGGAAATGAAAATCCCTCAGGCTTCATTAGTGAAATAGGCAGCTGGTTTACTTAAATTTGGTTAATATGAGTTAATATTTATTATGATCAATGAACTATGGTTATGTTATTGAGTTACTGGATCTCTAAAGGTGAAAAAAATAACCACTAGAATGTAAAAAAAGTGTTTGGGAAACCCATTCTAGAAGGCTTTCTGTCTTCCCTTTCCATCTTTTCATTTGAACATTATTCAATTTTTAGACTTCATGAAATGGATTTAGAAAATGTAGTGTTTATACAACAGGCTGAGTTGAAATGATAGGCAAGGGTAGATACAGGCCAATTAGTAGGCATTTATGATGTTAGAGACCTTAAATAGTGGTTTAAGTATTTTCTCCAAAGGATTTTGCAATAAAAATAGGCATCTAAGTATGTAAATTGTATTTGTTATTTTAATACATTCATTACCAAAAGCCTGTCAGATTTACCACTCCAGTATCCTTTTGGTTGGACATTTCGTAGTCTCTGGCAAGTGAAAATTGTCTTTGAACATCTGCTAGAAAAAGAAAATAATTAAATCCATATGGTCTGAAACCCCATGAGAAATTTTAGGATTTAGATAACAGCACCTAGATCTAGTAAATATATACCTGATTTTTTTCTTTACCATTTTGTGATCCTACTCTTTCCTCTTTGCACTATCTGCCCTTATTAAACTTTTATATAGATACTTAGAAAATGACCATTAAATTATCTTCAGAAACTTTCCAAATTCAAATCCAGAATCAGATATGCAATAAGGATATTTGACAAAAGAAAACCATGAACTTTCATATCAAAAAATGAGAGATATATCTCTAGCATCAACTATGCCCCCACCTTGAGCTCCATAGTGGACAGCTACATTCACCACGCACAACATACTGACTCCCTTCTCTGTGTCTGGGAATACCCTGGTACCTCATAGTCTGCTTGGTAACCTTCTTCAGCAGAATGGCTCGCTGGAAGTGAGTATAACATGTACTATTCTTTCAAAAGGAGATAACCTTAAAAATATTTTTTTAGAAAGTTCCCATTTACAGGTTAATACCTGATTTTCTTTTCTTTATCTTCCAAAATGAAACAATATAAACTTTAAGAAATACATAAGGAATTATCATTCATATTTAAACTCTATGAAAAAACATCATGATGCCAATCCCCAAATCTCAAGAGGACAATGGTTACTTTTTTACAACCACAGTGCTCACTACATGCTCTTAGCACATTTGTAATATTTCATTACTGTTTATTAATTCCCCTTGTCTTTTTCAGACTGAAAGATTTTTGAAGGTGGCCATGTTTCCCTGGCCTACAACACAGTCAGCATTATTAAATATCTTATGAAGGAACAGAAATGAAGAGAAAGGGGAATAAGAACACAGAGGCAGAGTTGAAACTATTTTATTCCATACTCTATATCCTATATTCTGGCCAAATATAAGCAGTATTGGCTTAGAATTATTTCAGGCTTGATGGAGTATGGAATAATTTATTAGTTTCCAGAACATCCCAGAGAAATGGTCATGGTGAATATTGGATGATTTCTGGGTCACTCAGAATTGTGTTCATTCTGGGTTAGTTTCCAGTTCATCTTACAGATTATTTTCAAACCTGGACTACTGCACCTAATTTGAATACTTTCCAGTGATGGGAATTTCCAATTAAATGTCTGATTTCATATGAAATCTCAAGGTGAAAAATTAATTCATTAAAATAATAATTAAGCAGCTACTCTGGGGGAGGCGCTGAGACATATTAGAGACTGAGACAACAAATGGGAATCCTGGTCCCCTCTCACTCTTGGGCATGGCCTAGGATTGTCTGCTTAATGGACAGATTGGGAAAGCAAGGAAGAGCCTGCATCATCTACTCCCTGTCCACTTTGCTCCAAGAGCTCCACTGTTGAAAACTGACAAGTTAGCTGGACAAGGACCTGTCGGAAGGCTTGGGGTCATCATACAAGGATAAGACTCACCTTTTGTCATTCAAGTTGACAAATTGCAGGTTATTTGCAGAAACCTGTTTTCTGTTATCTAAGCAACAAAAATTACCCTTCAATTTTCAAAGAATGCAAAGAAATAAATCTGTGTTTGAATGCCTTTAGAATGGATTACAAAGCATGCTATATTTTCTGAGTAAATATGCTTTTCTGGGCATTATGTATAAGAAAACAAAAAGTCCCAGTTTATTATACACCACCAGAAAAGAATGTCTCCTAATTCACAAAAGCCCTTCTAAGACGAAGTTTATGTTCAGGAGACTGCAAAGGCCTTCAATGTCAGTCCCTGTATTTTCCAACCTTCAGTCTGGTGTGGAATTTTCTTCTCAGTGGTAAAGAATTTGTCTGTGTCCTAATTTATGTGTTTAGAGAATAAGAAAACAGATGCACAAAAAAATGAGGAAAATACCTTTTGAAAAAATCTAATATTTCAGAGAGTATCGAAGTAGTCCTCAGCACATTGATCAGTTTTGCCAAATGTATTTAAATGATTACTATCGCTTTCATTTCAAATTGTCACACTGAGGGCTTTCGGATTTCAGTCAGATGCTGGGTAGTAAAGAAAACAGAGACTTATTTCCTCATTTGTAAAGGGAATATATTTTGACTCACTTGGGGCTGGGTGTCCAGCCCCTTAAGTCACCCCCCTCTCCTGTGAGTTACTCTTACAGAACTATTGAACTCATGGCTCCACCTCTTGTTCCATTTCATCCTTACAGGACATTTCACTTTCTCTGTTCCTCACTCCCATCCATCCCATTTATGCCTATGGATTTTAAATTGGAGTACAAGACTAGTAATTCACTAGAACCGTCAGAAGTAAAATTCAGGAGAGAGACAAAGTGGGAGAGAGAGGGGACCTGGAGGGCGGGAGATAGAAAAGCCATGCTTCGAGAAGAATGCTGGCGCAATTCTGATTGGGATTGCATTGAATGTGTAGATTGCTTTGGGTAGCATTGACATTTTAACAATATTCATTCTTCCAATCTGTGAGCACGGAATGTTTTTCCATTTATTTGTATCTTCAATTTCCTTCATAAGCTTTCTATAGTTTTCAGCATACAGATCTTTTACATCTTTGGTTAGGTTTATTCCTAGGTATTCTATGATTCTTGGTGCAATTGTGAATGGGATCAGTTTCTTTATTTGTCCTTCTGTTGCTTCATTATTAGTGTATAAGAACACAACTGATTTCTATACATTAATTTTGTATCCTGCGACTTTGCTGAATTCATGTATCAGTTCTAGCAGACTTTTGATGGAGTCTATCGGGTTTTCCACGTATAATATCATGTCATCTGCAAAAAGTGAAAGCGTGACTTCATCTTTACCAATTTTGATGCCTTTGATTTCCTTTTGTTGTCTGATTGCTGATGCGAGAACTTCCAACACTATGTTAAACAACAGCGGTGAGAGTGGACATCCCTGTTGTGTTCCTGACCTCGGGGGAAAGCTCTCAGTTTTTCCCCATTGAGGATGATATTAGTTGTGGGCTTTTCATAAATTGCTTTTCTGATGTTTAAGTACGTTCCTTCTATCCCAACTTTCTTGAGGGTTTTTATTAAGAAAGGATGCTGAATTTTGTCAAATGCTTTTTCTGCATCGATTGACAGGATCATATGGTTCTTATATTTTCTTTTATTAATATGATGTATCACATTGATTGAGAAACTTAATAGGAGACCATGGGGGAGTGGAAGGGGGAAAAAAGTTAGAGAAGGAGGGACTCAAACCATAAGAGACTCTTAAAAACTGAGAATAAACTGAGGGTTGATGGGGGTGGGAGGGAGGGGAAAGTGGGTGATGGGCATTGAGGAGGGCACCTGTTGGGATGAGCACTGGGTGTTGTATGGAAACCAATTTGACAATAAATTTCATATTAAAAAAAAAAGAAAAAGAAAAGTCATGCAAAGCAGTGGAGAGATGCTTGGGTTACCAAGGGCTTTCCTGTTGCCATTTCAGTACATTATAAGACCTCACCATTCATCCTGCCTCTCAGTTTTGTTAGATTTCCTTTCCCCTTGTAATAAATCTCCCTTTACTTAACCTACTTGAGTAAGTCAGGTCTCTTGCTACCAAACAATTTCTAATTAGGGCAGGATGAAAACTATCTGTTAAACACAGTTGTGAGACTCAAAGGGAAATAGGGCTTGTTAGAAGATAAAACACTACTAAAACTGTTATTAAATATTTTTGTTATTAATATGATTAAAGTTTCATGCTCTTCCATCACCTTTTTTTTAAAACTGGAGTGGTGGATTTCTATTGTTATTGTTATTATTTCTATTATAATTAGCTGGTCCTATCAAGAAGGGAAGAGTGCATATGCTTTCAATGGTGCTCTCTTCAAAAACATGTATGTGAATATATGTAAATATAAGCGCACACACACACACACACACACACACACACATATATATATATATATATATATATATATATACAAGCGCACAATTTATTTTAATCCAGATTAGAGCCAGAGAATTTAGGAAGGGATCGCTTAAGTGAGATGATAATATAAAACCAGAATTTTGAAAGCCACGTTTAATAGGTCATTCATATGCTTCTCTCTTTTGTTAAGCAGAGTTTTACTTAGCCAGCAGAGGAAGTTTTACAGTTTCAAAAATATAGGAATCCCATAATTTCTTTTTTAAGAATATCCAAAAAATGAGGCCATTATATTTCTCAAAAAAATTAAGATTCTTATATCTGATCAACCTCTTTCATCCATATTTAAAACACTTTTATTTTATTGTAATCAATGCCACCAGATCATGCCTACATTTTTAGTCATTTCTAGGATAGATTGAGTATAATCAGTTATAGTAACCTGAAAGAGCTAAATTTAAATGTTAATGTAGCAATGTTCTTTCTCCCTCTTTTTTCTCTCTGTGTGTGTGTGTGTGTGTGTGTGTGTGTGTGTGTGTGTGTGTTAGAGCCCTTCACCTTTCACTAACCTCTCCAAATAATTCAAACCCTTTATAATTCTCATTCATAAATTCTGTGTTTATTATGTGCATTGGCCATTGAATTGATCATCGTTTCTCAAATCTGCACAATGCGCAAGCCCACTGCATTTTTTTATTTTAGGTTACAAGCAGAGTAGAAAACAGGCACACTTTTGTCATTTTAGGTCACAAGCAGAGTAGAAGACAGGTGTGCCCTTGGAAGGGAGCCTGCAACACACTCCACAACACACAACCAAACGGTAGAGTACATGCATTTAGAAAAATAAGGTAAACTAGCCTTAAATGCAACCCAGAAGAAGTATATAGGAGAAGGAGGGATACAGAGACACATCCAGAGCTACAGCCACGTACTTGGAACAATTAATGAACACGAATAGAGATATTATGAAATTTAAGATCTTCCTTAGGAAACTGCCTGGCACACAAAAAGGTGTTGAATATATACATGTCTATTGGTAAAGAGAAACATTAAATACTCTCTCTCATTTTTCTAAACATGTTAAACATGTTAATTTCAAATTCTGATTCTGATCATCCTAGCACTTGCTGTGTTTGGGCCTTTGATTCTGTAGACTATAGTTTCTGCTGTCTGTCACTGATGGTGGCTTGTTTCCTTTTGTGTTTAGGGGAACTTAACTGTGACAGGACTTCGAGGCCTCTCTGTTCAGAGAAAATTTATGTTTACTTCTGCTAGGTGCCCAGGGCATTGCCAGCCATAACCACTTTAAAAGGATTCATTGATTTAGTGTTTGGGGAGCCATACAAGAGGATTCCATACTCTGAATCCAGGCTTGTGGGAAATAATTCCTAAAGAAAATTGCTTTTTTGCAAGGGTGGGGTGGGTTGGAATAAGACTCCACGCTCAGCACAGAGCCCAACATGGGGCTCGATCTCACAACCATGAGATCATGACCATGAGATCATGACCTGAGGTGAAATGAAGAGTTGGACGCTTAACTAATGGGCCACTCATGTACCCTTCTTTTTCTTTTTCAATGGAACCAGAGAGCAAGTTCACTCCCACCTTCAAGACTTTGCATCTGCTGTTTCTTCTTCTCTAGAGCCTCATGTTTGGTCTTCTTATCTTCCACGTTGTAAGTCAAATGTCATCTCCTTCCAACTGCAATTATTTTCACTGATTGAATTTTATTCTTCACACCCGTCACTCCATGAATCCACAAAAGTACAGTGTCTGTAACTCAGAACACATTTGTTCAATTGGTTACTTAAAGCAAATAAAATAAAATTTCTGTCTGTGATTACATCCGTCAAAAAAAAAGACACAAGGATTTTCACCAAATTTACAGAATTTGTTAGACATGATGAATCCACATTTATGGAAAGGGACATATGCAAAATGAACTTTGTGGAGTGCAATTTTGCTAATATTTTCATTTAAGTTCCAATTTCCTTTTATCCAAGATGGACTATTAACATCATCTATGTTATTAGACACCTAATATAGTTTATTTATTATCAAACTTAAGAATAAAAGCAGAGACAGTTTATACAACCCCATGAGAGGATATCATGAACTCCCTGAAAAGTCACACCTAGACATATGGATGAGTTGGACTAATAATTTCATGTACATTTAAAACAATATTTCAAAAAATATCTGCCCAAGAGTAATTTATTAAAAGGGAAAAGTGCCTGGGTGGCTCAGTTAGTTAAGCGTCCGACTTCAGCTCAGATCATGATCTTGTGGTTTGTGAGTTCGAGTCCCATGTTGGGCTCTGTGCTGACAGCTCAGAGCCTGGAGCCTGCTTCAGATTCTCTGTCTCCTTCTCTCTCTGCTCCTCCCCCACCCATTCTCTCTCTCTCTATCTTTCTCTCTCTCTCTCTCTCTCTCTCTCTATTTTGAAAATAAGTAAACATTAAAAAATTAAAAAAAAAAAGAAAGGAAAAATGTCTCTTTATGCCTCTGTCATTATAGTTAAGACAATTCAATCACATACCCTGAGTGCAATGTAATATTCCAACTTAATTTGGAATCTTCTTTTCTTCTGTAGTTTTCCTCACTCACAGTTTACATACACAGATATAGAGGTAACTTATAAAGATACATTACAAAGTCCTGTTCAGAATATCATTGACAGTTTTCTCTTTTTTTGTCCTTTATGTCAGCAAAAAAAAAATTTCACCTTCTCATTAGTTCTTTCTCATTTTTTAGTTTCTTTTGGAATTTTCTAAGTCAGAAAACACCTCAGTAGGCATATTAAACAGTTTAAAGTTTAGGGGGAAAATGACTAGTTCTCACTAAATGCACTATCTCATGCATTTTTCAATTTCAGCTCTAACTGCTGACTTTAGGCAGCTGTCAATTGGCTGTTCTCAGAATGTTGTCACCTGTTGAAAAAAATCTCAACAGAAATCCATCAGTGGTGGCAAGGAGTGTTTTGTTTTGTTTTAGTTTTACTCCAAGATGAGGTTCAATTTGGCAGCAGCTAAACTACGAGAAAGAAGCCAACTACAAACAGAGTTGTGTGCAGAAACTTGAATTAAATGACACTTTGTATTCAATTCACTGTAGTTGTTTTAGAGTCACTTCCATGTTGATGCCTCAGGCATCTTTTCGTTTGGCCCTGCCCATCAGCCCTTGCCCTTTGATCCATAAAGTGTCCATAGATTACCTTCTTAGCTTGGCAATACCCTCATGCTTGATTTTCTCCAGAATCTAAGCAATGAATTTAGCCATTGTTGTTTCTTCTCCATCAGGAGGCAAAACACCAAAGCACCAGTTACCAATACAAGGGCACCAACTTACATCCACATATTTACTGCCTGGTTGGTTTGGAGTTGGGTCTAGTGGCATAGAAAAGGAGAAATAAGAATGGACAAAGGGTTGATGCTAAAGGAAGGGAGAAAGTTCACATATGTATGTGAACATTTACAATCCATCTTCTGATAAGGTAAGTCCTAGATCCTAGAGCCAAGCTACATTGGATTGTCTGATCTCCTCTTTCTTCCTCTACCCTCCCACCTTCCCCAGCAGTCTGGCTCATTTGTTGAGACCCCACCATGTGCCAAGCACTGTGTTTTATCTGTAAGCTTATTTTAAAATACAGTACCATGAGTTATATATTTTTATACCCATTTTAAGGATGAGGAAATTCATGCCAAAAGAATCTCTTTCTCAGAATATCACCTCTAGCTGGTCTTCAAATCCATACATTCTTAGGAGAATGAGACATCTAAGACTAAGAGAATGATGACCATACATTTTGAGCCAAAAGTCCAGAATTTTAAAATGAGTGAGGTAGATTTACCATCAGAATCAAAGCTGTAAGTAGGTGGAGTATGAGTTCAGGGGAAATAGGAAGATCCTCTTGTCCAATAAAAAAAATCTCCTATGACCAGTGATTTCTGAAATTTGTTTAACAAACAACAATGAAAATAAAACATAATAAAAAAGGATAGAAATTTTAAAAAGTAAATATACATGAGGACTAAGGACTAATAATACCACTAAGCATGTATTTAGTTCTTACCATGTACCAGAGACTATGCTAAGCACCCATGAATTGTTTCATCTGTAATCCTAGTAACAACTATGTGATTAAGGTATTATTTTACTCATTTAAAGGTCATGAGAATGATATCAGCTAGATGGCCACATAAGATGTCCTTCATGATATCCCTTCTCAACAGCAACAATTTGGCATCTGTCTATGGACAAAAGTCCCTTTGAGGATCTGTGGGATCCAGCACCATGCACCAAGGGTCCTGGAAGCTTCTTCACACCCTCCAGACTTTGGTCCCAGCTGTGGACCCTCAAGTGGCCTGGAACCACCTCCAGGACCTTTTGGCCATGGTCTGGGAGCCTCTGGAAAACACTGTTCTAGACAGCTACTCACAGATGAAAGAGCCTTTGTGAAAGTCCAGCAGAGAAGTTCCAGCACACCACTAGAGGAACATAACCTGAGATTGGACACATTGGAGTCAGAGGGAATTGTTGGACTCTCCCAGGTCACCCCTCCCCCAAGGCCATACAGTTTAAGACCAAGACAGTGCTTCTCAGGCCCATGATTTCTCCTCGGAAGAATAGTGAGAGGATGTGAGGAAACACCTGGCTTTCTCAGCTGTGCAGAATGCTGCCAAAGAGGCCCATTTGCCTTGTTCCTCATTCAGAGTACAAGTCATGAGCTACATGATAGGGCTAGGGTAAGGGGCAGGGAGGGACAGGGAGAGTGGCAGCCAGGGTTTGGAATGAAAGAATCAAAGGGATGCAGAGCCTTCTAATCACATTACAGACTCCATGGGGAGGTCTGCCCACAAGCCACTGGGTCACCTTCAGATCCTCCCAACTGGCCTACACGACACCTCCAGAACCCCAAGTGCCTCACCTACACACACACACACACACACACACACACACACACACACACACACACACACACCAACCCCATGGCAGGCTCCTTGTGCACGCTCCCAATCGTAGCAAGAGCAAGATGCTTCAGACAGCTAGTAGGCATGCTCAGAAAGCTACTGATTCAGTGGGCCTGGGAGACAACACAAACCTGAGCATTTAGCACCAACCTTGGGAAACCAAGAGGGAGGCTGTCAGCATTCAGCCTGGTGCTTTGCAGGATCTAGAGAAGGCATTCAAGAGGGAACAAAAAGTGTGGAGCAGGTATATCCATAGAAGGTTTGAGAAAGCCTCAGAATCCCTAGCAAGGCTGAAAAAGATATTTTTCTCCTGAAGCTAATCAGTAAAGACTGGAGGAGGTGACAGCTACTTCAAATGCAAGGACAGCAATGCAAGACTTCAAGGAATGTGAAAAATCAAGGAAACATGACACTAGTATAGTATCACAATAATTTCCCAGTAACCAACCCCAAAGACATGGAGATGTGCAATTTACCTGATAAATAATTCAAAGCAGTTGTTCTAAGGAAGCTTAATGAGGGGCACATGGGTGGCCCAGCGGGTTGGGAGTCCAACCTCAGCTCAGGTCATGATTTCACAGTTGGTGAGTTCAAGCCCTGTGTCAGGCTCTGTGCTGACAGCTCAAGCCTGGAGCCTGCTTTGGATTCTGTGTCTCCCTCTCTCTCTGCCCCTCCCCCACACATGCTCGCGCTCTCTCTCTCTCTCTCTCTCTCTCTCTCTCTCTCAAAAATAAATAAACATTCAAAAAAATTTAAGGAAGCTTAATGAGCTATAAGAAAATACAGATAGACAATTCAATGAAATTAGGGAAACAAAAACAAAGTAAGTTTAACAGGGATAAAAATCATAAAACTGTGGTTATTCCAGCACTATTCACAACAGCCAAGGTATGGAAACCACCTGAGTGTCCATCAATGAATAAATAGATAGAAAAAGGATGCCATGATATGTATATTTATAATATTCCTTTATATATTATGTATAATATTCTATTATACATATACATAATATTCCATTATACATATACATGAATAATATTCCACGGAATATTAGAATATTATTCTGTCATGAGAAAGAAGAAAATCCCGCCATTTGTGTGACTATGAATGGACCTTGAGAATATTATGTTGTGTGAGAAATTAGAGAAACATAAAAACCGTATGATCACTTATATGTGGAATCTGAAAAGCCTGAATCATAGAAACAGAGAATAGAATGGTGTTTCTCAGGGGCTGGGGGCTCTGCAAATGGGGGAGATGGTCAAAGGGTACAAACTTCAAGGTATAAGATGAGTAAGTTCTGGGGATTTATGTACAGCATGATGACTATATTAGCAATATTATATTACATATTTGAAAGTTGCTAACAGAGTATATCTTAAATGTTCTCATGATTCAAAAGAGGAATTATGTGAGGTGAGCAAAGGGTTAACAAACCCTACTGTGATCATTTTGTAATATATTTGCATAGCAAATCATCATGTTTTACACTTTAAACTTATACAATGTTATATGTCAATTATATTCCAGTAACGGTGGAAAAAAATAATTATTAAAACTGAGGTTTAAAAAGGTTAACTAAACTTCCTAAGGTCACCGAGTCACTAAGTGTCATAGCCCAGGTCTGCATGACTCTAGACCAAGTGCTTCAAGCAACAGAGCTAAACTACTTTGAGAAGGGGAACCAATGACTATAGCCTAGGTGGCCTAAGTCACTAAGTTGGAGGCCAAGCTCCATAGAAGAGGATTCCCAAGATTAACTGAACACTCAATGAATCACATCATAAAAACCATTTATGGAGCAATCTTAACACTGTACCAGACATTAGGCTACATGCTTTATCTGGATTATTTTGTGTTTTACTTACAACAAATCTAAAGGAGAAATACTAACATTATCCTTACATTGAAGTTGAGGAAACGGGTTTACAGAAAATCAGTATGTTGCCAGGACTTAAATCCTAGACTCTGGGAATCATACATTCTTAATCATTTTATACTACTTCAAACATCTCTTTAGAGTGAGAGCTCTAATTCCGTGTCCTTGATACCCTCGTACTTGAAGGGTTCTGCCCTTCCATCTGAACCAGTCTTGGGTGAAGCAGAGCTGAGTGGATGGAGTAGCCTCCAGCTCCTCCTAGTGGCTAGAGTGGCCACTAACATTTTCTGAAGGGTTTAAGTACTGAGAATCAAGGCATACCAGGAAACACCAGCTTGTGGCTATGTCTAAAGGCCCGGTAGGCATTAAACACCTGCAGTCAAACCCATCCTGAGCCTCTGAGGCCTCATTAAATGTCTGACATCTGGTAAACACCAGGGTACTTTAGCAACTTGGGAAGAGCATCACGCAGATTAAAATGATAAAATTACCCCCAAATTAGTTCGGCAGATGTGGAGCAGAGACACCAGGAGTTTTGTTTTTCAGTTTCTTCCTTGCATTCCACAACAATAAATATCCATGCTTGTTATCCCAGCTAATTACACAGTTCTCTAGCACCAAGGAAACTCCATTTTCCTTTCATTTCTGACACACAGCTTTACAAGCATCTCCTCTAATGACCTGCTTCTTCCTCTTTTAAGAACAGAGTGCTACAGCCATCCAGCTAGTAATTCAAAACTAAAAGCTACTCCATCCTCCAACCCGTATTCTTTTTAGGGTTAATTTTTAAGGCATGTCCTAATTACAGGAATTTTCAGTCTTTAAAAAGTGGCTATTTTCAGACCTGTTTACAAGACCACAATCTGAAGCATCAGTCAAAAACAGCTTGAACTGATTGCATCCTTCTCTGGAACAGAACATCTAGCGGCAGAACATCCATTTGTAGCTGGTCCATCTGCCCTGTAATTAAGGTTGCGTTGCAGCTCTGCTCCAAACTTATTTCTGCAGAAGAACAGCTGAGATTCCCCTAGATAAGATGTCAGAATATGTGCTACTGGAATTGCATCCAATTTGTTGGTTAACATTATCAGAGCCAATTTAGTGCTGAATTTAAATCACCAGAAATGTTGGTGATACGGCAACATATATCCACAGTAGCTTTTGTAAAGTCAGTAATCGCTGCCTTGCTCTCCCAGGAGCCACTTGAAAATCCTCTTCATAAGACCCATTCAAAGCTCAGGGAAAGAAACATATTGCTGTTGAATGGGAAAAAAATGACTCATTATGTACATCAACTCTGTATTGTGCACTTAAAGGCTGTAAAAACCAACCTTTCCAAATCACAAGTAATTTTTCACCATGAGTTCATTCTTGTGCCATTATTCACACAGACATATAATGTAATATGCATTTTAAAAACAAGAAATCAACTTTAGGGATCAAGTAGTTCAAGGATGAGAACAGTGTGGCTCAAAGGACTCAATGCCTCCTCTCAGAGTGAAGTGAGAATCTCTTAAAATAAGAACATTAATATCGGGGGAAATCTTGGGAACAATTTTTTTTTCATTAAAGCAAATTCTATGAAAACAAGCAGCAAGTGTTTTCAGAGGCTGGTATACTAATATTATGTGAATCATATATTGCTAATATATGTTTATGTGTTTTTTATCCAAAAGTATAATGATTAAACAGACCCAAAGAATTCCTCCATGTAAAAATAGAGAATATAATATCAGACTGACAAAATTTGCTGAGAAGCTACTATGTGCAAAGCACTGTTTTGCTCTGAGGTACATAGTGGTATAAAAATTTGATACCAACTGCCTGCCCCTCCCTGTTTGTCTACTTTTAGAAAATTCTTTCCCTGAAAATATGATGCCCTTCTCTCTTCTGGCTGACAGCCTTACATTATCCCAGAGCCTTACAGCCCTGAGATTTAGATTCAATTTTTGAATCACCACAATGCTACCAAGGGAGAGGTAGGTAAAAAAGATGGATCCTGTCCCAACACTCAGGAGCGCACGTGCACGTACACACACACACACACACACACACACACACCAGATTTTATGAAATCATTCCCCAAACCCTCTCTTAGAATATTCAGATAAATTAGCTTTTCCATTTAGCTCCCTCTCCTGACAAATATTTTAGGAATCTAGCTCCATACAAATGCTTTTTGTTTTCTCCCGAATGCAGAACCTATGAATGAGCATGTTTTCAAGTCAATAGAGACATACATAATTTATAAGGGGATTTTTAAAAAATCATGCATTTCCAAATGCAGTCATTAAGGTTACAGAAAGTAATAAAAATGCAGAGAGCATGTTGTGGTAGAGACAGGCATTGGGAACACCCTACTGGCTTAGCCAGAGGAAAACCACCCCACTGGTTCACTTAGCAACAGCTGTGGGATCCAGATTACAAATTCCTCCCAAGGCAGTATGAATATAAGCTTTGAAATATTCATTTCTCCTCCCAATACAAATTTGCTGATGCATTGCTGTCTCAATATTTCTATAAACTAAAACACCCCACCCTCAGAGCAGAGCAAGTTGAATCCTAAATTCTTAAGAAATAGAGTGTACGATGCTCAAGAAGGCACATATGAAAAGATTTTCCTTTGGAATCTCAAAACAAGTTGGCAGTTGGTAGCAAGAATGAACACAGAGATAAAATCAAAGACTCTATCACTATTTTAGGTTCTTGAATCCAAAACACAAACATATTTGTGGTTGGATTAATAGTTTCCTTTCAGGAGCCATCTCCAGTGAAATGCAGGGACATTATTACATAATTTAGATGAATATCTTATGTGTTGATTTACAAACATCACTACAGAATTGGACAGAAACAAACAAACAAACATCCAGACTAAACTATATGAAATGCATATTCACAGTGACTGGGAAATACCTAATGTAGATGGAAGGTAAAGTTCTGAACTACTAGCCTTAATTGAAATTGTGATAAAAGTGAAGTTTAAGAAACAGACAGTTATCCCGATTTGTATTCTAATTTGTTTCAACAAGTATTGGATATATTCTGTATCCTAATAATAATAATAATAATAATTCCTAATATTACATCAAGTGCCAGAAATACAAGGATAAAATACACATGTCCTGTCCCCAGGAAGCAGAAAATCTAATGGGAGACATATATACAATAGAGTCTATTGTGACTAACAAATCTGCATACAGTAAGGACTACTAGGCTGTAGGTAAAGGAATTTAACCTGTTATTCAGTTAGCCACATTTTCATAAACATAGGCAAATAATTAACTTAGCTGTTATTTTTGCATTTAATAATTGCCACCATTTTATTAACAACATACTTTAACATGAACTATTTTATGCACTCTTCACCACAATTCTATAAAATAAGCAGGTAATGAAAAAAACTGAACTATCCATATATCTTAGATTTGGAAGTCATGTTTAAGATCTTTGAAGCCCATCTGTTGGTACTGAACATACATGGTGTTCAAGAAGGATTCCAAGCTCATGTTGAGGCTTAACGGGAAAGAAAGCCGCCATTGATTGAAAATGCCTGCTAGGGCACTCAGGACAGTAAGTGGCAGCATAACTCTTCTATTTGCTAATCCTTTCTGTCCTTTTTCTCAGCTGCTTTAAAAAACTACAATGAGATACCACCTCACACCAGTCAGAATGGCTAGGATCAAAAAGACAAAAAATAACAAGTATTAGCAAGGATGTGGGAAAAAAGGGATCCTCGTGCACTGTTGGTGGGAATGCAAACTGGTGCAGCCACTATGGAAAACAGTATGCAGTTTCCTCAAAAAATTAAAAATAGAAATACCTTATGATCCATTAATTTCGCTACTGGGTATTTACCCAAAGAAAATGAAAACACTAATTTGAAAAGATATATGTACCGCAATGTTAATTGCAGCATTATTTACAATAGCCAAGATATGGAAACAGCCCAAGTGTCCACTGACAGGTGAATGGATAAGAAAGATGTGGCATATACACACACACAATGGGATATTACTCAGACATAAAAAAGTGCGATTTTACTATTTGAGACAATACAGATGGACCTAATGGATATTATGCTAAGTGAAATAAGTCAGAGAAAAGACAAATTCCATATGATTTCATTTATATATGAAATCTGAAAAACAAAGCAAATGAAGAAACAGAAAACAAAATCAGACCCATAAATCCAGAAAATAAACCGATGGTTGCCAGAGGGAAGAGGGGTAGGGGATAGTCAAAATGGGTGAAGGGGAGTGGGAGATAGAGGTTTCCAGTTATGGAATGAATAAGTCACAAGGATTAAAGGTACAGCATAGGGAAAATACTTAACAGTGTTAAGTTATTGTTTCATGGTGAGTGATGGTAGTTACACTTTAGGTGAGTAGAGCATAACAGATTTATCGAATCACTGTGTTGTATACCTGAAACTAACGTAACATTGTGTCAATATACTCAAATTAAAAAAAAATTACTAATAGTATTAATGGCCCCTTAGTATGTAGCTTCCAGCTGCATTCTGGACACTGAATATTAGGTGGTCTTAGGTCTCTCCACCTAGATAATTCTGAGCCTTTACTCTAGTACAGAACAAGTTCCAGGATTTTTTCCTTAGCTCCATCATGTCCACAGTGTTATCCCATTCAGAGTGAATAATCCATCTTTTAATCATTTTAAAACATTTCACAGTAGTGAACCAAAGAGTGCTCAATGTAAGTTTTATTTGCCTTTTCATTGACATCAATATAACTTTATTATCCATAATGTGTTTGTTCAGCCAAGATTTTAATTTGCCTCTGGCTACTCTCACTTTGATCTTTTGCTAAGTGCTTCCTACTTCCCTACCCATCAACACTACTGATTTCTCAAATATTTCCAATAGCATATTTTCCCATTAAGTTTTTTTTTTATAAGATCTGAACTTTGTGGAAGAAAATTTCTATGCACATTTTAAACATAAAAGCTACTGACACCATTATTATTTTATGATATTCTCATATATATGTACACATATATACACATACATATGTACACACACAGAGAGACAGAGACAGAGAGAGAGAGAGAGAGAGAGAGAGAGAGAGAGAGAGACAGAGAGAGAGAGAGAGAGGAAGGGAGGCTTTCTTTGCATACTAACATTAACAACCTCAAATTTTAAATTTGGTTTCATCTCAGAAACCATCATTAAGAGCAGCAAGGTAGACATACAGTCATTTCTATTCCAGCCATACCAAGAGTTGGTTATTATTTAGCACATGAATGTCTGGTTGAAGTTAAACTGACTGCTGTGGAGGACACTGGGAAAACACACAAACCCAAAGTATGCAAGAAGCCCTCAGGCAGAACACACATAACACAAACAAGTTAAGTTTTGGGGGAATCAAAAGTTATGTGTGGATTTTTGACTGTGCAGGGCTGGCATGCCTAACCCCTGTGTTGTTCAAGGCTCAAGTGTAATTTCATTCTAGAGAAACTTCCCCAAGAAACTAGTTTTATGCAAAAGGTGAATGCTTCAATATTATTTATAATAGTAAGCCATTTAAAACTATGTAAATGTCTAACAACAGATGGGTGATAAACTATGGTAGGTCTAAATGATTGAATTTATGACAGCCATAAAAATCAGAGTTTAGTACAAAAATGTCTTCTGTAATATCAAGTGGAAAAAACAAGATACATGATTTTACATTGTATTCTGACAAGTAAATAAGATTTTTCATTAAAAAGTGCAGGTAAATTATGCCAAATATTAATAGCAATTATAACTATATAGTATACATAAAACATTCTTTTTTTTGCATTTTCTAAATTTTTCTATAAGAAATATGGATTGCTTTTTTCATGAGAAAAATATTTTTTCCATGAAAAGTTTTAAACTTCCCAAATTGAAGAATAATTTCTTTGGTAAGAGCATGGACTGAATGACTTCTACGCTGAAGAGTTAGTTGCACAATGATATGTCAGTAGGTGAGTCACCACAGAGAAGGTTTTTCTTCTATTGGTTTCCAGGGCTGAGATGAGGAGGAACAACATATCTAGTTATTGGCAAAACAGCAGTCCCGTAAGAAACATTCCATTAAAGAGGTTTCCAAAGTGATTAAAATATTTATATGCAGAGATATTTAGTCAAAAATTTGTATCATGGAATAAAATAACAGTAATGTCAATTTTAATTTTGCCACTGTGAAACTGTCCTTCGTCTTTTAAGGCAGCACACTCCAAGCTAGAGTGTTAACAAGGGTGGCGAGAGAGAGAAAGGTATGCATTCCTAAGTGTACTCATTTTTCTAAACAGCTTTATTGATGTAAAATTAACACACAACAAACACTGCATGTTTAACATGCATAATTTGATGAGTTTTGACATATGTACACACCCATACAAATATTAATACAATCAGGGTAATGAACATTTCCATCACCCACACAGGTTTCCTTGTACCTTTTAAAAATCCTGTCTCTGGCCTCTCCTGATTCCGCCCACACACTCTCTACCTGAATTAGTCTGTCACTACAGAATACAGATTAATCTGTCACTAGGGATTGGTTTGTATCCTAGAATTTGACAGAAATAGAATCATATTGAGTACATACTCTATTTTTACTTGCTTCATTCATTCAGCAAAATTATTAGAAGATTAACTCATACTGTAGAATATCACTAGTTCATTCATTTTTATTGGTGAACAGTATTCCCTTATATAACTTTTGCATAGAATAATAACATTGTCTACATGTGTAAAATCTAACCGTTTGCTTATCCATTCATCTGTTTTTGGGTATTTGATTTCTTCAGAGATTTTGACAATTAACCATAAAGCTTCTCTGAACAGCCCTGGACAAGTATTTTTATGGACGCGGACTTTTAGTTCTCTTGAGTAAATATCTAGTCATGGAGTGGCTAGGTCATAGGGTTATGTGCGACTTTTTAAGAAACTGCTGAACTCTTTTCCAAAGTGGCTGCATTAAATGCTTTTATATTCTTTTTTAATTATCATCAGCAGTCAATGAGAGACACCTGCCACATAGGATGCTCAGTCCTTTCAATTTTAGCCATTCTCCTAGTTGTGTGGTGGTATCTCATTGCTGTTTTAATTTGCATTTCTTTAATGATAGATGGAGTGGTATATTGTTTCATTTGCATATTAGCCACAGTAGTATATCTTTTTTTGTCTATTCAAATTTTTGCTCATTAAAAAAAATGAGTTGGGGCGCCTGGGTGGCTCAGTCGGTTAAGCGTCTAACTGCGGCTCAGGTGATGATCTCGCAGTCTGTGAGTTCGAGCCCCACGTTGGGCTCTGTGCTGACAGCTTGGAGCCTGGAGGCTGCTTTGGATTCTGTGTTTCCCTCACTCTCTGGCCCTTCCCCCCCCCCCCCCTCTCTCTCTCTCTCTCTCTCTCAAAAAATAAACATTAAACAATAAAAATAAAAATAAATTAAAAAATGAATTGTGTTTATTGAGTTTTAGGAGGTTTTTGCATATTCTGGATACAAGTTTTCCTATCCATGATTTTAAGAATTTTCTCTTCATTACTAGTTCTTAACCATTGGGTCATGATGTGACTTACAGTTGATTTCTTTGTATCTTGGGCTTGAGATTTATTGAGATTCTTGGATCTGTGGGTTCATAGATGTCATCGAATTTGAAAATCTGTTAGACTTTATTTCATCAATTTTTTTTTCTGTCCTTGTCCCCTTTCTTTGGCCACTTTGACTACCAGTATATTAGCTAGCCACTTTTCAAGTCTCAGATTTTGTTGTTTCATAGCTCATGGATTTTCTGTTCATTTTTGAAAAAAAATTATCCTTCATCTGTGTGTTTCATTTTCATAGTTTCTATCCTGAAATCTTCATGCTTACTAATTTTACATCTTCAATGTTGCATTTGTCATTAATCCCAACCAGTGTATTATTCATTTTGAACATTTTAGTTTGCATTTACAGAAATGCAATTTTTGTCTGTTTTATATCTTCCATGTCTATACTTAACATTTAAACATATAAAATAGAGCTATGATAACTATTTTAATATTTTTTATTTGCTAATTCTAACATCTCTTTCAGCTCTGGTTCTCAATTGATTGATCTTTTCCCCTTCATCATGAGTTATATTTTTCTATTATTTTGCCTAATTGATGATTTTTTTATTGCATACCAGGCATTATGAATTTACTTTGTTAAATGCTGACATTTTTGTATTGTCCTATATATTTTTGAGCTTTGTTCTGAGCCGCAGCTAGCTTACTTGGATACTGTTTGAACTTGCTTTTAAGATTTGTTAAGCAAGACCAGAGAAGTGTTTAAAACTAATTATTTCCTATTCTTGATAAAGACCCTTCAGTGAGCTCCACCTGATGCCCTGTGAATCATGGGGAAAGGGGCTATTTTCAGCTCTGGGTCACTGGCAAGCACTGTCACCTTTACTCCATTCAGGTGGTTCTTTCCCTGGCCTTGGAGTTTCCTCACACCACACACTCACCTGCAAGATGCTAAAGACATGAAGAGTCCTGCTCAGATCTCTGGAGTTCCCGTTCTGTGCAGCTCTCTCTTCTCCAGTACCTTGCAGAGGCAAATCCTAGAGTCTTTTTGTCCTCAAACTCTCAGCTCTGTCTCTTCAACTCAGGGAGTTGGTCAGACTCTGATTGGGTTCTGCCTCCATATTTTATGACAAGAAAACTCTCTCACTCAAGACAGTAAGCTAGGGAAGTCATATGGTGCACATTATTTCCCCCCACCTTTCAGGAATCACTGTCTTATGTCACCTGAGGCTAGTGTCTTGATAACTCTTCCCTCACCTACTTTGTCCATTTGTTTATTTTTTCAGCTTCAGTGGAGAGTCTGTTCTCAGTTACTCCACCACAGTTGGAGGTAAATACACCTAAGTATATTTATTCTAATCTAAAGTGCAAAGCTCAGCATTCTGACTAGTGAATAAGCAACTAAAATGTCTATACAATCATGGAAACTCAAATATTCCTCTGTGAAATAATTCATACAAAAAGAAAAAAAAGATGGCTTGATCAAAATTGTTGATGTCATTGAATAGACATTGCTTTCAGTAAATATTTTGTACTCTATCTTCTTAAAAGTTGTTTTTAAGGGGTGCCTAGGTGGCTCAGTCAGTTGAGCTTCCGACTTCGGCTGAGGTCATGCCCATGAGTTCAAGCCCTACACTGGGCTCTGTGCTGACAACTCAGAGACTAGAGCCTGCTTCGGATTCATTCTCTCTCTCTCTCTTTCTCTCTCTGCTCTTCCCCTGCTTGTGCTCTGTCTCTCTCTCTCACAAGTAAATAAATATTTTAAAAAATCTTTTAATTGCTTTTTAAAACTAACATTATTCATATTATTCTTTAAAAAAATTTTTTTTAATGTTCATTTATTTTTGAGAGAGAGAGTGAGCACGCGAGCATGAGTAGGAGAGGGGCAGAGAGAGGGGGAGACACAGAATCTGAAGCAGGCTCCAGGCTCTGAGCTGTCAGCCCAGAGCCCAACACGGGGCTCGGACTTGTGAACCACAAGATCATGACCTGAGCCCAAGTCAGAGGCTTAACTGACTGAGCCATCCAGGGGCCTCTTATATTATTCTTAACTAGCTACAGTTGTTAAGGTGCCATGTGTCAATTTTATTTTTCACTGCCATCTTAAAGCTTTTCTCAGTAGATTATAGAGATAAATCTAGAAATTATTCATTTTGCAGTTCTAGAAATTCAGGATATTTCCATGTAAATTTAATTTTAGAAGAATATAACATAATAAAACAATAGGAATATTTTACAATAAGGAAAACATAATTTTTGTGTGGATAAAATATCCAAATATGGAACTTCGTATCAATCACTTAGACTGTACCTACAGGTAAAATCACTTTAATTGCTTTGTTTGAGTTGATTGCTTGGTTGTTTCAAACTCCTTGGCAATTCAGTTAAATTGGTTGGACTGTTATATAAGATGAAACTGACAGGTTGTTTCACTGAACTGACTCACCACGTCAATCAAAAATGGTTGAACTGGTTGTATATGGAGACATAAGACAATCTGGGAATAGCAGTCTTACATTGGATTCTATGTATGGGTTCTGGACAGCACCAAGAAAACATATTTGAATTATTTCTTTTCTTGCAATATTTTTATCAAATGGCTCTGAAGTTAAAACAATATTAAAGCTCTTAGATATAAGATGTCTTTGTTGAGGAAAAAATAGTAGTGATTACGAATAGTTTATAGCATGCATTGTTTGCACCATAGAACAACGTGAGGAAATAATAAGTAGAACTTAGAATAACCCCCTGTTTGTATCATAGAACATGCATATTAACTAAGTTAAATATACACTACTAAGAAACTGGCCTAATATTTACCCAATGACCCCTGGTAAAGCTGATACAGAAACCTCAAAGGCATTCAAGAAATAGATTAGTACATTTATGCTGGATTTACAGAGAATATCATGGCACTTCTTGCCATTAAATGTCAGTAAGCATTATGGGAACAATAGCCCTTGCTTAAAACTTCTTCCTAACAGTAAGGTTTTTGGGGTTTCTGCTTAGAATGTTATTTTGTGGATTAAGAATCTTCGGCAAAGATTAACATGGAAGAACAGCACAGTTTCTTTGAAATCTTGTATTTCAAAGTGGCTTTGACAGTAGCATATCCACTATTCTAGTTCCCTCCTGAGTCAGTATGTTTTCATTAAGAAAGAACCAATACAGGCCGAACTGAATTTAGAAAGGAAGTAACATAGTGTAAGATGGAAACTGGAGTCAAGGTAAGGAAATCTACGATCTGAATGCCATGTCTCATAGACCCTCATCATTTTAGAGGTAGAAGATACTTTTAGTCAGCTAATACATTCCTTCATTTTGCCGACAGTCTAGGAAATGAAGTGACTTCACATAGAGACAGGATAAAGGCCCATCCAAGCAGGTCTATTTTTGGTTAGTTCTCAACATCTTACCTGGTAAATCACCACAATTGTTGACAGGGGTATTTCCTCCTCTCTGCCACTCAGCAGAGTTTCTAAAGGTGAGAGACACTTGCTGTGGCCACAGTCGTGGCTCTTCCTCCCTCTATGTGGTGGGGTTGATACCCTCTCACTTTTCCAAGGGACTTTGCTGGGAGAACTCCACTGTTCCCAGCACCACAGAACTAATGCTTCAGGGAAATGTAAAGTGGTTTCTGCTTATTAAAAATAAGCAAAAGTGCCTGGAGTTCTTAAATAGGGAAGACAGTTTAGGGTAGTGGTTAAGAGCACAGACCTTTGATGTGAATCACACTGATGGTCACGTGAGATCATATAAGCTGTTTGATTTCTCCAGGCCTCGGTTTCTTATCTGAAAAAAACGTAATAATTGTTTTGGTCTCGTAATATCAAGTAAAGACTAATCACAGGTAAAGTGTTTGACGTAGTATCTATCAAAAAATATTCATTGTTACTATATAATCAAATAGGATTGTCCATCCCTATGTTTCTTTTCCTGGAAGAGCACTGTGATCTCAATATTCATAATGGGAAAAATGATACTTTTATAGCTTACACCTTTATTGAGGCAACCCATGCTTTCATGTATCATATATGAAGTATTATAAACACCTCATCTAAGAATCAATACCAAACTGTTACCCAAGTTCTCCTTCAGATTCATCTGGGGCCACAGGTGTCTCAAAGGACCATGGTCTTGGAAATAAAGCAACAACGGAGCTTCAAAGCCAGTGTGCTGGGGAGGACACTCACTCAAAAGTATTTGGAATTGGTGAGATAGCTTTTTCCACCTCTTCAAACCCCCCACCCCTTACACTCTTTTATTCCTTTCAGGCAAGCTGAATTCAAAGGACTGGGATCCATGTGTCCAGCTGATAACAGCTCCTGAAAGCTCAATGTAACTGTTACATCAGGGGGAATGAAGTAGTGAAGAGGAAAGTTTGAGAATCCCTGAATCAATTCAATGTCAAGTCTCTCTTTGCTCCTTGTACTAGAACCAGAGAAATGTATGTTGAAATAGTATATAAATAAATCATTTCCCTCTTATTTGTTTTAAAAGATCTTTTGATGAATGAATTTGAATTATTAAGCTAATGAATGAAGGTAAGGAAAGGGGAACAAATCTATTCTTCTCTGTAAGTTTTGTTTGGACATGCTGCAAAGTGAATGGCTCTCAGCCTTCAGAGAGAGTGTTCTTCCCACACAGTGTGCCTCTCTTTTACTGCTGTGCCACATGTGACACAAGACACAATGAGCCTTTCAGTTGGGCTTTGCATTTTTCTGATCTTCTAACAACTGGGTGTCAGATATCTCAATGTATAACCACCCACTCACAACAAGATTATACATTAGATTCTTCGTTATCTAATTTTATGAAAGATTTCTGAAAGCTAAAAGAATAAATTAACTTTGCCAAATCTGTGATAAAGTTTCTTTCTATTACTGTTAATAGTATTTCCATGACTGTATAGTTAATCCCCATTCAGGGTAAGATACTTACATAATCCTAAAAGGAGGACCCTGAAAGTTACATGCCATACATTTTATTTGGGGAGCTATGTAGCCATATTTGTTATAGACTAAATATTATAATAGTATCTAACAGCAAACTGTTAAATAGCTATTAGAGTAAATCTTTCCTAATGTCATGTAAACATAAATCAAGAATGCAAAATCAAATATAACACTGTTATTTACATCTGTCACATTTAATGATCTTTTACCTAAATTTTCCTCCAAGTGGTAGTTTAGTGTTAACATTCCTGTGTTCGTAAATTGTAGAGATGTGTAGTCTGGTGACTGCTTGTGAGCAGAGATGATGTTTCTCTTTTTTGCCATTAACATCACAAATAGATATTCAAAAGACACTTGTTTATTTCTAAATGAAACAGTACATAAATCAGAAACTGTGGAACATAGATATTAATGTATATTTTAAATAAAATAGTAGCTACAATGTTTGGAGTCATCTTGATGTTCCAGGCTGCTTTATGTACTTTTTATCTTTGCAAAGTCATAAACACATGACATGTGCTTTCATGATGATTGTGAGGGTAAGAATCTTGATTTCAGGCTTCTCACTTCCAGAATTGTGAGAAAATAAAATTCTATTTTTTTTTTAATTTTTTTAATCTTTAGTTATTTTTGAGAGAGAGAGAGACAGCGTGTGAGCAGGGGAGGAGCAGAGAGGGAGACACAGAATCTGAAGCAGGCTCCAGGCTCTGAGCTGTCCGCACAGAGCCCGATGCAGGGCTCGGACTCACACACTGTGAGATCATGCCCTGAGCCAAAGTTGGACACTCAACTGACTGAGCCACCCAGGCGCCCCAAATTCTATTGTTTAGTACACTACCCAGTCTTTGGTATTTTGTTATTGTAGCCCTAGCAAACGAATACACTATTCTTACAGAAAAAAACAAACACAAAACGCTGACACTCAGAAAAGTTAATAGATATGTCTAAATCAATTAATAAATGATTGATTCAAATCCATGTCTTAACCTCAGAGTCCTCACTCTTAACCATTAATTAACAGAGCATTTGGTTCTCTTATCTGCATAACTAGATGGTAAGGACTCCTGAGGCTTTGATTGTATTCAGCCCACTAGGTGATCAATACTTAATAATTGGTGATAAATTTGTTGATCAATCTCTTTAGGATTATCAAGGAAATTAATATCTAGTGGTACCAGGCTGTAGAGGTACCAGCAACTTATATTGCTGTAAGTTCAAAGAGAAAAAAAAAAGAGTATGGGCATTTATTTCTTAAGTGATGTTAGTATGGAGAACATTCTTGAGAATTTTTTTTTTAATAAGGAAAGTTTTGAAAATTTCCTGTGACTTAGTAGCCCAAGCTGCCCATGTGCTGAGACTAAGTTTCCCTGACAGACAACAATGTAAAAAATGAGGATAGATAGATATATAGATAGATGATTCCAACCTTACAAAGGAAGGAAATCCTGCCATTTATGACAATATGAATGAGCCTGGCATAGAAAGACAAATACTGCATGGTATCACTTATATGTGGAATCTTAAAAAAAAGCAAAACTTACAGAAATAGGAGAAAAGTGGTTGCCAGGGGACATTGGGGACATAGGGAGCGGTTGGTAAAAGAGTACAAACCTTCAGTTCTAAGATGGATAAGGTCTGAGAATATAACGTGTAAGTGGTAGCTAGTTGATAACATTGCATTGTATACTTGAAATTTGCTAAGAGAGAACTTACACTTTCTCAGCAAAAGAAATAGGAGTAACTATGTAAGGTGATGGATGTGTTAGTTAGCTCAAAGAAGGAACTTCCACAATGTATACATACATCAAGCCATCATGCTATGCACTTCAAATATCTTACAATTTTGTCAACCATACCTCAATGAATATTTTTAAATTAAACCTAGCTATAAACTGCCATGGAGGATGGAAAGAAGAATGACTCAGAGATAATACATTAATCAAAGATTGGGTAATATTAAGGTCAGTCTCTGTCAGCACAGAGCCTGTTGTGGGGCTCAATGTCACCATGAGATCATGACATGAACTGAAATCAAGAGTGGGGTGCTCCCTGTACCCCAATGTTTATAGCGGCACTCTCAACAATAGCCAAATTATGGAAAGAGCCTAAATGTCCATCAACTGATGAATGGATAAAGAAATTGTGGTTTATATACACAATGGAATACTACGTGGCAATGAGAAAAAATGAAATATGGCCTTTTGTAGCAACATGGATGGAACTGGAGAGTGTGATGCTAAGTGAAATAAGCCATACAGAGAAAGACAGATACCATATGGTTTCACTCTTATGTGGATCCTGAGAAACATAACAGAAACCCATGGGGGACGGGAAGGAAAAAAAAAAAAAAAAAAGAGGTTAGAGTGGGAGAGAGCCAAAGCATTAGAGACTGTTAAAAACTGAGAACAAACTGAGGGTTGATGGGGGGTGGGAGGGAGGGCAGGGTGGGTGATGGGTATTGAGGAGGGCACCTTTTGGGATGAGCACTGGGTGTTGTATGGAAACCAATTTGACAGTAAATTTCATATATTAAAAAAAAAATAATAAAATAAAAAAAAAAAAAAAAAAAAAGAGTTGGGTGCTCAACTGACTGAGCCACCCAGGCACCCTGACAAAAAATGTATTTAAAATATCTAGGATTAAGCACTTTATCAAAACCATTTTAATGGTAAAGGTTAACTAAAATTAGCAATATTAAAAATTTCCCAAACCCTTCTGTAGAACGAGGTGCCTCTATGTGAAAGAGTAAAAGTAGTAACTGTCACTGAATAAGTTTAGGTAAAATCTGTCTACACTTTCAGGAAGCCGAAAAGCGAAGAAAGACTATATGAAAACAACATAGACAGTGGCTAAGTATGTCACCTAGAAGAGAAAACCTTCTGTGATAAGCATAGTCAGCAGGCAGCCTCCAGATGCCATGTAATGGGAGCCACTGTGATGTCCACAAGGACATCATGCTTTCCCCAGGCTGCTCACAGCCAATGGCTGAGCCTGGCAGAGGGAATAGAGCCAGGCCATTTCTGCTAACGCAAGACTCTTAATAGTCATCTTTTCTCTGGGGCCCGCTCCTGGCCTGGGACTTTCTCATGGCCATGCTACATCCCGAGGCCCTTCCAACCTAGACCAGTTTCCTTTCCTTTCCTTTCACCTCTCCTTTCTCAGGTTCAGATCCGCATTGCAGGCTGAAGTCCTTCCTTTCTCTGCTCCTCTCCCCTCTCTTATAGGTACATCCCACCTGAATCTTAGATGTTTCTAATTTTGTCTTGGAGTGTGCCTCCTTATCTGATATTAATATTAGGGTATGAAATCCTATCTGGTTTTTTGCTTTCGAAAAATTGAGAAGGATCTAATCAAATGGTCCAGAAACTCAGGCAAATTGTTGTATAACAAAATTCTCACAGGGATTGGTTCCAGGTGCCCATACATTCCAATTTGGAGAAATGAGACACAAGGAAGTTTACTGGTTATTCTGGAAAAAGACTTTTCGTATTCTTAAAAACAGGTAACCATGGGAAGACAGTTTCTAGTTTCCTCTGGATATTGTGTATGTGAATATGAACCAAAGTCATCATTTTCATTCTGTGAGATAAGCAGGCAGAGGACAGGCCAACAAGCCAAGTGCTCAGGAGCAAGGGTCTGCAGAGAGGCAAAGGTGGGGAGACCTGATTAAGCTGGTCCTAAAGCACCCTCTCCTTCTGGACTTCCTACTTAAGTGAGGATACATCTCCTCCTCATTTAAACCCAGTAGAGTCAGTTTCCTACTTATTACAGCCAAATGGATCCTACGTCTTTGTCCATGTTAGCTTTCCATTCTTCTCCGTGTGTCAGAACCTGTCCTGCATCCAACTTGGGCCAGTTCTCTCCTGCATGGAGTGCATCCACTCCTTCACACCTTGGCAGCTCTCCTGGAATTGGCATGCAGTTTTTCCTCTGCAAGAAGCCTCCAGCTTCTCATACTTCCTCTGTGGAATGGGACTAATTTTGATGTGGGTATCAGCCTGAATCAAGATCAACATGGTGATTGCTGGATTTTCTGCTACAGAGTTCACCTCCCCAGCTACATCTCTGTCTCCAGCCTCTATAATCCCCATCTGCCAATGCTGATACTGATGTACACATTATTTCAGATTTACTCATTACTTATATATGGAACCTGTCTCCTCGTTAGACTTTTACCTCACTGAGGGCAGGTTATGTTTATTTTATTGACCGTTATTGCTTACAACAGCACAGATGAGGGTGTCTGGCACCTATTAGTGGTGGAATATTTATGGAATTAGTGAATTACTGAATAAATGGATGCATAGATGATGATATCTGAGTGCAAAGTGTTTCAAAAGATTTTAGAACCTCAGATTGTTCAAATAAACCACTTAAAGCAATAATAATTTAATTTTAACATCAGTAATCATAATACTTCAAGTAGGAAGAGAAAATCTTTTATGCATAATTATCAAATGCCTCATTTAACCAGCTCTGATCAGCTATTTAAATTGCATGTTCTGGGGTGATTTCTCTTAAAATGAGAAAGCATTGTTCTTCTAATATTACCAAAAGATTACCTTAACTGTCATGTTTTAGAAAGAAATACAAACAATCTCTTCAATCTTCACGACTTACATTAAGAGAAATATAAATAGGAACTGTGGAAGTTCCATTTTTTTCCTCTTGAACATATGCAGTTACAGCCTTAAAGAGCTACACATGCTGGGGCGCTTGGGTGGCTCAGTCATTTGAGCAGTGGACTTCAACTCAGGTCATGGTCTCATGGTTTGTGAGTTCAAGCCCTGAATCCAGCTCACTGCTGTCAGCCCAGAGCCTGCTTTGGATCCTCTGTCCCCCCCTCTGTCTGCTCCTCCCCAGCTCAAAAATAAATAAAACATCAAAAAAAAAAAAAAGTAGAAAGAAAAAAGAAAAAATTACGCATGCTAAAGTGGTGGCAAGACCCACAAATAACTGTCCCATTTTAAAGGATCTCATTGCTCAATAACCTTATGAACATAAACATATTTTCAAATCTGGGAGAATTGTAATACATGAAAAAAGGGAGGAAGATAAGCAATAACACGCATGCAGTTGGCTTCCTGCTCCAATGATTTTAAATTCATATGTATTTCCACTAATTTACTATACATGTTCTCACACCACATGAGCATACACACACACACACACACACACACACACACACACGTACATTAATATGAACTTAAATATGTATCTATATCTATTTATATTCATACATATGCATCATGTTCTGAATCTTTCCTACTGTAATATACCTTAGTCACTAAGGCATTAGTTTGCCTTATCTCAGGATATCCCAAATTCATGGATGGGCCATAAGTTTCAGGTATTTGGGGGTAACAAGAGGAAGCTGATGTAAAATTTAATACTTTTTTTTTTTAAAGAAAGTAGTCAAAGTCAGCTGTGTATAATTTATTCTTGTACTTCCCAGCAATGTAGATCTTGGCAGATTAATTTCCCCTTTCCACAGATGGGAAATTGGGGCCTAGAATACTTAACTAACAAGCTCAGAATTTTAAATGCTAAAATGCCTTTTTTTCCTTTTTTACAGTATGCTCAGAATTTAATTCTACCTCTAACAATCTGAGAGTTTATCTAAAGCCATTATTAAACACAGAAGAACATTATTTCTACATTTGTAAGCTAGATGTCAGAATTGGGTTGCCAGAAAGAATGTGTTTCCAGGTAACTTTTATTTCTCTCTGAATTTAGGTTGCTCATGGATCACGTTGCTATAACCCTACATATCTCTGGTTAAAAAACAAAAAGCTAGAAATTAGGAACGTTTTCTTGATTAGTATAATACTTGTGGGTTTGTCAGTGCCTAATAGTTGCATGTTTCTATTTTAGATTATGTAGCAGTCAAATTGATTTTCCTATTTAGGAAGAAGCCTGTGCTGTAAGATTGATCCTAAGATCCTTTTATTTTTTTTATGCTTAACCTGTGGCCTGAATATATACAGACCTTTCTTTGCATACAAAATTTTATGCAGCATCATATTAATTAGGCATTATTATTAGTCTTTCTATAGAACAGGTAAAGGAAATTAAGTAATTTTCCTAAGGTCACACAACTACAAGTGATAGAGCCAGACCAAAGAGTGACTATAAGGTTCAAGTAAACAGAGGATTTTATATACATCATGTAAGATATTCTCACAGTGTGCACCTTCCCAATAATGATATAACCTTGAGAATTCACAATGCAGTCTTTGGACTGGAAGCATTAACATCCCCTGGGAGCTTATTAGAAATGCAGAACCCCAGACCCCATTCAGACCCACTGAATCAGAATCTGCGTGTTAACAAGATCCCCAGGTGATTCTAATGCACATTAAAGTTTGAGAAGCAGTGGTATAGGACACAAGGACATTGAGAGGAGACCTGGGTTATCCTTGCTTCATTACTTCCCAACTTGGTCGTAATGGATAAATTTTTCTAAGATCCAGTCTGCTCTTAAACAATGGAGATCATAGTACTTCTGAATTTGAAATGGTAAAAAGTTTAAATGAGAAAATGAAAAAAATGATAACCAAGCTTGGCTGACACATATAAGGGACTTAATAACTGATATATATTATTAACTATCTCTTAAAAGTGCACTTAATTTATGCTTCTGATAGGCTTAGAATACCTGAAAAGATTACATCTCTTCTTTTAAAATAATTAATCATATAGTGGGGCAGTATATTGGAATACCTATTAAAATATCTCCTTCCATCTTACAGTATTTAGCCTTTTCTCAGCACCATTTAGACTTAGGCACCAATGGCCACAAGAATGAGATCATATGGTTGGTTAGCAGAGAAAACTGAGTGCACAAGTTTAGGGCCTGATGGGCTTAAGGCAGAAACAACAGACTTACAGGAATAGAATCAGATTGATCAAGCAGGGTGGAGTAGAGCAAAATTCTAGGCTTTTGGATTTCCCCAACTAGTGCAATTTTTTTACAAAATAAGTGAAGAAAAAATAATGGTGTTCTCCAGAGAAACGGAACAAATATGGTGTGTGTGTGTGTGTGTATTGAGAGAGAAAAGAGAGAGAGTTATTATAAGGAACTGGCTCATACATTATGGAAGCTGACAAGTCCCAAGATCTGCAGTTGGCAAGCTGGAGACCCAGGAAGACCCAATGTTTCAGTTTAGTAGAAAGGCATGAGAAAAAGCCAATATCCCAGTCTGAAGGCAGTCAGGCAGCGGGAGTTCTTCTCTTAGATTTGTTGTTCCATCTAGGCCGTCAACTGATTGGATGAGGCCCAACTTACTTTAAGGAGGGCCATCTGCTTAACTCAGCCCATGGATTTTCATGTTAATCTCATCAAAAACACTTTCATGGAAGCACCTAAAATAATGTTTGACCAACTACCTGGACACCCTATGGTCAGTCCAGTTGACAAATAAATAAATGATTACAGAGAGTTAAATTTTTATTTTATAAAATGAAGGACATTAAAATTATCAATACCTCATAAAAGAAGAGGCAAATTTATGACTTTAACAAAGACCCAATTTCTAAACAACTCATAAATTGAATTAAGTTTGGCTATGTGAAAACTATAGTACATTGTTTTTAATTTTCTGATTTTAATATGAACCAAAGAAAACTCTGCCAGAATGAAATGAGTCAGAAAATTGTGGCCTGGAGACTTCTGAGAGAGAACCTGCAAGGGAGTAAAAGGGGAATCTTCCAGGCATCATGTGACAAAGATCTGATTTTCTGTTAGTGAGAGTATGGAAGGAGTGGTGAAATTGTTACCCTAAAAATAAAAATGCCAGTATTTTACCAGCAAAAAACAGACAAACAAAAAAGGATTTATTCAGGAATAGCAGAGAATTACAATCTAGGACAAGCAAGCTATAGCAAAACCATAGGAAAGTCTGGAGAATAAAGGAGAGGAATACTATTTTATAGAGGAAAAGGGAGAAGTTGGAAAGGCTGTTATAAACAAAAAGGGCACTGAAGTAAACTGGGAATTGAAAGGATAGCGGCTTTTCATTGGCTGAGTTGTAACAATCTCTCATTGGCTGGGCTGTTGCCAGGTGGAGAAGAAAAACTTCTCTTCCTCTGGCTGGAACAGTACAGTAGTAGCTAAAGCACAATGTATTTGCAAGGTAAGTCACTTCTTGTTGGGTCTGCAATTGATGACAGGTTGTAGGACATGAAAGCTACCCCTTCTGGCCTCCAGATTTCATCTTAAATGAGGTTTCCTTTTATTAATTTTTATAAAATTCAGAGGACAACCGAGAGTCCCTATGCTCCTCTGAACTTTGCTTTTCTCATATGAGAAAGGTTGATTGAGATATTATTAAGATCTCATCAAATGTCATGATTCTAGATGAAGAAACTAAGTACATCTGTGAAACGACAAAAATGAAACAACTTGTCAAAAACTTATGCTTAGGGACCTAATGAATGGTGGTGCTATGGACAAGAAATTTTGAAGTCATACTATACCTACCAGGTGGCTCTAGTCATTATGCAGTAGTAAGAAATCCATAATTTGTTCCTTTTATTTTCAGAAAAGAAAGAAAATAGGGCTCAATCTTATTTTTAAAAAGCAAAACAAAATAGGGGTGCCTGGGTGGCTCAGTTGGTTAAGCATCTGACTTCAGCTCAGGTCATGATCTTGTGGTTTGTGATTTCAAGCCCTGAGTTGGGATCTGTGCTGACAGCTTGGAGCCCAGAGCCTGCTTCAGATTCTGTGTCTCCTCTCTCTGTCCCTCCACCACTCGTGCCTTGTCTCCCTCTCTCTCAAAAATAAATGAAAAAAATTTTTTTAAATGTTAAAAAAAGCAAAATAAAATAAAACAGCAAATTATGTCCTTTGCAAAGTATCTGTAGAGAATGAAATATATGGGCATGATACTACTGCTTTAGCTGTGAAAGTGCTTTTTAGGTCTTGTATGTTTGTGCAAGTTTCATTTGAGATATAATGAAAACATCAGTTGCTTTCAAATCGACAATCATCCATTATCTGTCACAGGTTGCCAGAATAAAGTGGTAAACTGCTAAGGGGGGGGCGGGGAGGGGAATATAACATGGTAGAGGAGTCCAGGAACAGATTGATTCATTACAAGATCAATTATAAACGTAGTCACTTACATTTAAATTAAAGGTGTTTAACTGCCATTTTTTTTAGGTGCTAACCTGGTTTAAAAGATCTGGTTATCTCCATACAACAGATTCATTTCGTTATTCTTAAATTTCAAATCTATATGAAACAGTGAGAATACTGAATTGATCTTTAGTAACAGTCCCTCCATACTCCATTCATGTAAGATGATCGTGTATTTGAACATATTTGTAAAAGAAAGCATCATAGCTTTGTTACTCAATATATTCTTCACATCAGTGTACTTTGATGGAGTCTCAATGCTTTATTTCAACATATGAATATACTTTATACACTGGGCTCAATCAAACCTAATCTAAAGGTTGTAATTTCAATACAGATGAGTGCACTAATGATTCAATTTCACAATCTTGTGCTATTTCTTAGCCAATAAAATTATGATTAACCTCCTATGTAATTATATGTCCTGGACTAATGGTTTATTTACACTTGTAATCTCTAATTCATGTTCTTTGAAGAGCTATTTTTACTTCAGTCCATTCTCGTTGAAAAATTTTAGGCATAAGAACAGAATATTGTTAATTATATAAATGTATAGAACTTGAACAATTTCAAGTGAATAAAACTGTATCTCCATTTTAAAATGAGAGTGTGGACAAAATGTTTTATCTTCCCCATATTCTTCTTTATTCTGCATAAAGTAGCCCTTTTCTTTTGGCATGTGAACATCTAACATGTGGTCTGAGTGAAAGTTGCCATCTTCCTTTGGTCTTAACCCCTGCCTGCTGTGATTTGTCTAACAGTGAGAACCTGACCGAGGCTGTGTTGGTAATAGTATTTCGGCTCCTAACCACAGACTGGCCTGGGGCAGGGCTGAGGTGGGATAGGGAGGCATTGGCTGTAACCCAAACCAAGCCTTCCCTAGGGACTTTCACCTAAATTAAAACTGGAAGGGAAGAGCTCTTTCTTTCCTAGTACATAGTAGGGAACTTGTGATCTAGGAGCTACTAGTAGACATTAATCCAGCCCAGGATTTCTCCTCAGCAGTCTTGACATTGGGGGTCAGATAACTTCTTGTTGTAGAGGCTGTCCTAGGATGTTTGGCAGGATCCCTGACTTTTACCAACTAGATGCCAGTAGGACCCTCCTCCCATAGTGTGGTATGAAAAAATACCTTCAGATATTATAGTATTTATTATATATTATATTATATTATATTATATTATATATTATATTATATTATATTATATTATATTATATTATATTATATTATACCATACTGTGTTATTAGACTCTGCTAAATATCTCCCAGTTGAGAACCACAGAATGAACCTCCTATAAAGGTAGCAACAGGAGAAAAAAGAGGTCAACACTTTCAAGAGAAATAGGAAATACAGACAGAAAGAGAAATACACCTGTTCAGAACCAATTATACCCAAATATACCCTTTTCCTTTTTGGTTATATTAGTGCATCAATTCCTTGTGATCTAAAGTAGTTTGATTTCTCAACTGAGATGATAAAAATCCTGAAACAGTAACAGGAAAAGACAAGTGGAGGAACGGAGCTAAAGCACAATAAAAAAATCAATCCATAATAGGGCTTAATCAAGGCATAGATTCAACTGTTGAGTTTTGAAAAAAGTACAATAACTTACAAACCTATTTAAAGCAAAGACAAGATAAAGAAATTGATTATGAAATACATGGTCAACAACAGCATACATGGACTTATCTTTGTTTAAGAGCCTCTTATCTTCAAGGTAGTCTTCAAAAAAAAAAAAAAAAAAAGAAAAAGAAAAAGAAAACAAGCCCAGACTTGTATTTGTATCTTCTAGGGACTATAAACATGTCCAGTGATGATTTCCAATTTAAAGTGTGTCTGTGTGTGTGTTTGTAGTTCTCTAAAAATGGAGCATATATGTTTCCTAGTCAATCAACTGCTGGTAATACAACAACAAAAGCACACACTGGACCACACAAGTAATATCCCCAAATCGGATCTTATACCTGTGCCCACTGACTCCAAAGCTCACGAGTCATCCTCCATGATGATGAATTTCATCCAAGTACAGCCTCATTTCTCACGAACACAGGAAATAAGTTTCTTTCTCCCTAGGATTTCAAGTCAAAACTACAGAGAGGGGCACCTGGGTGGCGCAGTCGGTTAAGCGTCCGACTTCAGCCAGGTCACGATCTCGCGGTCCGTGAGTTCGAGCCCCGCGTCGGGCTCTGGGCTGATGGCTCGGAGCCTGGAGCCTGTTTCCGATTCTGTGTCTCCCTCTCTCTCTGCCCCTCCCCCGTTCATGCTCTGTCTCTCTCTGTCCCAAAAATAAATAAAAAACGTTGAAAAAAAAAAAAAAAAAACTACAGAGAAATTCAGCATTGATGCTTCTGCTTTGAATAGCCAGTTCAGGTAAGAAAGACTTAATTTCCCTCTAGGAAACTGGAATGCAAGGGGGGAGGGGTGGAATCCTCAGAATAAAAACTAGTAATACCTGGCTACAAGCAATATTACAAGATGGACTTAAACTATTTTCAAAACATACTAAGTCTATTACCAGGTCTATATAACAGCTACTGGCACATCGACTTAAAATCCTTCTTTGTCTTTTTTGAAAGGCTATATGGCTCAGAGAAAATTAACTGAAAACAGGGAATCTGTTTTGGGAAGCAGTTATTGAAAGAAGGCATGTGTTGAATGAAACGTACATGTAAACTTCAGGGTAGATCTTTCTTCCAAGTAAGAATCAAATGAGTTATTTTGTTGTTGTTAAGGAGTTTTTTATGATGAGGTATGCAGGAGTCAGATTTCCATATTAATAACAACCACCACCATAGCACACATCACAACAATCAGTTCAAAAGCTGCACCAGGAGATCCACTTCTGGGCCAACAACATAAGGAGTTCCAGGGACTCATTCCCCAGTGGTGAAAATTATGATGGTCCCTTCAGCAAATAGTGTTGGACAACTGGAGAGCCTCATGTAAAAGAATGAAACTGGGTCTTTCCATCACATCATATGCAAAAATTAACTCAACATGGATCAGACCTAAATCTAAAAGTTAAAACTCTTAGAAGAAAACATAGGGGTGAATCTAAATAACCTCAGATTTGAGAATGGATTGCTAAAAATGACATTAAGAGCATAAGCAACAAAGGAAAAAAAAAACATAAACAATGAACTTCATCAAAATTAAAAACTTCTATGCATCAAAGTGCATTATCAAGAAGTGAAAAGAAGTATTTGCAAATCATAATCTGAGAAGGAATTTTTTTTAATATGAAATTTATTGTCAAATTGGTTTCCATACAACACCCAGTGCTCATCCCAACAGATGCCCTCCTCAATACCCATCACCTCCCCCCTCCCCTGCCTTCCACCCCCCATCAACCCTCAGTTTGTTTTCAGTTTTTAAGAGTCTCTTATGTTTTGGCTCCCTCCCTCTCTAACCTTTTTTTTTTCAGAAGGAATTTTTATCTAGAATATATAAATAATTCCTACAACTCAACCATAAAAAGACAACCTCACTTTAAAAATTGGCAACAGATCTGAAAAGACATTTGTCCAAAGAATATATACAAATGGCCAAGAAGCACATGAAAAGATGCAATAGGAAAAAATCAAAAGTAAGAGATACCACTTCACCCAGTAGGGTGGGTATAATACAACAAAAACAAACAAAAAAACCCCAGAAAATAACAAACATTTATGAGGATGTGCAGAAATCAGAATCTTCATACACTGCTGGTTGAAATGTAAAACAGTGTAGCCACTTTGGAAAACAGTCTGGCAACTCCTGATATGGTTAAATATAGCTGTGATACAACCCAGCAATTCCACTCCTATGTATAGGCCCAAGAGAAATGAACATATATGTTCTCACAAAATGAATAAACCATTTTTATAGCATCACAATTCATAATAGACAAAATTGAAAACAACCTAATTGTCTTTCAACGAAAGAATAAACAAATATAATGGATAAGCAAAATGTATGGTATATCCATAAAATGGAATATTTCTTGCCACTTTTTAAAAAAGAATAAAGTACTGAGAAATGCTACAATACTTGTAAAACACATGTTAAATGAAAGAAGCCAGTCAAAAAAGATCACATATTATAGGATTCCATCGATTCATAATGGGAATAGGCATACTAGTGGTTCCTGAGGCCTGGGGATATGGGAGGTGGTGAAGGTTAGAAAGTGATGATAGCCAAAAGGTATGGGGTTTCTTTTTGAGGTGATGAAAAACTAGAAGCAATATAACTTTAATACAGTTTAAATAACTGTAAACAAGAAAATGTCTGCATAAATTACTACATATTATTAACATGATATGTTGTAGGGCCATTTGTGCAATGTTTTAGAGTTATTCTTGACTTTCAACATTTCCATAAGATACTGTAGAATGACCAAATGAGACGCAAAGTAGCATGTATAATAGGACCTCATTTTTATAAAAACAAATTTTAAAACTATGTGTGGGAGTGTTTGTGTGTGTAAGTCTTTACCGAATACTATGAGCATAGAAAAATGGAAGGAAGGATATATACTAGTTAACAGGACTTACCTGTGGGTATGCATGGTGTGTCTGGGGGATGGCCGTTGCATGGATAGAAAAGAAAAGAGGGAGGAAAGACATGCAAAACTAAAGAGGAAAAAGAAAGGCACTAAAAATAAAGCATTTTTTATGTGATTCCTATTTAAATAATTAATGACCTTATTGGCTACCAATTCTCTGGCAGGTGTTCTTTCTCTCCCCAGTTTTACTGAGATATAATTGACATCTAATATTTATGAGTTTAAGATGTAGAACATAATGATTTGATATATGTATTTACTGCAAAATGATTACCACAATAAGATTAGTTAACATCTATCACACAAACACAATTACAACTTTTTTTCCTTTGTGATGAGAACTTTCAAGATCTATTCTCTTAGTAATTTACCAAAACACAATACAGTATTGTTAACATATAGTTATCATGTTGTACATTGTATCCCCAGGACTTATCTTATAACTAGAAGTTTGTACCTTTCAGCCACCTCCACCTAATTCCCCCACCCTACTTACCTCTGGTAGGTGTTCTAAGCTTACTGTATCATTTTAACAACCTGTGAGTTAGAGATCATTATTTCCATTATCTCTAGATGGCGAAAACCCGGTTTGGAGTAGTAAAATAGCTTGCAAAACAATATGGTTGGGGCCATGCTGATAAACAGGAAGGGTTCTCGCCCGAAGTCAGACCTCAAGGCTAGTAGTGCCACAAACACACTAAGATGGTATGAAGAGGTTCACTACTTACAGAATGAGGCTTTCTGGGGAGAGCAGGGCAGGCCTCTCGGGCTGCTCTGAAAATGGTTTGAGACAGCTAGAGAAGGAGAATGGCTTGGGGTTCTTGGGGTGGTTGAGGGTGTGGGTTCTTGCAGGGAGGAGGTATGTGGCAGTGCCAAAGCAGGGAAACACTGGTGCTTTCTTAGCAGGCTGCCCAGATGTGGCAAGACAGGGAGAAGGGGAAGTTTGCTTAAAAGGTACCAGGGCTCAAATGTCAAAAAAATGGGAGCCAGATTCTTTATTACAAATGGTTTAATAATTATGCATGCCAGTATTTACAAAAAACGTTTAGCTTTATATCTGCATTTGTGTATCTCTTGTTTTGATTGAAATAATTTAAATGTCTAGGTTCTTTTTGTGACACGGATTTAAGTGCTAATACCCAAATGATACTAATTCCTCAAGGTTCGGTCTTGAAAAATATCTATTTCAAAAAATTAGCAAATATTAAATAACATGTTCAGTTTCTAAATACATCCATAAAATAAATACAAAATCACTTTGTATGGTCAATCTTACTAGATTACTAGATTGTATAGGATTACTAACTAATAACTCAAATAGTAATTTCAATCTACCTTGGTAACTTTTTTTTTTTTTGGAGGTGCTTGTGTGGTTTTGTTTTTTTTTTTTTAATTTACATCCAAGTTAGTTAGCATAACTTGGTAACTTTTTTTAATTGTGTAAGAAACTTTGTGTAACAACTTTTGTGTAAGAAAATTGTGTAACAACTTTTAATTGTTTAATTACTTTACTCTTAACCAAACCAAAATGTGAACAATTATCATTAAAGTTTTATAACACTAAATAATTTTTGTATATTTACTTCAAGTTTCTAATGTCAGAGAGAATAGGATTTTAGAGAAAATCATGATGAATGCATAGTATGCTTGGTAACACAGGCTTAATTCTTTTTTTTTTTTAATTTATTTATTTGAGAGAGAAAAAGAGAGAGTGACAGAGAGAGAGAAAATGCATGAGCAGAAGAAGGGCAGAGAGAGGGAGAGAGAGAGAGAATTCCATCAGGTTCTACACTGCCAGCACGGAGCCCAGTATGGGGCTCAAACTCAGGAACTTTGAGTTCATGACCTGAGCAGAAAACAAGAGTCAAACACCAACTGAGCCAGCCAGGCACCCCACATACATTGAATTCTTGTCAGAATCTGCTTCAGAGGCTTGAGCAACTAGTACAAAAAGAACACACCATAGCCAGTCATTTTATATTAAACTTTTTATTAAAACTGAGTCTTCATGATATATTTAAAAGGACATGTTCCACAAACAAATATTTCGACAAAAAATTTTCTATATGTAATTATTGGCACATAAATTTAAAATAAAAACTAAGCTAAATATTTATATACATTCATGTATATGTATTTGTGTCTGTGTATATATATATATGTGTGTATATATACATATATATACACACATATATATGCATATATATATATGTGTGTGTGTGTGTGTGTGTGTGTATACACACACACACACACACACACACATATATACACACACACACACACACACACACACGAGTATATCCAATTCATGTCAATGATCTGGAATACCTGAGTTTCAAGCTGTTGGTTTTCCAGATAGTACTAAATGTTTTTCATCCACTTTATAAAGGACACAGTCCATCCAGAAAGAGTAACTTTGGTTAATAGATGCTGTCTCCCAAAGATAGCACAGAAGTCCTCAGTGGGATTCAGGTTTATCTTCAGAGGTTTCTTCCAAGTGGAGGTCAGTCTGTGATGCAAGGAAGGATTCCCATGTAGCAAGGCACTGAATAATGGAAATACACCACGAGGAAATCAGCAGTTGTTAACTTTCAGCGGTGAATGGATTAATAAATCCTTCTGTATCTGTTCCTAGAGCAATTTGCCCTGCTCCTTTCTCCCACCAGCATGCCAGAATCCTTGTCGTTTTCTACATACGTTAATTCCTAATGTGGGAAACTACTGTTAAATAAGGGGAAAACATAAAAGGTTTAAAGATGAGCATGGATTAGTTTGCTGAAATAATCCAGTATTACCCCACTGTCAGGAAAGAAAACTGCTCTAAATTATGGAGGAAAAGATGGATATTTGGATCTGAGGAGGTAGGCGTTAAGCATCTAGACAGAGCAGTGGGATGCAAATGTGCCTCCATTGGATTTCAATCCCACTACAGCAAATGTGAGTTCGGGCAAGTTGATGAATCTTTACTATGGCTTCTCCAGCCATAAATTAGGTTAATAATAGTACTTACCACTAGGGCAACAGTGAAAATTAAATTTCCATAATCTGTATAAATCTCTGTACAGAATTCCCAGCCCAAAGTAAGTGCTAAAAAAAAATGAGCAATTATTGTATTATGATGGTCTGTTGGGACTAGGTGGTGAAACTTGCTCACTAATGTGCCACAGGAAATGAAAAAGGATTAGAAGTGACGAAAGGTGGTGGGGACACACAAACAGAAATGTGGCCACTTTTGTGATGTTGTCTAGGACTGACCTGCCTACTAGCCTTGTCTCAGTTATCTGCATGATGTTTATCTACAGCATAATGTTAATAGTTTGCACATATTTAGGATTCTTCTAAAGCACACTTACTTTAACATATATTCAGCCTGAGATGAAATTAATTAGGAAAGAAATCATGTTTTTTTTTTCCAAATCTATATAGGATACACTGCTATTTACAAATACATATGTATGCATTTTTGATACAATACACTCTAAAGTTGGATTGATTAACACTGATTTACTTGCCTAAACTATTTTCACATCGCTTCTTTATCTTTTAATCCCTTTGCAGCTTTACTGTGTGCACTTTTGACAACAAGTACTAAATGACAGACCGGTGGTTTCCCAAACACCATACAAACTCAAAAATTTAAAGCGCCCAAACTATAAACGTGCTGCATTCCAAAAAGCCTGTATGTATGGATTTATGTATGTATATACATATATGTGTGTGCATATAATATTTTTTCAAACTGAAGATTTAGAAAGTGGGAAGCATTTTGCCAAGTTAGGTTTTTATAAAGGTTATATGCAGTGATTTGATTCTGAGACAGTCTCGAGAGCCTAGGAAATGAATACTATGGCTAAAAAATTGGGTATTTGCATGAGAACAATAGGAGATACTGTTGAAGACTTAATTGTCAAATAAAAAAAAAACTACTGAGTAAATTACTGGGTAATATACTCAGTATTTTGTGATATACTTATTTTGAAAGTTGGGCTTGGAATAATACAAATCTCATAAGAATAATCAAGTCCATCAGGGCTTTAAAGGCCATTTTTGATTTAAAAACTTTAGAGAGCACTGGAAGCCAAGTTCCAGTATAAGCCAAGTATAAACCAAGTATAAATTTCCAAGTATAAGCCAAGAAGCATAATTTTAATCCCTGTGATGAATCAGTTCTGGAATCTGCCTTTATTCTTCAGTAAGTTACTAACTTTCTGATTTTCTACTTCCTTAGATGTAAAATTATGATACCTGTCTCATAGGGATGAAAAATAACAGAATGAGGGATAAGGAAGGAGAAGACAGGGAAAAAACAGAAGTCCAGGTTAGGACAGGGACCACCAAGAGTGGCCTCCTCTAACATGGTACAGGAAAAGAAGCCAGATGTCTTTATATCTAAATGTTTATCTTCATGAAAGGGCATTAAAGATAAATATCTCACATTTGATACATGTTTCAACTTTTAGACTTTAAGGCCTTTATAATTGGGGGATTGACATAAAATATCCATTCACTCAACAAGTATTTTTGAGTTCTTACTATGTCAGGCACTGTGAAGGTTCTGGGGCATAATCCTGGACCTCATGGAACTTATGATTTAGTAAAAAAATACAAGTCAGCAAATATAATCAACTACAGGGTCTATGAAGTTACAGCATATGATGAAAATAAATAGTAGTGGGATCTAGATCAGACTAGGATGAGTTAACTAATGTTTCCTACTAGGTGTGAGCCTATAAATTTCTGTGCATGTCTGTGGAAGGGAAATGTGTGGTGGTTAATAATAAAGTGGTTAAGAACTTGGGCTCAGAACTTCTGCTGCTGGCCAAGATAGTATGATAGGGACTAGATTCACTCTTCTGCTAAAAGATGATTGATAGATAGATAGATAGATAGATCAGAAAAAAATAATATGAAACAACAGTTTTCAAGACCCTGAACATCAGGCAACAAAGGACAGTGATCCCTGCGAGACAAGATAAAAACAGTATGAGCTCTATGATTATCCTTATATTATACGCAGAACTTTATCCCCCCAAATTCATTTGTTGAAGCACACTGTGAGGTACTTCAAAGTTCATGTGTTGAAGTACCATAGAATGTAAAGTATTTGGAAAGAAGGCCTTTAAAGAGGTGACTCAGTTTAAATGAGGCTAAGATGGACCCTAATCCAATCTGACTAGTATCCTTATAAGAGGAGATTGGTCATTCAAGGGGACTATAGGAATGACAACACAAAGAAAAGATGACATGAAGACCAGGAAGATGGCTGCCATCTGCAAAGTCAAGAAGAAAGGCCTCAGAAGAAACCATGAAGCCAAGCCTGTCAACATCTTGATCTTGGACAACTAACCTCCAGAACTGTAAGAAAATCATCTTTTGTTGTTTATCCACTAAAGTCTGTGGTATTTTGTTATGGTAGCCTTAGCACACCAATACACCACTCACTGCTGTAAGAGAATTCCCAGGCCATGGCAGAAGCAGGGTGAACTTAGATTTAGCCAGGCAGGCACTCTGAGTTGAAGAGATGGGGCTAAGAGTCTATAGAAAAATAATGCAGGGGAAGTTTGTAAAGCAGAGTACCAGTGAAGAGAGAGCACTCTGGAGATCTGTGGAGGGTCTGCCTCTGGTATTCAGTGGGTAATGATCAGTAAAAGCATGTGAGAAAACTACCTAAGGTCAGGAAAAGAAGTAACCAGTGAGGATTAGAGTGAGCAGCGTCCATGTTCTCACAGGGCCTGGAATAGTACAGAATCCCACCAAAGAGATTGGAAAATCCAATAATTCATAAAATATTGGATAAAATACAAAGAAGGGTCTTGCCTCAAAACTGGGAAATAATTTTCCATCTATTACAATCTGGTCAAGAACCATCTAACAAATCTTGAAGTGAGACCCTAAAGGATCAAGGTGTGTCCAAGCAACTTCACTAAGTGCTACAGGAATAAAAAAATATTCAACAGACAACAAAATTCACAGTATCTGGTATCAAATTAAGATTACCAGGATGCAAAGAAGCATAAAAACACAACCCATAATGTGGAGAAAAAATCAACCACTTGAAACTAACACACAATGGAATATTACTCAGCCATTAAAAAGAACAAAATCTTGTCATTTGCAGTGACATAGATGGAGCTAGAGAGTATTGTGCTACATAAGTCAGTCAGAGAAAGACAAATAACATATGATTTCACTCCTATGTGGAATTTAAGAAACAAATGAACACAGTGGGGGAAAAAGGCAAATCATAGAACAGACCCTTAATTATACAGAACAAAATGATGGTTACCAGAGGGGAGGTGGGTGGGGGACAATGGGTGAAATAGGTGATGGGGATTAAGGAGACCACTTGTTGTGATGAGCACGAAGTGTTGTATATAGTGATGAATTACTAAATTATATGCCAGAAACCAATATTACACTGCATGTTAACTTACTGGGATTTAAATAAAAATCTGGAGAGAGAGAGAGAAAAAAAGGAGAAACTGACCCAGAATTGACAAAGATGTTAGCAGACAAGGACATTAAACTATAAAAGTGTCCTAGATGTTCAAAGAGTTAAGTAGAGGCAAGGAATATATGAAAAACAGATACAAATTGGACTTCCAGAGATAAAAATTACCATGTGGGCGATGAAAAATACAAGGAATGGAATTAATAACATACAAGAAAATGAGGAAGAAAAAGTCAACATGAAGGTACAGCAATGGAAAGTATCTCAAAGGAAACACAGAAAGAAAAAAAAGATCAATGAAAAAAAGGAAAAGAGCATCAGTGAGCTATGGGACACAGCTTGCAGTAGTATACTATACATGTCATTAGCTGAAAGGTGGAGGGCCAAAAAACTTTTTGAAAACATAAAGGCCAGAATTTTTCCAAATTTAATTAAAAAAACAGAAACCCACAAATCCAAGAAACTCAACAAACTCTAAACATCAGAAACATGAGGAAGAGAGCATCAAACTACTTTATAACCAAATTGTTCAAAATCAGTGATAAAGACAATCTTTAAAGAAGACAGAAAAATCATAATGCTGCATACAAAAGAAGGAAAAATAGGGATGACAGTATTTCTCATCCAAAATACTTTAAGTGAGAAGACGGCAGAGTAACATTTTTAGAGTGAAAGAAACAGCACTGTCAGGATAGAATTCTTTCTATGCCCAGCAAAATTATCCTTCAAAAACAAGGGTGGAATAAAGATATTTTCTGACAAACAAAAGCTATAGAATTTATCACTAACAGACCACACTACAAGAAATGTTTTAAAAAAAGAAAAATTCCATCAGGCAAAAAGAAATGAAACCAGACAGAAATATGAATCCATTCAAAGGAATGAAAACCACAGAACATGTCAATGATATGGAAACATATATATTTCTCTCATTATTTAAATTTATTTAAGATATAATTGGCTAATAATAACAGTAACAAGATCTGGTGAGGCTTAGAATACATGTCCATATAAAATATATGAGAAAAGAACATAAGGGCCAGAAGAAAGAGAATGAAGAATATGATTGTTGGTTCTTAAATGATAGGTTAAGTGGTATAACATTACTTAAAGGCAGACTGACAAGATTAAGGTGGGTCGCCTTGGTGGCTCAGTCAGTTGAGCGTCTGAATTCAGCCCAGGTCATGATCTCATGGTTCATGGGTTCGAGCCCTGTGTCAGGCTCTGTGCTGACAGCGTGGAACCTGGAGCCTGTTTCAGATTCTATATCTCCCTCTCTCTCTGCCCCTCCCCTACTCACACTGTGTTCCTCTCTCTCTCAAAAATAAATAAACATTAAAAAAAAAAAAGATTAAGGTACATACCATAAACCTGAAAATAACCTCTAGAAAATAAAAGATATATCTAATATAACAACAAGAGATCTAAAGTGAAATCATACAAAATTGTCTATTATCCCAAAGAAGGCATAAAGAAGAAAATGGGAGCAAAGAACGGATGGAACAAATAAAAAACAAACTGCAAAATAATAAACTCAAACCTAACTGTATCAAAAGTCAATTTCAATGTCAATAATCTAAACACTCCAATAAGACACAAATTGCCCTTAGTAAATAAAAATTAAAAAAATAATGGCCAACAGGTACATGAAAAGATGCTCAACGTCGCTCCTCATCAGGGAAACACAAATCAAAACCACACTCAGATATCACCTCACACCAGTCAGAGTGGCCAAAAGGAACAAATCAGGAGACTATAGATGCTGGCAAGGATGTGGAGAAACGGGAACCCTCTTGCACTGTTGGTGGGAATGCAAACGGTGCAGCCGCTCTGGAAAACAGTGTGGAGGTTCCTCAAAAAATTAAAAATAGACCTACCCTATGACCCAGCAGTAGCACTGCTAGGAATTTACCCAAGGGATACAGGAGTACTGATGCATAGGGGCACCTGTACCCCAATGTTTATAGCAGCACTCTCAACAATAGCCAAATTGTGGAAAAAGCCTAAATGTCCATCAACTGATGAATGATAAAGAAACTGTGGTTTATATACACAATGGAGTACTACGTGGCAGTGAGAAAGAATGAAATATGGCCCTTTGTAGCAACGTGGATGGAACTGGAGAGTGTGATGCTAAGTGAAATAAGCCATACAGAGAAAGACAGATACCATATGGTTTCACTCTTATGTGGATCCTGAGAAACTTAACAGAAACCCATGGGGGAGGGGAAGGGAAAAACAACAACAAAAAAAGAGGTTAGAGTGGGAGAGAGCCAAAGCATAAGAGACTCTTAAAAACTGAGAACAAACTGAGGGTTGATGAGGGGTGGGAGGGAGGGGAGGGTAGGTGATGGGTATTGAGGAGGGCACCTTTTGGGATGAGCACTGGGTGTTGTATGGAAACCAATTTGACAATAAATTTCATATATTAAACAAATAAATAATAAAATAAAAATAAATAAATACATAAAAAATATTGCCCTAGAGGAGGCTATATTAGATAAAATAGATTTTAGAACAAATATTATTATGAGAGATAAAGGTTATTTCATACTGATAAAGGCATCAGTTTATCTTGGCATAACTTAAAATATATATAATGAGAGAGCTTTAAAATACATGAAATAAAAACTGATAGAAACACAAGAAGACAAATCCACAATTACCATTGATTTTGGTATACCTCTCTCACAAGAACTGAGAGAATTTATGGACAGAAAATCAGCAGTGATACAGAAAACTAAAACAACATGATCAATCAAGTCGACCTAATACCTATAGAAAGGAAAATGCACATTCATTCATATGCACATACAACATTTACCAAAATAGGCCATATTCCAGGCTAGAAAAGAAGTCTCAATAAACTTAAAAAGAGTTAAGTCACATGAAGTTTATCCCCTGAACATAATGGAATTAAATTAGAAATCAGTAATAGAGAGATATCTGAAAAATCCCCAAATATTTGAAATCTAAGCAGGAAACTTATATATGTATTATTACCCTCTGTGTCAAAGAAAAACTCAGAAGTAAATTTAGGTATTCTGAACTGAGTGAAAATAAAAACATAACATGTGAAAAGTTCTGGGTCACTAAGGCAGTACATAGAAATTTGTAACACTAAAAGTCTATCAGAAAAGAAGAAAGGTTCATGATGAGCACTGGGTGATGCATGGACATGTTTGAATCACTATTTTGTACACCTGAAATTAATATAATACCATAAATTAACTAACTGGAATTAAAATAAAAACTTAGAAAGGAAAGAAGAGGAGCTCCTGGTTGGCTCAGTCAGTACAGCATGTGACTTTTGATCGCTGGTCATGAGTTTAAGCCCTACGTTGTATGTAGAGATTATAAATAAATAAACTTAAAAAAGAAAAAAAAAAACCAAGGTCTTAAATTATTTCAGTTCCTACCCTAAAAACTAATAGATGGATAGGTAAAACAAATTAAACCCAAACTAGGGAGAACTAGAAAGAAAAAGAAAGAAAGAAAGAAAGAAACAAACAAACAAACAAACAAACTAAAAAGAACAGAGTGTGAATCAGTGAAAAAGAAAAGAGAAAAAATATTTAAAAAATCTATGAGACCAAATGTTAGCTCTTTAAGATGATTAATAAAACTGGTAATCATTAACCCAACCGATCTAAAAGAAGAGAGATGACACAAATTATTATCTCTTAGGAATGAGAAAAGTGACACCACTCCAGATTCTACTGAAGGAAATAAAGGAATATTATGGAAAACTTTACACCTATACACCGAGAGCTTGAAAGAAATGGACCAATTCCCTGAAAGACACAAACTACACAAACTTACCCTACAAGAAATAGTACTCTAATGAATTTGAATCTGTTGTTAAATATCTTCCCACAAAGAAAACTAGGCCTAAATGCCATCACTGGCAAATTCAATCAAATAATTAAGAAAGAAATCATTTTAATTCTATACAAACTCTACTGGAAAATTGAAGACATAGTAATGCTTTTCGATTTACAAAAACCAAAAACACTGTAAGAGAAGAAAACTACTAACCAATATCTCTCATAAACATAGATATAAAAATTCTAAACAAAATTTTGGCAAATCCAGCAATCTACAGAAAGAATTATATATCATGACCAAAAGGGATTTATCCCAGAATGTAAGATTGGATTAACATTCAAATATCAATCAATGTAATTGACTACTAATGTAAGAGCATCTCAACAGACACAGAAAAGGCATTTGCCAAATTCTGTCCATTTCCGATTTAAAAAAAAATTCAGAAAATTAGGAATTAAACTTCTACAACCTCAGGAAGAACATTTACAAAAAAACTAAAGTTAACATCATAAGCAGACATGCATTAAATATTAGCTGTTATTAGTATTTTCTTTTCAATGCCAAAAAAAAAAAAAGAGAAAATAACACTCAGTTTTATAGATAGTCAAAAATCTCCTTCACCAAATTTTAAGTATAAAAAAGGCAGGAAATTAAAAAAGAAAACAATATACAAATCACTTTAAAGCTCTATCCACCGTGTCTACACAACAAGGAAAGTTATTAACTGGGACTGAAGGTCTGATAGAGAGCAGCCCATACTTTGCATTTGGGGAGAGCCCCATTTCCCCTGGAACCTCATTTCTACTAGAGCCCTCTGGCATCCTCTGCAAATCCACACACAATTCTATCTGTTAACCCTGCAGGGCAGCCCAAAGCAATTACTACTTTCAGGAGATAGTACATCCTTTTGATAACTCCGCCAAACTATCATTTGAATAAACTTCTGAAGTCCTCAAGGTAAAATTCAAAATGTAATTATGAGCAGTCTGTTCTATTTAGATTTCCTGTCAAATAAATGATCCAAATTGCACCAAAGACAGCATTAATTCTCATGTGAAGAAACTTCTATTGTCATATTCTGCTTCAACCATCCTTAATAAATGTCTAAGGAAGATATTCAGTAGACATCCAAGCTGATTAGCATTGTGAATTAACATTTTCATTTCTTTTTTCTTTTTTTTCTTATTTGAGAGACAGAGTGTACAAATGGTGGAGAGGGGCAGAGGGAGACAGACTCTCAAGCAGGTTCCACTCAGTGTGGAGCCTGCTGCGGGGCTCTGTCCCACAACCCTGGGATCTTGACCTGAGGTTGGACAAGAGTTGGACACTCCACCAAGTGAGCCACCCAGGAGTCCCCATTTTCATTTCTAAAATAAGTCCTAATGTGTCAGAAAAACTTAGTAAAAAAGACAAATTAGCCACTGAACTATCGCCTTACCATCTACCATACTAGAGGCAGAAAAACAATTTATGTATTTTGAAATATGGGTTATAAAACATCAGCATAGAAAAACAATAGAAATAACATGATACCTGCTATATGTCAATATGAATACTTGCTCAGGCATTGTACTGGTTACTTTATTATATATTACCCTCATATTACTACCTAACAAAGACTGTTATGATGTTATATCACAGATGAGAAAGCTGAGGCACAAATGGTTAAGTACATTTGTGATATTCCAAATCTGATAAGTAGTATAGCTACTACTATTTATTCATCAACAAATGGAAAGTAACCAATTTCTTGAAGGACCACCAGGGTACATTTAATAAGTCACTGGGCTATCACAAAATACCTTTCTTTTACATAGTGGAAAAAGGACAATTTTGGAAGAAGAGGTAGGTAAGAAAATGCATGCCTGCGGGGGCGGGGGGGGGGGCATCACGCTGATCAAATTTTAGGAAAATGTACATATGCAGTTTGAACGTGTAGAAATTGATTCCCTACATACCTCTTGGAAAGTCTATATATTTCCAGGAGCACATACTCTTTGAAGATGACTTAGTTAATACATGCCAGACATACAATAAATACTCAGTAAATGCAGATGATTATGGAGAAAGAATGTAAAGAACTACACATTCAAATATGCTGGTTGTCACAAAAACTGCTTTTTTCAATCTGAATATTTATCAATTGACATCCTGGCTTCTATTGCTCTCTAAAGTTGTTAATGCTGTGTTTTGCCATAAAAGTCTGATTCCCACTCAGGCTGCTAACCAATCAGGCTTCTCAGCCAACAAGGCTGAAGAACTGACCCTGAACTAGGTAGCTCCTCTTGATGACACCAGACCTCTTTTGGAATTTTGATAGTTTTTTCTAAATAAACATGGGGTATTAACTGTCCCCTCCCACCAAATTTAGTCTTAAACTGTTAACTGATATTTGTATACTTATCCAATTATTGTACACAAATCTATTTTAAAATAATAAAAGATAACCCCTAAAACTCTTTTAAAAAGCTCTTTACTCTTTCTTGCTTTTTTAAGTAGGAAAAACCAAGTAAGACTCAAGACTCAAGAAATGGACTGTTTATACCACATAGTTAAACAGTTAGTTTACATTAAACTAATAAACATTTAGTTCGGTATCTACTGTGTCCAGGACTGTGATGATTGGAGGAGATACAGTCATCAAAACAACAACACAATCTCAAAACCTATCGTGAGACTTGTTTATAACTATAAATCATGTTGTTTAAAAGATATTTCTGGGGAGACTTAGGTGGCTCAGTCCATTGAGCGTCTGACTCTTGGTTTCGGCTCAGGTCATGATCTCACGGTTCGTGAGTTCGAGCCCTGAGTCTGGCTCTGCACTGAGAGCGTGGAGCCTGCTTGGGATTCTCTCTCTCCCCCTCTTCCTCTGCCCCTCCCCTGCTTGTGCATGCTCTCTCTCTCTCTTTTTCAAAATAAATAAATAAAAACCTTTTTAAAAAGGAAATGCATTAAAAAAATATTTCTGTTATTTGGCTTCTCATTGCTTTCTATTGAGAAATTGATTTTTCACACTTTTAAATCATTACAATTAGTGAGGCAAGCAAATGTCTATCAAAATTAGAGTAACAATCAAACACACTCACCAGTATCACTGTTGGCCTGACCTTCAACACCACCCAGCAGCTCACTCTAGCTTTCGATTCTCGTATTAACATCAGAGAATCAACAATGGGAATTCTACTGTTAGTTGAATACTGTGTCATAATCTTCCACACATATCATTTTATTTGATATAACAATTTGGAAAAAATCAAGTAATTCATCTTAAGATGCAATAGTTAAGAAACCTGTGTCTACAGATTTCAGTACTTGTTTCTACTGCTTCATGTTCATCACTGCAGTGAAAGTGAGCCAATAAATATGCTGTGCATGCACGCTACTAGGCAGGATGTTGGGTGGCCAAAAAGAAAGTTTATCACAAATCTTCATTAATTGAGAATCCAGTGCACATTTTCCCCAGGTGGCTCCAGTTTGTAGCCAAAGGCCAAAAATCTTAGTTTGTCTTTGAAGGGCATGAATGGAAAACAAAGTTGTAGTTAGGAAGGTAAGCCAGCGCCTGGGGAAACACATCCAACAGGTAAACAAAAGTCTTTTTGTTCCTACACACATTCTTAAAAACTTCTTAAATACGCACACAGAATATTTAGAAAATAAGTTTTAATTCCAAAGCTAGTTTTGAAAGTAAATCTGTTGCTACTTCAGCAAAGATGGTGATGACACTATGCCATTAGAAAAGATAACTGATTCTTCAGTTCTTGTAAGTGGGTAGCAATCCTATAAGCAGAAGTGACCAACTTTTCCAGAGAATAAATGATGACAAAAATGGTGTTTCAATAGATACAATATAGCTTCCAATGAAAGCCCGTACATTTAAGAATCAGTATTTTCTCAAGCTGGGGGGCGGGGTATGAAGGGATTCTGTCCTACAATGTGACTTCAGGCAGATATCTTCACTGCTCTGGACTTGTTTACTCATTCACAAAATAAGGGGCTTGGTCTATGTGTATCCATTAAGTGTCATCCTAGAACTAAAAAAGAATTCTTCCAGGGGCTAACTGTAGCCAACAAGATGTTGAGAAATGATATTACATACAATTTATAATTCTGTCTTGTTCTCTTTGGCTTGACACAGTGTGGAAATGTATCAAACAAAATTTTACCTCTTTCCTCAGCATTTGATATTTATAAGATAATTACCATTATAACTAATTTCCAAAGAGATGCTTCATAAGTTAATGAGAAAATACATATTACATATATATATTTTAATACCCAAACAAATCTGTGATGTTGGTACTATTATTTTCAGCATGTCATAGACAGGGATATTGAGGCTCACTAAAATAAAATCCTCAAGGTCTCTCAGTTCGAAGTTACAACTTCTGCCTGTCCAAAGCCATGCTCTTAGCCAATATGCAATAATGTCAACATAAAGTTTGATGTCTCCATCCATAATGATACCACCATGTTTGTGGAACAGCTAACAGAAAATTTAGTTTTATCCAAATTATCACATAAGTCAATTAAGAAAACATTATTTATATATTTCTATAATAATATAGTAAAATAACCATAAATTTGCCTAAAATAACAATGAAAGCTATTAGAAAATGTGATGAGTCAAATCTTACCATATATTTTTAAAACCAGAAATTTCCACATTAAACCAAAAGTTGTCATGCTTCTAGTTTTTTCCCACTAATCTAAAAATATCTTTTAGACAGTACCATGAGAATTGCATGTCTTTTAATAAATTAAAAATGAGAAATATGACTGAGTGTCCTCTATGTATTCTAATGCTGTGTCAAATGATCTTGGGCACAAATGACATCACCTACATTTGAGGAAATACTGAAGCTCAAATATGTAAACATCTATGTACTAGGCCACTTGGATGTGCAACATTTCAATAACTGCTTTTTTACCACCTAAACCTAAGACTCAAAACAGTAATGAAAAGTTGTAAGAAGTGTATATTTTACATTGTGGATGTAATCAATCCAGAAAGAAATTAGAGATGATGTTGCTAGAGGAAAGCAACTTCTATTATTTTGTAATAGCTTAATGGTACCCATTATATTTCATTTTTGGAAAAGTCTAAATTCAGCTTCTTGGAATCATCTACCAATTTGTAATTTTAGAACTATCAAAAACTTAAAAATAACAGATTTTGCCTATTTTTTCTAAAACTTTTACATATCTGTCAAGAATATAAGTAATAAGCTCAATTTGTAAATCCTGCAAATACTTCAAAGACCAACAGAGTTAATGCAAAAGGACTCATTATCTACAAACGCCATCTTGTGGTCCATGTTTTTATTATTTTGTAGTAAGTCTGGATTTCTAACTCAAGATCTGCTAAAGATAGAAAGAGCCCTGGATATAACTTATTCCCTTTCTCTAATTTTTACACATGGGAAAATTGGAGCTCCAAAAAGTCTAATAAATTGGAAATCTTCAGAGGAAGAATTAATACAAGAGCCAAAATTTGAATTCAAATCTTTTCAACTCATACTTTTCTATACCACATCATCGTTTTTGACTAGTAACAAGCCAATTACATGAAGTCTGTCTGGTTTGGTATTAGACACTTCAAACACCAAGCTCATCTGTGTTTGCTTAACCATACCTTGAAAGTACGGCAAACTATAAAGAAGAGCACATTTACCTTTGAATTACTGGAAAATTATCAAGGCACAGCCATGTTGTTTTGCATTATTCTAAAGCATTTCACACATTTTAAAAAATTTTTATTCTCCTAGAGATTTATGAGGGCAGTGTGTGGATGGGGTTGGGAAGGGGAGGGTTATCAACATCTCTACTGACAGATTAGAAAACTGGGTTTAGAGAAGACATGATTAAGATTTTACAATTAGCTAGTGGCAAGCATCCTGATATCCAACTTTAATTTTTTTCCACCTCTTTACTTCATGATGTTGTATCATAACAGTGCATACATGCACATGTATGTGTTTTAAATCCTTTGTTCCATTTCTTTACAGGAACTGCTATATTCATTGGCCCATAGACTACAGTCTGTCATTTATGAAGCATAATAAGATGAAAGTCCTTGATTCAGAAACTAGATACTTCTAGAAGTTATAAATATGTAATCTTCATTCAAATCTTTGATTACCTTAATAGCAGAAAAATTTATCTAATCCAAAAGATGGCAAAGAGGCACAGACTGTCTATGCTATAGTATAACTGTCCATCTCACAGCTAAACTCAGCTTCATTTATATAAAAAATTGAGAAATAATATCACAGAATATGAGATTAATGAGAATATTTTGAGAAGTTTTTAAGAAAGCAGAAATCTAAAAATAACAAAAATATTCAAGACTTCTATCAAACATAATAAAAGATGTCCATGGTTATGTGAAAACATGAGCTCCAGCTATGGCTTTTGAATGTGCAATTCAGAACAGAAATTATCACTTAATAAAACAAGAGAATATAGCTGACCCTTGCATGACACAGGTTTCAACTACATAAGTCCACTTACATGCAGATTTTTTACATACAGTGCTGTAAATGTATTCCTTAGGGGTAAATGAAAATCATACCCTGCTGCATTTAAACTTAATTCTATAATTGACTGTGTCTTATATACTTTATATAATAGTTGAATATTAAGTACATTATAAAATTTTGTGGCACCTGGTGGCTCAGTCGGTTAAGCATCCGACTCTTGACCTTGGCTCAGGTCATGATCTCACAGTTTGTGAGTTCAAGCCCCACATCGGTCTCTGTAGTGACAGTGCAGAGTCTGCTTGTGACTCTCTGTCTCTCTCTCTGCCCATCTCCCTCTTGTTTTTCTCTCTCTTTCAAAAATAAACATTTTTAAAAAATAAATTATAAACTTTTAAATGAGAAAGGACACTATTAACTGTTAAGAGAGGAACAGACTCTTAGAAAACAAATGGAACTTCAGAGCAGTGCTTCTCAAACTACCTATGGTAAAGAACACAACTTTTTCTTTCAGTCTCCAAGGACCATTGAATAAACCTACTGAGCATGACTCATCTGCAGTGTATATCACATGAATCCCCACAAAAGCCAAGTAATACCCAAACTGGCAGATACTTAATCGACATAACAAGTCTACTAATCATCTCTTGGATGTCATGGTTATGTGTAATTGTTGCAGAAGATTTTAATTGATTACTTTCAATTGCTGATTTATCTTGTTACAAATCTGTAATAAGCAACTTATGGACTGGGCATCAGTCCACATTTTAAGTAGCATTACTTTAGAGATCAACATAATTACCCAAGTTTTCCCAAATTGTGTTCCATGATATGCAAACCTGCAAGAAGAAATGCTGATCTAGTCAAGGAAATTATGTCCTCAGACTCACAAACCATATAAGCAAATAAAGTACCTAAGAACTTCTTTAGGAAATAAACCTGTTTAACTTTATTTAATCCAAACTTGACTACAGAATCTTTTCTTTCAAGACTAACACTCATTAACATTACAAAAAACTAATTTTCTATACAATGCATTGAGAGATTCTAGTATAGACAGAATTACTGATTTACATTATTCAACAGCTGTTTAAAAATTCCCAGTGGCAAGGAACTCATTTCTTTATAATGCAATATAATATAATATAGAAAATTTTAATGCATAGGAAATAATTTTGTGTGAGTTCAAATTATACAATTTGTAAGAGTTGGTTTTAGACATTTTCTGAAGCAATGACAAAACATGTAATCCTTCTTTCGTTGACTGCCCTCCAAATACCTTTCTTCTTTTCTAATATTTTGGATGAAGATGCATTTCTAAGACCATTATCATCATAAATTTATTCTGATTATATCTTAGTTTGTCAATGTTACTTTCAAAATGCATCATCAGAACTGAACTCAGTATTTTGAATAGTGCAAGATGCAGATACTTTGCTCTTTTTCTTTTTTTTAGTCATAAGTGTCTTCTAGCCTAACAAGACCTTAATATGATTCTCATAAAACTTAAATTTTGAAGAGAGCATATTTTAATGTGGTCACCAAGATAAAGACCTAGTGAATTAAATGAGTTGATTTCTGCAAAGTATACTATCATTTCACATGCTGAAGAGAATTTTATTGCAAAACAATTGTCACTTGAGAATAAGGATGCCTTTGGAAAAAAGACTAGTTAGAGGTAGATTTATGACTTGGAATATGAAAGCAGGACACTGTCATCAATATAGAGGATAATATTTACCATCTTATTGCAGTGGTAGGAGAATATTTACCTGTGTCACTAAAAACCTGTATCAAATTACTAAGTTCAAAAGGTAGTTGGCTACAACAGAGCAGTCTTTTAAGCCAAGTAGAATTGAAAGTTATTCTAAGAGTTCACGGTTACCTAAACTTCAGATGGTTTTACAATAAAGGCTCTGATGAACATTAAAAATCTTATATTTCTATTAGTTACGTAGCTTTTTCTAAAAAAAATATTTGTTTTCCATAAACAGCTTCTGCGAGCAAATAAATCTGAGACATTACACAAAAGTGAACAGGTTTTTTCCCCCCTAAAGAGTTTCTGGGAAATGTAAATGTGCTAAGGTACATTGCCAACCTTGTACAATAAAATGAAACAGTGTAACTAGATGGAAGGCACTTGGCTATTAAGCCGTCATACCCAATGATAGCTAAAGTAAAATCAATGGAAGTAAATGGCTGTGTGATCAACCATGCTCCCAAATATACAACAGTTAGAGACCCAAAGAACTATACCCAGAGACGTCCTCTGATATTTGCAACAGTTGATTTTTAAAAAATTATTTATAAACTATCGTTTAAAAAATTTTTTTAATGTTTATTTATTTTTGAGAGAGAGAGAGAGAGACAGAGCACAAGCAGGGGACAGGCAGAGACAGAGGGAGCCACAGCATCCGAAGCAGGCTTCAGGCTCTGAGCTATCAGGACAGAACCTGACGTGGGGCTGGAACTTACAAACCACAAGATCATGACCTGAGCCGGTCAGATGCTTCACCTACTGAGTCACCCAGGCGCCCATAAACTATCTTTAATGTAGTTTTCCCTCAGCTCAGATTCTCACCTCCTCACTTATCCAAGATTCCTGGTAGAATCTATCAAACTGAGAAGGCAGCTTCCTGGCCTCTGTGGTAGCTAATCTCCAAAGATGTCCCTCCCACAACCATTAGAGAACTATAATAGTCTCCCATGAACATCCCAAGCAGGTTTTCACTGATGATTTTATTTCCTTAATCAATGGTGGAATCTCTCATCAAACAGTAAGAATACAAAGTTTTAAAATCTTAGGATATGGCACAAAAACAGACACATAGACCAATGGAATAGAATAGAAACCCCAGAACTAGACCCACAAACGTATGGCCAACTAATCTTTGACAAAGCAGGAAAGAACATCCAATGGAAAAAAGACAGTCTCTTTAACAAATGGTGCTGGGAGAACTGGACAGCAACATGCAGATGATTGAAACTAGACCACTTTCTCACACCATTCACAAAAATAAACTCAAAATGGATAAAGGACCTGAATATGAGACAGGAAACCATCAAAACCCTAGAGGAGAAACCAGGAAAAGACCTCTCTGACCTCAGCCATAGCAATTTCTTACTTGACACATCCCAAAGGCAAGGGAATTAAAAGCAAAAATGAACTACTGGGACCTTATGATGATAAAAAGCTTCTGCACAGCAAAGGAAACAACCAACAAAACTAAAAAGGCAACCAACGAAATGGGAAAAGATATTTGCAAATGACATATCAGACAAAGGGCTAGTATCCAAAATCTATAAAGAGCTCATCAAACTCCACACCCGAAAAACAAATAACCCAGTGAAGAAATGGGCAGAAAACATGAATAGACACTTCTCTAAAGAAGACATCCGGATGGCCAACAGGCACATGAAAAGATGCTCAACGTCGCTCCTCATCAGGGAAACACAAATCAAAACCACACTCAGATATCACCTCACACCAGTCAGAGTGGCCAAAAGGAACAAATCAGGAGACTATAGATGCTGGCGAGGATGTGGAGAAACAGGAACCCTCTTGCACTGTTGGTGGGAATGCAAATTGGTGCAGCCACTCTGGAAAACAGTGTGGAGGTTCCTCAAAAAATTAAAAATAGACCTACCCTATGACCCAGCAGTAGCACTGCTAAGAATTTACCCAAGGGATACAGGAGTACTGATGCATAGGGGCACTTGTACCCCAATGTTTATAGCAGCACTCTCAACAATAGCCAAATTATGGAAAGAGCCTAAATGTCCATCAGCTGATGAATGGATAAAGAAACTGTGGTTTATATACACAATGGAGTACTACGTGGCAATGAGAAAGAATGAAATATGGCTCTTTGTAGCAACATGGATGGAACTGGAGAGTGTTATGCTAAGTGAAATAAGCCATACAGAGAAAGACAGATACCATATGTTTTCACTCTTATGTGGATCCTGAGAAACTTAACAGAAACCCATGGGGGAGGGGAAGGAAAAAAAAAGGAGGTTAGAGTGGGAGAGAGCCAAAGCATAAAAGACTCTTAAAAACTGAGAACTGAGGGTTGATGGGGGGTGGGAGGGAGGGGAGGGTGGGTGATGGGTATTGAAGAGGGCACCTTTTGGGATGAGCACTGGGTGTTGTATGGAAGCCAATTTGACAATAAACTTCATATATTGAAAAAAAAATAAAATCTTAGGATAACACAAAGTTATTCATCTCTGTTTTCCTTGCTCTGATCATTATTACTGTGTAGCTTTACATTCTATTTGAAATAGGACTGACTGCTCACCAAAAACTGATTTCCATAGCATAGATAGTAAAAAGACAAGATTAATCATTAATTAATCAGTAGTGTTGGTCTATAGATGAAAAATACAAAGGGAAAGCTCCTGGGTATTCAGTGGATTGCCACTGATGACAGTAAGAGAAAAACTTGGTGTTTTCTTTCTGATGAAGATGATCATCCCTAAATGAACTGACTGAATGGTCCATAGAAAAGTGGTGTGATGTAGCCTGAATTTGCTAATCCAGACTTTAGACTCACCCAGTGAGTGTCTTCCGGTAAATAAGTAGATAATGAGGGCACAAGAATGTAATGAGTTGCAAATTTTAACTGGTATGAAAATGTTTAGGCTGATTAAAAATCTAAGCATATTAGCTTCTCAAGCTGGTGTGTTGCTTTCCAGGAAGTCTAGTCTACGTATAACGTGAATCTATTCAATCCTGGGGTCTATAATGTAGTTCTGAAACATTCTTCAAAGAGTTTCAAAGATACATACACTTCTGAAGGGCTGTTTTAGCACCATCAAGAAATCTGTTTTCTTGGGTCTAGAGATCAGATCAGGGACCAGCTTGAGTAAATGGTATGGGGCATAAACACAAAAAGAAACGTCCCCTGACTTGTATTCAAAAATCCCTTTCTGAGATAACTGAATTATTCCCAGCTATTCTTATGATTAGGGAGTTGAGACACATTAACTTTAAAGAGAGTATCTGATTACTCAGTTTCATCCTAAGAGATTGTCAATATAAAATATATAACTTAAATGGTTCAATACAGACCATTTATTATGCCTCTGAGTCAACATTTCAAAGGAAAGCTCAAAACCTACCTGTCATTCCTTGGGATCAAAATTACATTAAATAACTCTATCTGGGTAGATCCTCTGGCACTCCCATCCTTCTCTCTACAAGGAAGGCTGTTCACAAAGACTTTATTGTGTGATTGTACATGGTATATATCAGAAAATACAGAGGTTAACTATTTTGGAAACAGGTGTCATTTTTACAGTATTCCCCCAAGCTTTCTCTGAAGCTAATTTTAGCATTTACCTAGCAATGAAAAGTAGTGTGCATTTCTCCTGGGTGAGCAGAAGAAGTCTCCCAATCTTTCCAAAATAAGTCAGTTTAGGATTGAGGGTTACACCTAAGGCTTTGTGAGCACTGTTTTTGGGGCTGGTAAAGGAAGAGCTTTTGCATTGTTCGTTGGAAAAGAGAAAATACCTAGAATTCTCCTTTTTGTGGCAATGGATAGCTGTTGATTTAGTATCTCTTCAAATATACTGGATTTTAGTTACCTTTTATTTATATTTGTCTAAATCTTTCCACTTATACTTTCATTCTCCTGGATGGAGAAAACAGGAATGAAATAGAATTGAAGTAGTCCTGTATTTTCAGCTTCCATAACATGGTTTCCACTTTATTCACTTTAATAATTTTATTAGAGCTTATTAATTCCTAGCTTTCTTGAATCCAAAGAGGCTCCTCACACCCAATTCCATGTGACTTTGATACTACTTGGAAGTCATTCACTTTTTTTCCCACCCAAAAAAACTTACTTCTTCCATTTTGAAATGTGCCTTCTGACACTGTTGCTTCTGTCTTCACCTTTGACCGAATCCATCTCTTTGTATCTTTGCCTTTCATAGTCCATGGTCCACAGGTACAATTTTATCTGATTTTTTAACTGCTTCACTTTTTAAAATTGTTCACTCCTCTTACGTCATATTCTCTTTTTGAGTCTGTGACTTTAAAATGACAACTAAATTTTCTGTAACTTCTTAAGCCACTTTACTAAATTCTACGGAATATGACTGAGAGTGGCCAGAGTTTTCTTCCTTTGCTCTTATGTCCCAGATTTTGAAAAGGGTACTTTCTCCAGGTTTCTCTCATGTCACGTAACAGTTCCTCTGTGTTGGATGGGATGAAGTGAAGGAAAGTCATTCTCCCTCACTGTTTCTTTTAATTCATGTACATGAGCACAGAGTCCGTAACTTCTCTGACTCCCAGGTTTTAAAAGAAGAATGAAATTTTGGATAGAAATCTAAATGCCACTCAGAATCCTGCTTAGTTGGCAGTTTTATAATCACTATCAATACACATTAATGTCTTAAAGTCACAATGCTTGGGAACTATCTTTCCCTGGACCAGAGTATTTTAAGTTTACAAAATTTACAACATGTTCCAAACTATGTATGCATCACTGAATTTAAAACAACTCCTTTGTTTGAATTTATTTTGCCATTCTCCAACGTAAGCAATACATTTCTAAATAAATACAACTATACTTCAAGAACTTCTAGGATGTTAAATGTTCATCCGTTACTTACTCTTTATAGGACTACTATATATATATATATATATATATATATATATATGTATATGTATATATGTATATATATATATACATACATACACACACACACACACACACACACACACACACACAAACACATATATTTTAATTTCCCTAATTTTTAAGTGGTCCATAAGTAACTGGACTTGGATTTTACGGAAGCATTTGGTGTATTATTCATCTGGTTAGATGGTGTACTCTTGCAGTAATTTTGTTTCTTTCTTCCTTTATTTTCCAGAAAATGTCCTATACTATAATCACTTTTTGCTTCCTAGATGTCCATGTTGATATATATACATATATATGTATATATATATATACATATATATGTATATATATCAATATATATTTGTATTATTCAGTAGTGATAGAACCCTTTGGTTAAATCTGTTCATTACAAGTCAAGGAAATAAAACTAATTTAAATGTTCTTTCCTTAAAAAAAGTTAATACATGGTAAAGCTGTAGTAATCAAGTAAAAAATACATATACTTATTATTCTTCCCCAGTAAACTGTAAGGTCCCAAATAGCAAGAGTAAAAGTTTGAATATGGATGCTCGATAGTGCTTAGCACAGGATTTTGATGTTAACAGAATTTTAAATGAATGATTTCACATGAGACAGCTTACATTTTTAAAGAAGGTTGATATCATTTGAAATGAACTGACCTCTGATCCGGTAATTTCTTAAAATTCTTATCCAGAAAGTTTTTAAAGTCTAATGTTCATAATTATTTTTAATAGTATTATTTGTGAGAGCAAAAAAATAGCATAAAGCCTCAACTGTTCATTGTTACCTTTGCTAATAGAAGTAAACTAACACAATGTATTATATTAAGATTATTATTAGATAGGAAAGTAAACAAATGAGAAATATGGAGCTCAAAATAACATATATCCACTGTAATCATCATGACACAAAATAGGTAAGTAATCATGTTTTTATGCTGACACATTCAGAAAGGGTCATGTAGAAATTTTAAAATATTTTGATCTGAAAATAGCAAATTATTTTTCTATAATTGTATTTAAGTATACCACTCTCTCCAGGAGAAAAGGTTACAGGCATTCTTTATTTTATGTTAATGTACCTAGCTTTTGTTGTTTTTGTTTGCTTTTAGTGTGCATGTATATTAATTTTATAACGACAGAAATAAGGCTATGCAACAAGGACTTCCACACATTAATAATTAAGTGAATATAATACTTAAGTGAATGTAATACTTAAAGTCATATAGTTTATTCCTTTGCACACTTTACTTTACAATATTAAACTGCTTTTTGTGGCAAAAGTTAACATATGATCTTTTCATTGTATTAAAATTAAACTTTCAAAGAGTGTATTCTTTTAGTTTGTAATACCTACCAAGCATCACTTCCTTTCAAATCCCCACCATCATCATAATCATCATTACCATCAGCATAAACAACCATATAAACAGACACTCTTTTGTACCTAATAGAGAGTAATGAGAAAATGTCCATGCGCTTAATGCTGCATGTCATGTTTTATGGTTTTAGCATCCCCTCACATTTTATCAGGAAATAATTTGCTTTGGTATTTGGGTACCAATATGCTTTGAAATTATTCACCCATGCTCAGTTGGATTTTTTGCTGTAGTGTCTTATTAATTCTTGTCTTTTAAAATAACTCATGGGGCGCCTGGGTGGCTCAGTCGGTTAAGCGGCCGACTTCAGCTCAGGTCATGATCTCGCGGTCCGTGAGTTCGAGCCCCGCGTCGGGCTCTTTGTGCTGACAGCTCAGAGCCTGGGGCCTGTTTCAGATTCTGTGTCTCCCTCTCTCTGACCCTCCCCCGTTCATGCTCTGTCTCTCTCTGTCTCAAAAATAAATAAACGTAAAAAAAAAATTAAAAAAAAAAACCCTCATATTTATTCTTAATTATTGGCCTTATAGGACAAAATGGAAATAACTTTATTTTACTTACTTGAGTTTACGTGGAAGTGCCTGTTATATATTTGGTGCTGTCTCCAAATAAATTCACACATCTAAGTACTACATTTCAATGTGACAATAGCTATCTTCTGATACAGACCCATGCCTCATATTTATAATCTGATTTTCCTGTCACTTTGATATTTAAATTTTAAGTTATAAATAAGCTGTGACCATTTCACTTCATAAAACAAGTCCAAAGGCAAATGTTTATACCCCAATTCATCTATCATACTAGGAACAAACCCTTATGGAATTTATATTTGCAAACGTTGATGAAAAAAGAGGTATTTCTGGAAGAATGTGATTAAATTAAAAAGGAAATGGAAAGATTCTGGAACATTTCACTTCTCTGTATATCTAAGAGATTCTGAAGTTAACAGATAACAGCAGACTGTTACTGTTTCAGGCCACACAGTCTGCATGCTAATTAGAAAGTCTTCATTATTTAAGGGCTCCAACTTCCTAATTATGCTTGGACTGATATAGCAAATCAGTTAAAAGTTATTCACTCAGGGAAAAAAAACAACAACAACAACAAATAATTGAAACCGCAGGGTTTTTTTGAATTTAAAGAAAACCAATGATTCCTTCAAAGATATACATCTAAGATGCAGTACACTTGACACATTTTTAGTAACATTTATAAATATAATTCACTTGGAGGAAGAGTTAAAAACATACTGATATTAAAACTGCTGTGAAGAACAAAATTGGCAAAATGACACAGTAATGCTAATTTAACTGTTTCTAAGAAAGCAATATTTTATATAATTTGAAATCAGTCTATGAGACTGACAAAAATGTGAATTTATGTGACAGGTAGAGTCAAACCCAAACATTTCAGTTGGGAGTTCAGTGGAATTGCCATGAAGATTTTCCCTTAAAAAATGAAGTTCAAACTTAGAAAAAAAGTTTGCAGAGCCTATCATTTAAAGGAAAATATAATCAGTGCATGTGAAAATATAAACAGTGTCATGTGATACTTACACCCTAATATACTTATGTTTTATAACTATAATTACTTATAGTATATTGCATATTTTAGTATTTGAGGCATTCTCCATAAGTTATTTTGGTTGACCGTCATAACAATTCTGTAACAGAATGGACAGGTTGTAATGTAAAGGAGAGAGAAAGTCTTTTTGTGGATTGAAATAGTTAAGTGGTAAGAAAGCCATAGTGACAAATAAATAAATAAATAAGTAAATAAATAAATAAATAAAGCCATAGTGATAAATATCACCATAGTGATAAATGTCATTCAACAAAATATTTTATTTATTTTCGTTTTCTACTTTCATTTTTTTAAGTTTATTTATTTATTTTGAGAGAGCGGGAGAGACCGTGCACATGAGGGGAAGAGGAGCAGAGAGAGGGAGAGAGAGAATCCCAAGAGGCTCTGCACAGCTAGTAGAGAGCCCAACGTGGGGTTCGATCTCATGAACTGTAAGATCATGACCTGAACTGAAATCAAGAGTCGAGGCTTAACCAACTGAGCCACCCAGGTGCCCCTCAACAAAATAGTTCAAATCATTTCAAAATCTGAGACTTATGGGAAATTCCTTTGAGATACTTGAATTTACTTAAGGTTGTTAATGCAGAATAAAAAAATTAAGGACAGAAAATGATCTTTTCAATCACTTGAGTCTCTAGGCCACCACCATGAAATCCCTATGTCAGTTCGCATCTCTGTCTGGTACCACAATGCTCCCTGTTAGGTCTCCTCATGTCCAGTTTTGTTTCACTCTGAGCCATATAAGCCAGAGTGACCTTTCTAAAAGGCAAATCTGATAAATATTGTCACTTCCCCGATGAAAACTCAACGGCTTTTCCTATTTCCCTTAGAATGAAAAATAAAAGACTTATATTACGATGCCCTCTTCAGCCCAGTGTGGTTCAAGATGAACAGCAAAATAAGGCATCTAGGCATACTGAATATTTTAAGCTGAAGGAGTCTGAGACTATGGCAGAGGCAGGAAGATCACTTTGATCTTCCATAACCCTCAGCCCCTGGTGCAGGTGGTAAAACCCTCATATGAGAGTTGTTCTCCTTATATCTGGAGGAAAGGAAGGTACTTATCAAAGGAAAGGAACACAGAGAAGACACCTAACAAACAGGTCTTGTCATGTTTCTGCAGTCTATTATATACACCTCATACTCCTTAATCTACCATATTTGTACATGACTGCCCACCTGTCATCCAACCTAGCAAAAAATATTCACATCTGCTTCTTAGTCCCTATGTCCTTAGGAAGGCTTCTGTGTCACAAAGAACTTACATTACATCAATCTGTATGCTTTTTTTCCTGTCAATTTATCTCTATCATTTTAATTTCAGACCCAGCTAGGGACTGTCAGAGGGTTCAGGAAAACTTTTTCCTCCCCTACAAACCTCATTTTTCAACTCAACACTACCCCTGCTTCTCTAACCTCCAAAAAAGAGCCTCAGTTATTTGAACATATTCTCTCACTTCTAGGGATTTTCTGCATGTATTTTCTCTAACTGGAACTCTTTCTCACATCTTTATCTACCTACTTCTTATTCATCATTCAGGTTTCATCTTAACCACATCCTCTGCAGAACCTTCCTCATTCCTTCTAGATTAGGTTAGATGCCCTTGTAATGTCTTTCTACCCTAGAACATATTATACTTTATTATAATATTTTGTATTAATTGACTGTTTCCCTTGGTGACCGTGCCTATGTAAAAAGGCACTGTATTTGTGTTGCATGCTATGGTCTCTCCAGGGCCCAGCACAGTGTCTGATGGAAGTAGAGGCTTAAGAAATGCTTATTAAATGAAAATAGTTAATCTTTTCAAAATATACCATATTTTACAGTCTGGCATGCACTATAGACTATAAAGCATAAATGTATCAATTTCATATAGTCATTAATTTAGTCAGAGATAAGGTTAGAGATGTATGTTGAAAATGCACCTGCTAGAAACAGTATGTTTAGAATATGCTTGATTAAAAAAAAAGGATGGTATAAAATTCATTTAAAATGATAACCACCTTGGGAACTGTTAGTTGTAAAAAAAAAAAAAGATGAAAAACAATCATCTGAAATTAAAAGGATGACTAGGTTCTATCTTGAACTAAAGGAAAAAAAGAAAAAAAAAGCTGAACTAAACTAAACTGAAATAAAAAGAGAGAATAGCATGCTCTTTTGTTGAGGTTTTGAACAGCTATAGAAGGCAAAGTGGAAATGGAAGGGAAACAAGGTACAGGACGTGATTTGATTTTCTGCTCATTGAAACCTCTGGTCCTTTTCTCATGTTGCAAATACTTTATAACATAAGAAAAGGAGAGGATGAGGGGAATAAGATGGGAGAATCAGTAGCAAGCATTGCCCAAATGCTTTTAAAAAATTCAAATTCTTCTAAAACAAGAAACTGTGGGGAAAACAAACAAAACAAAATGGTAGCATAATTCTTTCCCACAATCAAGGCTCAAATTAGGCACCTGGGGCATACTGTATAAGAAGGAAGACTCTTCATCCTTCCTCCACATAAACATATTTGTTTCAGTGGGTGGGTTCGGCATTACTCGATTAACTAGCAACTCCACTGGCACTGAGCCACCAAGGAGGCTTTTGAATGTGACACCTGGTTCCTTAACAGACTCTTTCAACAAAGGACAGAAAGTAAAAGAGAGGACAACTTTCATAAAATGAAGCAATATCACATAGCACTAATTACCTGTTCATAATACTGGATATTCTCCTCAGCCATATCTGTAAATGCTGACTTGATATCATTTTGCATATTATGTCTCCATCTTTCCCAGTCTGCTTTCAGGGCGTTATTAGCGCATTCAACTTTATCTTCAAGTTTTCCAATCTCTTCTGTAAGCTGAATTAGATCACAAAGAGAGATAAATTGATCTATGTATTCTTGTTACTAAATGAATTCATCAAGTCTAAGCTGAACATTATATCAAAACATCTTAAGAATAATTCTTTGGAAAGTCACCAGCACTTACCATGTGTAATAACCAGTTATAGTAAAAAGAAGACTGGGCTCAGCCAGAGATGCTAACTGGAGTTCTAAGATGAACCATCAATTAACATTTGACCTTGTCCTAAGTCTGTCAAACCTTGGGCTTAGGTTTCACTATTTATAAAACAGAGGAAATTGAACTACAAGTTATCTTAAAATTCTTCTGTACTAACTCTCACTACCACTATTGTTTATGGTGATAATATTTATGTTAAAAGGCATGGTTTCATTAACCAGCTTCCTATTCCTGGGCTTCATTTTTCAGTTGTTTTTTACTAGAAAGATCAATTAACTCACCTGTTACAACGTCCATTCAGATTATGCACTCTAACCTGGAGGCCGAGGGGATCAACTTGACGAATTTCACCACACTGGTGCTAGGAGCAGGTTTATGTCTGAAGACACCTAACACCTAGTCCGTGCATCATTACACAGGCTTAGCATGAAATTTACACCCCCTCACCACTTCACCTGCCAACCTTAGAGCATGTAATCCAGCAGTTTATTGGCTTGTATTTTGTGTATTTACATATTAATACATATATTTATACATATATATTTATTCATATATTCAGCATATATTTAAGTGCCTTCTCTGCACCAGGCATTCTTCTAGGAGAATTCAGCAGTGAAGACAATAGACAAAATCTCTGCTTTTACTCAAATGGAGAGAGACAAACCAAAAGCAAGATAAATAAAATAGGGACTATCAACTGAAAATTAATGCTAAAAAGAAAAATGAAGCAGAAATGTAGATAGGGAACATATGATGATGCAATTTCACATGAGATGACAGAGGAAAGCCTAAATAAGAAAGTGTCTTTTGAATAAATATCTTCAGTCCACAAGAGAGTAAACCATGGGGGTTCTCAGTAGAAAAGTTGTTCCTGGCAGAAGAAACAAGGGTAACAGACTGGAGGCGGAAGCATGCCCCGATGGTCCAAGAAGAACATGGAGACTAGCACGGCTGTAGCATATAGTGGAGTGAACAAAAAAGGGAAGGTTCTAGGAGATGAAGTCACATAAGGAATGGGTGACCAGATCTTACTGAGGCATGTAGTCTGTGGTGAGGTTCTTGGATTTTTACTGAGATCCAAAGCCAGGAAATTACATGCAGAAATCATACCATCTCTCTCATATCTTAAAAGGGGCATCATCATTACCATTGTGGTGTGATTGAAAGTATTTGAAAGAGACCATTATTTAAGAAGATCCACATTTCAGAGATGTTGAAATGCAAGAATGTCTTAGAATAAAAATGGGTTATTTTGCTTCTAATGCTTATGTGAATTATTACTCTAACATCATCATCACCATCATCATCATCATCATTATTGCTATGGAATTTCACCTTTCTGCCCTTATTTCGTCGCAGTCGTACTTGTTTTTATTTCCTAAGAATAGACACTTGGTATTACATAAATCTCTGATTATGAGATATCTATTTCATTAGTAAGGTTGACTTTCATGGTTTTTTTTTTGGGGGGGGGGAGGCAGATATTTTACTTTCTTGTTTTGTTTGTAAACTATCTCAGGGAAGCCATTTATTATTTTATGAGTATGTGTTCTCTTTGGAGTGATTATTTTGTTACATCTTAGAAAATTTGTCTAATGAGTTGTTAATGGGATGTCTGATGGTGGATGCCAGGGGATAAACTAAGAGTTAAACTGCTAAAAATGCCAAACCCAAACAGGTTCTGGGTCTGCTGGAAAAATCATAGGGGTTGGTTAGAAAAATTCACTCCTCTGGGTTGTTGGATGGAATCATGCAATTTTCAAAGTCAGATGGAAATTATTAGCATAATGTCTCTTTTATGTAGGATCAGGAGGTACCTACACCAACTGTGAGTGCATTATCATTCTCCTCTGCTTAGCATTTTCAGTCTAAAATTGTTATGCACTGGAGTGGGATTACTGGCAGACTGCTCTACTAAAATTGGCTTTCGGAAACACAGTATCTGAATCATATATTGTATCTTTCTCCCCTTCATAACAGTTTAACATGATGTCCCTGCCATAAGGGGTTTACAACATAGTTTTCCCTTTGTCAATCTGTAACTCCCCCTCATAAAAGCCCATGAAGTGGTGGCCTGCCTGGTTGGTGCTTCTGCTGTGACAGAGCTACTAGAGAAGTCCTGTCCTGTTCTCTCACCTCACTCTCACCTACAGGAACGTTTGTAGGCTTATCAGCACAGAACTAGGATTAAGAAGACTTATGAAAGGTTAAACCAACTTCAGTTTAAGTTCCACTTCCATCTTTAAAAGTTATGTGACCTTGGGTAGGACTAGCTGTTGAAGCCCTAGTTTCTTCAACTATAAAATAGATATGAAAAAATACCTATCACATAGGGGTTTTAGATGTATGAAATAATGAACACTAGTTGACTTAAACAGTGCCTGACAGTTTGCCTACTAAATGTTATGTATTACCATCACCACCATTACCACTGCCTCGATGACCACCACCATCAGCACCATCATCATTAACTGGTGAAACTCAAGTTGATTCCCTCTTCTATTCCAGTATTTTGATTTCTGGAAGTACTGTATTCCTCTGCCAGGGTCTAGGTCTTAGGTTAACTTCTAGTGCTAGTTCTCAATCTCTTCTCACCAGTAAGGAAGATGATGCATATGCTTTAAATATATATGATCAATTCTGATCTTTTTTTGTAGCCAAATATGAGTAATTTTTCTTTCTTTGATGATTTCATCATTATTTTAGTTGGAAAAGGAGAAAAAAGACATTAGGTATTTCCCCACACTGAATCATCTTCCCATAATTTCAATTCTAGCAAACTCTAATTGATAATAAGCACAAAATATCTACTTCAAATGGAGAAGGAGCTGGACTATATCTTTCCTAATAATTTACAAAAGCCTAATATACACTTTTTCTTAGTTGACTTCAATTTAGCAGGGACTTAAATACCATTCTTGGTATAAGGAACTATGGATTCAGAGGGTGCCATCCAGGCTTTGAACATATACAGTCAATGAAAGTTAACTGAGGTGGGAGGGTAAGGTGTTAGAACCTGGCAGGCCAAAGAAGCCCCTCTAGCCACACAGCAGGTTTCAATAACTCGAAAAGTAGGAAATTTAATTCATTTTCTCTACTATAAAATAGCACAGAAAAGATGGAATTAAAAAGGATTAAAGCTTAAATAATTGTTTTCACAAATCCTGGAAGCGATTTGGTCCTCTTTTAGTGGAAAAATTTAAGAAGCAAGCAATCCTTTTTGCCAGGAAAATGTTGTAATACCAGAATAAGTAATACAAGATTGTAAGATAGTGGGGAAAAAAAGGGAAGATTTATATTTAACAGAAAGGCTAATGGGTAATTTCTAGCTTCAGTTATATTCAGCCAGAAATTAGCCACGCAATTAAATGAAAACCATTAATACTAAGAGCTCAGGCAAACAAAACAAAATCTTTCTCCAAAAGTAACTTCCTACTATAGTACCAGTAATGGCAACAATAATAATAACCATTTATTGCATTTCTGCCATGGGCCATTGCATTAAGCTATATACTTTACATATATTATTTCATTTAATCTGCATAATAATGTTGCAAATTTGGTATTATTATCTTCCTTTTACAAGTTAGAAAAGTGGGAAAAAATGAAAGAGATCTCATAGCTTTTTGTGGCATAATAAAGATTCAAACGAAAGTTCGCCTAAGTCAAAGCCCATGTTTTTTCCACACTGACTAAATAGCACCAAGCTAGTATGCCTGTGGCTTTCAAGGCTGAAATGATTCACCTTTAACTAAAGGAGTCTATAATCTATTAGAATACACAGATGCAGGTGGTACTTGGGTGGCTCAACAGGTTGAGTGTCCAACTCTTGATTTCAGCTCAGGTCATGATCTCACGGTTTGTGAGTTCGAGCCCCACATTGGGCTCCTCCCACTGATGGTGCAGGGCCTGCCTGGGATTTGCTTTCCCTCTCCCTCCCTCTCTGTCCCTCTCCTGTTTGTGTCCTCCTTCTCTCTCTCTCTCTCTCCCTCGCTTTCTCTAAATAAATAAACTTAAAAAAAAAAGAACACACATATGCAAAAATGAAATAAAAACTAAAGCTATAATACAAAGCAGAATGTAATATATACCACATTGAGGAAAAAATTACAGTAGTATAGAAAGATACAGAATGTAGGATTTTTTTTTATTTTATTTTTTAATATATGAAATTTACTGTCAAATTGGTTTCCATACAACACCCAGTGCTCATCCCAAAAGGTGCCCTCCTCAATACCCATCACCCACCCTGCCCTCCCTCCCACCCCCCATCAACCCTCAGTTTGTTCTCAGTTTTTAACAGTCTCTTATGCTTTGGCTCTCTCCCACTCTAACCTCCTTTTTTTTTTTTTTTTTCCTTCCCCTCCCCCATGGGTTTCTGTTACGTTTCTCAGGATCCACATAAGAGTGAAAACATATGGTATCTGTCTTTCTCGGTATGGCTTATTTCACTTAGCATCACACTCTCCAGTTCCATCCACGTTGCTACAAAGGGCCATATTTCATTCTTTCTCATTGCCACGTAGTATTCCATTGTGTATATAAACCACAATTTCTTTATCCATTCATCAGTTGATGGACATTTAGGCTCTTTCCATAATCTGGCTATTGTTGAGAGTGCTGCTATAAACATTGGGGTACAAGTGCCCCTATGCATCAGTACTCCTGTATCCCTTGGGTCAATTCCTAGCAGTGCTATTGCTGGGTCATAGGATAGGTCTATTTTTAATTTTCTGAGGAACCTCCACACCGCTTTCCAGAGCGGCTGCACCAATTTGCATTCCCACCAACAGTGCAAGAGGGTTCCTGTTTCTCCACATCCTCGCCAGCATCTATAGTCCCCTGATTTCTTCATTTTGGCCACTCTGACTGGCGTGAGGTGGTATCTGAGTGTGGTTTTGATTTGTATTTCCCTGATAAGGAGCGACGTTGAACATCTTTTCATGTGCCTGTTGGCCATCCGGATGTCTTCTTTAGAGAAGTGTCTATTCATGTTTTCTGCCCATTTCTTCACTGGGTTATTTGTTTTTCGGGTGTGGAGTTTGATGAGCTCTTTATAGATTTTGGATACTAGCCCTTTGTCCGATATGTCATTTGCAAATATCTTTTCCCATTCCGTTGGTTGCCTTTTAGTTTTGTTGGTTGTTTCCTTTGCTGTGCAGAAGCTTTTTATCTTCATAAGGTCCCAGTAATTCACTTTTGCTTTTAATTCCCTTGCCTTTGGGGATGTGCCGAGTAAGAGATTGCTACGGCTGAGGTCAGAGAGGTCTTTTCCTGCTTTCTCCTCTAAGGTTTTGATGGTTTCCTGTCTCACATTCAGGTCCTTTATCCATTTTGAGTTTATTTTTGTGAATGGTGTGAGAAAGTGGTCTAGTTTCAGCCTTCTGCATGTTGCTGTCCAGTTCTCCCAGCACCATTTGTTAAAGAGACTGTCTTTTTTCCATTGGATGTTCTTTCCTGCTTTGTCAAAGATGAGTTGGCCATACTTTTGTGGGTCTAGTTCTGGGGTTTCTATTCTATTCCATTGGTCTATGTGTCTGTTTTTATGCCAATACCATGCTGTCTTGATGATGACAGCTTTGTAGTAGAGGCTAAAGTCTGGGATTGTGATGCCTCCTGCTTTGGTCTTCTTCTTCAAAATTACTTTGGCTATTCGGGGCCTTTTGTGGTTCCAGATGAATTTTAGGATTGCTTGTTCTAGTTTCGAGAAGAATGCTGGTGCAATTTTGATTGGGATTGCATTGAATGTGTAGATAGCTTTGGGTAGTATTGACATTTTGACAATATTTATTCTTCCAATCCATGAGCAGGGAATGTCTTTCCATTTCTTTATATCTTCTTCGATTACCTGCATAAGCTTTCTATAGTTTTCAGCATACAGATCTTTTACATCTTTGGTTAGATTTATTCCTAGGTATTTTATGCTTCTTGGTGCAATTGTGAATGGGATCAGTTTCTTCATTTGTCTTTCTGTTGCTTCATTGTTAGTGTATAAGAATGCAACTGATTTCTGCACATTGATTTTGTATCCTGCAACTTTGCTGAATTCATGTATCAGTTCTAGCAGACTTTTGGTGGAGTATATCGGATTTTCCATGTATAATATCATGTCATCTGCAAAAAGCGAAAGCTTGACTTCATCTTTGCCAATTTTGATGCCTTTGATTTCCTTTTGTTGTCTGATTGCTGATGCTAGAACTTCCAACACTATGTTAAACAACAGCGGTGAGAGTGGACATCCCTGTCGTGTTCCTGATCTCAGGGAAAAAGCTCTCAGTTTTTCCCCGTTGAGGATGATGTTAGCTGTGGGCTTTTCATAAATGGCCTTTATGATCTTTAAGTATGTTCCTTCTATCCCGACTTTCTCAAGGGTTTTTATTAAGAAAGGGTGCTGGATTTTGTCAAAGGCCTTTTCTGCATCGATTGACAGGATCATATGGTTCTTCTCTTTTTTTTTGTTAATGTGATGTATCACGTTGATCGATTTGCGAATGTTGAACCAGCCCTGCATCCCAGGAATGAATCCCACTTGATCATGGTGAATAATTCTTTTTATATGCTGTTGAATTCGATTTGCTAGTATCTTGTTGAGAATTTTTGCATCCATATTCATCAGAGATATTGGCCTGTAGTTCTCTTTTTTTACTGGGTCTCTGTCTGGTTTAGGAATCAAAGTAATACTGGCTTCATAGAATGAGTCTGGAAGTTTTCCTTCCCTTTCTATTTCTTGGAATAGCTTGAGAAGGATAGGTATTATCTCTGCTTTAAATGTCTGGTAGAACTCCCCTGGGAAGCCATCTGGTCCTGGACTCTTATTTGTTGGGAGATTTTTGATAACCGATTCAATTTCTTCGCTGGTTATGGGTCTGTTCAAGCTTTCTATTTCCTCCTGATTCAGTTTTGGAAGAGTGTGGGTGTTTAGGAATTTGTCCATTTCTTCCAGGTTGTCCAATTTGTTGGCATATAATTTTTCATAGTATTCCCTGATAATTGTTTGTATCTCTGAGGGATTGGTTGTAATAATTCCATTTTCATTCATGATTTTATCTATTTGGGTCATCTCCCTTTTCTTTTTGAGAAGCCTGGCTAGAGGTTTGTCAATTTTGTTTATTTTTTCAAAAAACCAACTCTTGGTTTCGTTGATCTGCTCTACCGTTTTTTTAGATTCTATATTGTTTATTTCTGCTCTGATCTTTATTATTTCTCTTCTTCTGCTGGGTTTAGGCTGCCTTTGCTGTTCTGCTTCTATTTCCTTTAGGTGTGCTGTTAGATTTTGTATTTGGGATTTTTCTTGTTTCTTGAGATAGGCCTGGATTGCAATGTATTTTCCTCTCAGGACTGCCTTCGCTGCGTCCCAAAGCATTTGGATTGTTGCATTTTCATTTTCGTTTGTTTCCATATATTTTTTATTTTCTTCTCTAATTGCCTGGTTGACCCACTCATTCTTTAGTAGGGTGTTCTTTAACCTCCATGCTTTTGGAGGTTTTCCAGACTTTTTCCTGTGGTTGATTTCAAGCTTCATAGCATTGTGGTCTGAAAGTATGCATGGTATAATTTCAATTCTTGTAAACTTATGAAGGGCTGTTTTGTGACCCAGTATATGATCTATCTTGGAGAATGTTCCATGTGCACTCGAGAAGAAAGTATATTCTGTTGCTTTGGGATGCAGAGTTCTAAATACATCTGTCAAGTCCATCTGATCCAATGTATCATTCAGGGCCCTTGTTTCTTTATTGACTGTGTGTCTAGATGATCTATCCATTTCTGTAAGTGGGGTGTTAAAGTCCCCTGCAATGACCACATTCTTATCAATAAGGTTGCTTATGTTTATGAGTAATTGTTTTATATATCTGGGGGCTCCGGTATTCGGCGCATAGACATTTATAATAGTTAGCTCTTCCTGATGGATAGACCCTGTGATTATTATATAATGCCCTTCTTCATCTCTTGTTACAGCCTTTAATGTAAAGTCTAGTTTGTCTGATATAAGTATGGCTACTCCAGCTTTCTTTTGGCTTCCAGTAGCATGATAAATAGTTCTCCATCCCCTCACTCTCAATCTAAAGGTGTCCTCAGATCTAAAATGAGTCTCTTGTAGACAGCAAATAGATGGGTCTTGTTTTTGTATCCATTCTGATACCCTATGTCTTTTAGTTGGTGCATTTAATCCATTTACATTCAGTGTTATTATAGAAAGATACGGGTTTAGAGTCATTGTGATGTCTGTATGTTTTATGCTTGTAGTGATGTCTCTGGTACTTTGTCTCACAGGATCCCCCTTAGGATCTCTTGTAGGGCTGGTTTCGTGGTGACAAATTCCTTCAGTTTTTGTTTGTTTGGGAAGACCTTTATCTCTCCTTCTATTCTAAATGACAGACTTGCTGGATAAAGGATTCTCGGCTGCATATTTTTTCTGTTTAGCACACTGTAGATATCGTGCCAAGCCTTTCTGGCCTGCCAAGTTTCAAAGGAGAGATCAGTCACGAGTCTTATAGGTCTCCCTTTATATGTGAGGGCACGTTTATCCCTTGCTGCTTTCAGAATTTTCTCTTTATCTTTGTATTTTGCCAGTTTCACTATGATATGTCGTGCAGAAGATCGATTCAAGTTACGTCTGAAGGGAGTTCTCTGTGCCTCTTGGATTTCAATGCCTTTTTCCTTCCCCAGTTCAGGGAAGTTCTCAGCTATAATTTCTTCAAGTACCCCTTCAGCACCTTTCCCTCTCTCTTCCTCCTCTGGGATACCAATTATGCGTATATTATTTCTTTTTAGTGTATCACTTAGTTCTCTAATTTTCCCCTCATACTCCTGGATTTTTTTATCTCTCTTTCTTTCAGCTTCCTCTTTCTCCATAACTTTATCTTCTAGTTCGCCTATTCTCTCCTCTGCCTCTTCAAGCCGAGCTGTCGTGGTTTCCATTTTGTTTTGCATTTCGTTTAAAGCGTTTTTCAGCTCCTCGTGACTGGTCCTTAGTCCCTTGATCTCTGTAGCAAGAGATTCTCTGCTGTCCTGTATACTGTTTTCAAGCCCAGCAATTAATTTTATGACTATTATTCTAAATTCACTTTCTGTTATATTATTTAAATCCTTTTTGATCAGTTCATTAGCTGTTGTTATTTCCTGGAGATTCTTCTGGGGGGAATTCTTCCGTTTGGTCATTTTGGATAGTCCCTGGAGTGGTGAGGACCTGCAGGGCACTTCCCCCGTGCTGTGGTGTATAACTGGAGTTGGTGGGCGGGGCCGCAGTCCGACCTGATGTCTGCCCCCAGCCCACCGCTGGGGCCACAGTCAGACTGGTGTGTGCCTTCTCTTCCCCTCTCCTAGGGGCGGGATTCACTGTGGGGTGGTGTGGCCCGTCTGGGCTACTTGCACACTGCCAGGCTTGTGGTGCTGGGGATCTGGCATATTAGCTGGGGTGGGTAGGCAAGGTGCACGGGGGCATGAGGGGCAGGCTTAGCTCGCTTCTCCTTAGGTGATCCGCTTCAGGAGGGGCCCTGTGGCAGCGGGAGGGAGTCAGATCCGCTGCCGGATGTTTGGCTCTGCAGATGCACAGAGTTTGGTGTTTGCGCTGCGCGAGCAAGTTCCCTGGCAGGAACTGGTTCCCTTTGGGATTTTGGCTGGGGGATGGGCGGGGGAGATGGCGCTGGCGAGCGCCTTTGTTCCCCGCCAAGCTGAGCTCTGTCGTCCGGGGGCTCAGCAGCTCTCCCTCCCTTTGTTCTCCAGCCTTCCCGCTTTCTGAGCAGAGCTGTTAACTTATGACCTCCCAGACGCTAAGTCGCGCTTGCTGTGGGAACACAGTCCGTCCGGCCCCCCCGCTTTTGCCAGCCAGACTCCGGGGCTCCGCTTGGCCGGCGAGCCGCCCCTCCGCCCCGGCTCCCTCCCGCCAGTCCGTGGAGCGCGCACCGCCTCGCCGCCCTTCCTACCCTCTTCCGTGGGCCTCTCGTCTGCGCTTGGCTCCGGAGACTCCGTTCTGCTAATCCTCTGGCGGTTTTCTGGGTTCTTTAGGCAGGTGTAGGTGGAATCTAAGTGATCAGCAGGACGCGCGGTGAGCCCAGCGTCCTCCTACGCCGCCATCTTCCAAGAACTTAGCATTTAAAGCCCCAGAATGTAGGATTAATTTTGATTGGGATAGGGGATGTTTTGACTGCCAATTCAGTAGGCAGGGACTGGGGAAGAAATGCCTGGATGAATGTAAGGCATAAACAAAACCACAGAGATGGCATGCTACAGACTGTGACGACAGAATGGATAAGAGGTAGGTTTGGAGTCTGGAGGTGGGCAAGTGGAAACAAGAAATGCTGCCAGGTAGGCTGATTGAAGATTCACTGCGTACAGGGTTTGAATGACATTGAGCATGAAATGGATTCTGCAGGAAATGGTAAATCACTAAAAGTTTTTGACCAGAACAGAGCTGTATTTCCTAAGTCAGATATAGAGGGATGGTTAAAAGAGAAAGGAAGGAGGAGAGGAAAAAGGAAACCAGTTAACCTGCACTAGCATAATGAAGAAACAATGAAAAATGATAAGGAGGATCTAGTTCATCCCCACTCATTTGCTCATCCAGCAGCATTCACTCAGCACCCATCTAGTTTGTGTTAGGAACTAAGATAATGGGTAGTGTAGGATGACCATGAACTCACCTCCTCCCATGGACATGCTGAATCTTTATCTATATACAGAGAAATTCCTCCTGAGGAACTCAGGGCTGACTGAACAGCCAGACAAAAATACCACCAAAAAAGAAAATTACAAGCCAATATCCCTGATGAATATAGATGTAAAAATCCTTAACAAAATATTAGTAAAACAAATTCAAAAACACATTAAAAGGATCATATTCCAGGATCATGTGGGATTTACTCCAGATGCAAGAATGGTTGCATCAATCAATGTGATACACTACATTAAAAAGACAAAGGATAAAAATCATGTGATGATCTCAATAAATGCAGGAAAAGCATCTGACAAAATTCAACATCTATTTATGACAAAAACTCTCAACAAAGTAGATATGGAAGGAATGGACCTCAATATAATAATGGCCATATATGACAAACCCACAGCTAACATCACACTCAATGGTGAAAAGCTGAAAGCTTTTCCTTTAATATCAGAACAGGACAAAGTGGCCCACAATATGATTTTTACTCAAAACAGTATTGGAAGTTCTACCCACAGAAATTAGGCAAGAAAAAGTAATAAAAAGTATTCAAATTGGACAGAGGTAAAACTGTCACTGTTTGCAGATGACATGATACTAAATATAGAAAACTCTAAAGACGCTACCAAAAAAACCATTAGAACTAATAAATAAATTCTTTAAGTAAAGTCTCAGAATATAGTTTATATACAGAAATCAATTGTGTTTCTGTATGCTGATAACAAACTATCAGAAAGGAATTAAGAAAATAACACCATTTATAATTTCATCAGAAAAAAGAAAGTATCCAGGAATAAATTTAACTAAGGAGGTGAAAGACCTGTACACTAAAAACTCTATGACATTGATAAAAGAAATGAAAGGCAACACAAATACATGTAAAGTTATTCTATGCTCACGGATTGGAAGAGCTAATATTAAAATGTCCATACTACCCAAGGCAATCTACAGAGTCAATGAAATCTCCATCAAAATACCAATGGCATTTTTCAAAGAACTAAAACAAATAATCCTAAAATTTGTATGGAACCACAAAATTCTCCAAATAGAACAATCTGGAGGGAAAACAAACAACCAAAAAGAAAATATAAAAACAAAAACAAAGCTGGAGGCACCATGCTCCCTGATTTCAAACTATACTACAAAGCTGTAGCAATCAAAACAGTTTGGTACTGGCCCAAAAAGAGACATAGAACAGTGGAATAGAATAGACAACCCAGAAATAAACCTACATATTATATGGCCAATTAATATATAACAAAGGAGGCAAGAACATACAATGAGGAAAAGACAGGCTTTTCAAAACATGGTATGAAGAAAACTGGACAGTCACATGCAAATGAATGGCACTGGACCAGTATCTTACAACATATACAAAAATAAATTGAAAACAGATTAAAGACCTGAATGTAAACCTGAAACTAGAAAATTCCTAGAAGAAAATCATAGGAAGTAATCTTTTTAACATTGATCTTAGCAATATTTTTTTGGCCTCAGGTAAGAGTCAACAAAAGCTAAAATAAAACAAATGGGACCTCATCAAATTAAAAAAATGTTTGCACAGTGAAGGAAATCATCAACAGAACAAAAATGAAACCTACTGAATGGGAGAATGTATTTGCAAATCATACATCTCATAAGGGTGTAATATCCAAAATATATAATGAACTTATACAACTTAATATAAAAAAAAAACCTGATTGAAAAATGGGCAGAAGACTTGAATATATATATTCCTAAAGAACACATATAGATGGCAATAGGCATATGAAAAGATACTCAACATCACTAGTCACCATGGAAATGAAAATCAAAACAACTATGAGATATGACCTCAAACCTGTCAGAAAAGTTATTATCAAAAAGATAAAGGGGGGCCAAGATGGAGGAACAGCATGGCAGTTTTTTTTGTATCTCTAGTCCCTGCAATACAGCCAGATCAACACTAAACCATTCTGCACACCTAGATAACTGATTTGAGGATTAACACAACAATCTGCACAACCTGAACCAGAGACCTCAGCAGGCACGAGGCACGAAGAGGTGAACAGGGGGAGAAAGCCGCAGAGAGAGGGGAACTCTTTGGCTTGCAGATAGAGGATGGAGACAGGGGGAGAGTACAGAAAGCATCCTCCCCGCCTAAAAGCAGCTGGGGAGAAAATAAAGAGTACACAAGAGACTGAACAAGAAAGGGAGAAAGGAGAAAGGAGAGGGTTTAAATTCCATTAAGACTCTGTAAATGGGGAGTGCAGAGTCTGAAACTCCGCAGCTCGATACCTGGCAGTGCTCTGGTGGGAAGGGCAAATCCCCAGAGAGCGAGGTCCTCGGGGTCCTCAGGCCACACAGAGAGAGGAAGTTCCCCTGCTGGGAGGGCATTTGGTAGAGGCTGGTCCCAGCGAACCCCAGAGAACAACCACATCCTTTGGTGCTGGAACACGAACGTTAAAGGGAAAGCCCGGTGCCAGATATGTGTTGTAATTATCCACGAACCCTGAAATGCTACTGCTACAAGATCACGGGAACTTTTTCTGGGGTGGGCTGGCACCCAGCCACAGTCTCTGGGCATTGGCAGCAGAACAGTCCCATGAACGATCCTGGGGGTGAGCTGGCACCTGGCCATTACTCACTGAGACCCTCCCCCAGAAGGTCTGAGTAGGTCAAAGCCGCAGTCCCTCAGAAGTGAGGGGCTGGGAAACACAGCTGCATCTGAGATAAAACTCAGGAGGGAGTTACCACCTGGCAACCTAACGGCTTGGTCACAGACAGTGTAAAAGCGGGGAGTGGACGGAAGCCAGAGACACAGGAGGGGTGTGCGACTGCTGGTCAGTGAGAGCACAGCGTTCTGATACTAGAGACTGGGTAACTGAGTGATGCCATTTTCATCCCTCCCACGCATATGCATACACACCTACAGGCGCCATAACAATCTACCCCAGTAATGGAGAATGGAGCCATTACACTAAGCCCTGCCCAACTGGGCCAAACTCACTCTTCAGGAACACAAGTCTCTCTGCCTGCTTAGTTTACTGACTATAATGTGCTTCATAGTTCAACGTCTAGGGGAAACTGATGCAATTTCAATCGTACTTCAGTCTGTTTGCTGGTCCATCTATTCAATTTTTTTCTTTTCTTATTCTTAGGTACAGAAAGAAAAAATTTATTTTTTATTTTCCATTTCTATTAAAAATATTTTTTCTACTATATTTTTTATTTTTGTAAATTTTTCAAATTCTATTTTTTTACTTCCATCATTTCATTTTATTCTATTTCATTGTATTCACTTTTTCAAATTTTCAAACTTTTCTTTTTTTTTTTTTCTTATCTTTCCCTTTTTCCTCTAATCTATCAAGCTCCTTTCAACAACCAGACCATAACATATCTAAGATCTACCATCCTTTTTTGCATTTTTTTGTGTTGTTTTTAATTTTTTAATTTTAGATTTTTTTCTACCTTATTTATTCCTTTTCTTCCTTCAAAATGATGAAATAGGGGAATGCAGCCCAAAAGAAAGAACAGGAAAAAACGACATCCAGGGACTTAATCAACACGGATACAAGCAAGATGTCTGAACCAGAATTTAGAATGATGATAATAAGAATACTAGCTGGGGTTGAAAACAGATTAGAATCCTTTTCTGCGGAGATAAAAGCTAGTCAGGATAATATAAAAAAAATGTTATAACTGAGCTGCAATCTCAAATGGATGCCACAGCGGCAAGGATGGATGAGGCAGAGCAACAAATCAGCAATATAGAGAACAAACTTATGGAGAACAATGAAGCAGAAGAAAAGAGGTAGACTAAAGCAAAGGAGCACGATTTAAGAATTAGAGAAATCAGTGACTCATTAAAAAGGAACAATATCAGAATCATAGGGGTTCCAGAAGATGAAGAGAGAGAAAAAGGGGTAGAAGAGTTATGTGAGCAAATCATAGTGGAAAACCATGCAGTTGGTGGGAATGTAAATAATTGTAGCCACTATGGAAAAGAGCATGGAAATTCCTCAAAATATTAAGAATAGAACTACTGTGCAATCCAGAAACTCCACCTCTGAGTATTTATCTGAAGAAAATGACAGCACCAATTCAAAGACATATATTCACCCCTACATTCATTGCAACATATTTACAATAGCCAAGTGTCCACAGATAAATGAATGGATAAAAAACCCACGATCTATATCTATCTCTATCTCTATCTCTATCGATATTGATATCTATATGTATCTATATCTATATATTTATATATAGATATACACACACATGTATATGTATATACATACATACACACACACACACAATGGAATATTAGCCACAAAAAAGAATGAAATCATAACATTTGTGACAACAGAGATGGACAACATAATATCAAGAAGGTATTATGCTAAGTGAAAGAAGTTAGTTAAGGAATGACAAATGCTGTATGATTTCACTTATATGTGGAATCTAAAAAACAAAACAAAACAGAAACAGATTCATAAATATAGGAAACAAACTGTTGGTTACCATGGGGGGAGGGGTTGAGGGATTGAGGGTTGGGTGAAATAGGTGAAGATGATTAGGAGACACAAACTTGTAGGTATAAAATAAATCATTGGGATGTAACATACAGCATAGGGAATACTGTCAATAATATTGTAACAACTTTGTGTGATGACAAATGGCAACTAGATTTACCATGGGGAATACTTTGTAGTGTATAAAAATATTGAATCACTATGATGTACACCTGAAATTAGTAGGATATATGTCAACTGCACCTCATTAAAAAATAAATAAAATAAAAGAAGAAAGAAAAAGAACTAAGTTGAAGAGTGAATAAACAGACTTTGTCCTCAAGGACTCATACCCAAGAGGAGAGATTAAAAAATCAATCATATGAAGTAAACGTGAAAGGCATTTCATGTAAAGCAAATAGTAGTATGCAGTCCTAGAAGCATGTCTATTTGGGTGTTTCTAAAAAAATTACAGGTGGTTCGTTAAAGTTGGTACCTGGAGTGTGAGTAGGGGAATTGCAAAAGATGAGGAAAGAGAGGCAGGCAGTTGCCAGGTCCTAAAAGGATATCCTTTAAAAAAGACAAGTGAAATAACTGAGAGGGGCTAAGGAAAGGAAAGGACCTAGGGACAGCAGTAACAAATCAGATTCCTGATGCAGGGGTCCTTTAGGAGAAAAGGTAAATGCTGGGAGACAGAATCAGCAGGGTTTGTCAACTGATAATATGTGGGCACTGGGAGAAGTCTGTTTTGCTGGTAAGATTAACTGGAGGAATAGGTCGAGTATCACACTTAAGCTCTGAAACTTCCAAAGTGACTTGGGTAGTTTGGGCAAGCAGGGAGGGGATAGGGACTTATCAGTTACATACAAACACATCTAAGTACTTTCAATAATGAAAAATTAGAACTATATGTTTGTTGAGGACAAATAAAACGGTAAGAAAAATACCCAGAGAAGTGCTCTGCATCTAAGTGCAGCTGATGTACATTCTCTATCTTTTGGGCAAGACTTCTCTTTATTACCAAGGTTTTTAGCTTGATATTTTAATGATGCTTAAATTGCCTTAGAATTCTAGAATAAAAAATAGTGATGTGGTTCATTTTTGAAAACTGTTAAAAACACTTGTTCCTGCGAAATAAATACCTAATCCTACTCATTAAAACACATAAATATATAACCCTGGTTCTATTTTTTGCCCATATCCTCTTTTGATATAATCAATTGTTTTATTGCACTATGCTTTCAAGATTTTCAGGAAACTATAAAACATTTTACTGGTTTAAAGTAAGTAATTCAAATGTCATTCAGTATTTTAACTGAATTAAGTAGAAATTTTAGGTTTAGGGTACCTATAGAAGAATCGAGTCTTGGGGCACCTCGGTGGCTTGGTTGGTTAAGCATCTGACTCTTGTTCTCAGTTCAGGTCATGATCTCATGGTTTGTGAGTTTAAGCCCCACATCGGGCTCTGCACTGACACTATGGAGCCTGCTTGGGATTCTCTCTCTCTTCTTTCTGCCCCTTCTCTGAGTGCTTGCTCTCTCTCAAAATAAACAAGCAAACTTAAAAAAAAAGAAGAATCAAGTCTTCTTCAGGAAATATCACATGTATAGTGATAGAGCTATGAGAAATTTGATACAAAAACAACAGAAAAGTTTTCTGTTAGAAAAGGAAGGCCATTCAGAAGTGGTTCAACATCAAGAAACACCTTCTAAGAGTTACATACTGAAAAGATGACAGTCTTTATTTACTAAGTTCATAATTGTTTATTTCTTGCCTACTACGGGCAAGGCACATGGTAAATGTTTGAAGAGTAGAAACCATGTAATGAGCACACAATTTCTTTGAGGCACCTGCAGCTAAAAAAATCTTACAAAAAGAAGGATTCCTATATTTGGGGTTTTCATTTGTTCTAGAAAGAAGCTTAAATTAAATCCTAAATTGTTTTTTAGTTAAAAACTATTTTTCCTGAAAGATGAACATGACCAAACATTGGCAACTTTGTGACATGTTTCACTAAGAATTCTTACAAAGTGAATGAAAAATGTGCTGATCGCTGAGAAGGGACAAAGTCACAGAGGAAAAAATTAAAGAAAATAACAAGAAAAAAAAATAATCACACTAAAAATAGTCTACCACTAACATCAACATATTAGTGTTAAAGTAATATTTAATTACTCTTTCAATATTTAATTCCCTTTCATGAAAAGTACAGTCTAAGAGAAGGATGTCAGGTGGAAGAATAAAAGACGCATAAAGTTCATGTCATATCCCATCAACTTGGAGGTATTCTAGATTCAGCTGAAGGGAACTTCCCTTTGTTAGGTTGGCCTTGTTTTGTTTCTTTGGTTCAGTTCAAGGTTATCTAGAGAATAGCCTAATGATCAAAAGGGCCGTGAACGGATGCACTGGGTTCCATCAACACCAGCTACAGCTTGAACCCTGGTCATCATGCTGTGAATGTTTGTCACAAGGCATGTGGGAAAGCCGGTAAAATAATCTGGATGAATCTATGCAGATCATTCATTATGCTAGAAAATAAAACCTACATTCTATTGGCATAGGTCTATGGACCATTGTTACAACTGTAGACTATTACACTATCTTTAAGGTAGTCAATTTTTGACACCCATGTCTGCTAATGCAACCACAGGTGCACTCAATTCCTCAAACTCACTTAACCACATTGGAGGTTTCCCTCCTTATTCCCTCAAACCTGACTTTGGGTGAAACCAATGTAGAAACCCTTTAGTATTTTAATTATGTTTATATTACTAAATATTTCTATTTATAGATTTTATGGAGTGTAATTTTCTATTACTTTTACAAATTTAAATCTGTAAGAAAATACACATTACAACCATCAGAAATAGATCTACCATTAGAGAAGTTATATAAATCCATGAAATATGGTTTATTAGCTATTTGTAACCAAATTATTGACTGAAATATAAAAAGAAAAAAATTAATTCTTTAAAATAGTATTTTGGTAACTTTATAAAAAAACGTAACAGTACATTTTAGAATCCTATAATTTTTTTTTTGTGACAAAATGTGATCCTGGAAATTATAATGTAAATATTTATTTATAAAGAAAATATTACAGATGAGGAATGTATTCTCACAAAGTTAGGGTTGCAAATAAGATATTAAAAATATAAAAATGGGGCACTTGGGTGGCTCAGTTGGTTAGGTGTCTGACTTAGGCTCAGGTTGTGATCTTGCAGTTCGGGAGTTCGTGCCCCGAATCGGGCTCTGCACGGACAGCACAGAGCCTGCTAGAGATCTGCTCTTCCCCTCTCTCTCTGCCCCTCTCTCCCTTGTGCTTTCTCTCTCCAAAAATAAATTAATTTCTAAAAAGCTATATAGCTTTAAAAAATATATTGTTAAAAAGAACATACTCCACAAATATAAATCTTTAAAAATATTTTATAATAAAATATGGAAATAAATTCTGTAAAATGGGATTACCTGTATACTCATCAAATACATAAGAGGTAAATAAAATGTATCCAGACTACATATGTGATCTAACACTAAACATTTGAAAATAAGTGGACTTTTCTTTTTAGAAATTAAAGCATATTTAAAGATGACTGAGTAGGCTTTTTGCTCTTAAGACTTAAGTTTGATCTTTTGATGCTGTTGCTCTCAATGCATTTCCATTACTGAGGCAAGAACTTTTAAGTTTACTAACAGAAATAACCATTATTCCACTGAATTTGCTTAGCTAGCCTATGTCCTCCCACAAATGGACTTTGAGAGCTTCTTCGGACTTTCTGGCAGGAAAGTACAGCTATTTAGGAATTACTTTAGAATAGCTCTGGATTTGGCAAGGGCTGTGAAAAAGAGCAATTAGCTTTTAGAGGGATGGACACAAAAAATGGAGACCATCTCCCCAGCCAGCAGAGTGAAATCACCCATTGTTATTAAGGGGATGACAAACAGTCCTAACTCCTTTACGTTCTTGAAAGCCTTTAGACCATCTTTCTTCTTTCTTGAACACTATCAAGGAGAGTCTGGTAGTAAGAATAAGAGGGGAATTCAAAGGGGTGTCTTCAAGTCACAGTGAAGAGTGGAGTTAGGAAAGGGAGTCATGTACCTGCAAGTACCTAGCACATAGCAGATTCTTAATATCTGCCATCTAATTTAACACTTCTGAGTCCCTACCACAATCAGGTCCTGTGCTATATGTGACATACAGCACCTCATTTAACTTTCTCTATAACTCTTGGAGGTAGCTTTCTTTTGCCCAAATCTAGCTGGCCTAAGTTTTTGGTAATGCTAACAAAAATAGAATTTGTAGATGATGTGGATCCCTGGAACACTATATTCTCAATAGCCTTAGGCCAATTCTCAAAAAATTTTTTTTCTCCTGAAATGTGTGGCAAACTCAGTCTAAGTTTTTCTTTATATATATATATATATATATTTCTGTCCCATAAATTTTACTTACTTGTGCTCCTTAAACCTCTATTCTCTTCCAAAATGCAGTTTCTTATTACCCTCAATGAGATAGAACAAATAAATTGAATATTAAACATTAATTTAAAAAATCTTTACATGCTTACTATGTGCCAGCCATTGGCTCAGGCACATGACCAATGGCACAGGCATGAACACAAGAGGGAAGGTCCCTGTCATTGGGAGTGTATGATATAGTAGGGGTTTAAGACACACATTGTACTAGGCATCTGCTCTTATTTTACCAATTGTTTTCCAGTCTATCAATAAGTTTGTTCTTTTTTTTTTTTATAAAATAAAGTACTTCCCAAACTAAAGTTTAAGCAATCTAGAATATCTACATTCAAAAATTCCTCTAAAAAATGAAATGTCTTTACATCCAATAACTATCCTTACTGCACTAAATATCCACTTGATGGAATTAAGCTAAGCATTGATATAGAGAAGTAAACAATCAAATTGTAATCAACTCAGAGACGGTAATCACCTCATTTCCAGAACATTTCTGTATGTCCAGTGCTCTGCTGCATGTGGGGAGCAAGACATGTACCTGTTACAAGGGAGAGTGACCTGCCTTAGTGATAAGTTCCTTGCTTCCTAACAACAAGATGCTTTTGCATCTAGATCAACCCGGAGTCCACAAGTACTGTCTACTTAGGCAGCTTCACTCTGAACAAGTAACATTTCATCTTTCTTGGTTGCCTGAGGGTATTAATACATTGGTTTGGGCTCTTCCTCTTTTCTTGTCCTGAATTCTAAAAACTTCATAATCTCACACATGTATAATAGACTCCTTAATAATAAGTCTACGGTTTGCTAATCCATAATATGAGGAGGAAGAGAGTACCTACTTAACAGGATTCTTTTGAATACTGTGTTAGCAAAGAACCTGGGACTTAAGCATTTAGCACACGTTAGGGTTAGAGGTGCACTCTGAAAGGATTAGTCTAAGTGTCTCAGAAATATCCTGAATGAATCTGTCAGGCTCACTCATGTGCACTATATTAGAGACTCCTTACCGAGGACCTGCATAACAAAAGGAACAGCAATCATAAGAGAAACAGAGACACTTTGTTAATGGCTCAGAAAGCTCCTTCCAAAACCTAATGTATCTGAGAGTGCTGATGGCCAGACTGGACGATGTAGCCAGGCCAAAACGTCTAAGTAAGGCCATTCTAACAGGCCTTTCTCCAAATCAGATACGTGGGGCCAAAAAAAGTCCAAAAATTACCTCCATTTTAAGGAACTAGGTTGCCATGTCACATTAATGGGTTAATGTTAGTATCTTGTTAATTATGAAATAATAAAATCCTAAAACAGAAGATGCCAACGGACCTTTTGCTCCCCTGACTCTGAAGGCACTTTAGAGTATACTTCCTATTAACTAAAAATACCTTTTCAAGCAACTGAAGAAGATCCACCATATTTCCAAACATTTTCTCCCCCCTCACCCCCAACATTTTCTTAGGCCTTTAGTTTTTCTTATTTATCAGATATTGGTTATTAGTTTTTAGGAAATGTATTAGTTCAGTCAACAGCTAGTTGTTGAACACTTGCTATGTGCCATGTATCATGTTAGGTCCATTGCCCCTGTGTGAAATATTTACCTTCTTTTCTCACTCATTTTTTGACATACTGATTTCATAGAGACAGATCTTTACCTGACATCAGAAAATTCTCTCAATTCTGATACTATTTCATGATGAGACTAATATGAAATGCCTTAATCTATGTTTCTCAAATTGGGATTCCTATATCCGCATTAATACTCAGAGATGGTCCAGAGAATTGCTTCTCTGAATAGTCATGAATAAACATGGTACAATCTTTTATCATATTTTATGTGGATAGTTATTTTATGGAGATCATATAAAATATTCTTAAATTAACACAAACATAATATGGAGTAATGATATGCAAATAAAACTTCAAAACAAAAGAGCTTAAAAAAATTTGAGCTTACATTGCCCATTAATGGGTCCCTCTCAGACAACTGGGGTATATGTTCCACCTTTTCTACATCAAAGAAAGTAACTCTTTTGGTAAAAATGTTTGAATTACACACTACATTAAAATGTGTGTTAGAAGCAAATCTGCTTGACTGCTGAACTATATATTTAATAAATAATTAATATACTTTGGCATGATAATTCTAGGGGAGTTAATTGCCATGATTACCAACAATTTGTCAAAGTATCATTTATTAAAATTACAGATTGAGAAAGCAGCTTCCTCACAGCCTATTTCTCCAGGAATAGCTGCCAGGATGATGGAAGAAAATACTAGTCAAAATTTTTTCAATCACTGTGATCTATCACTGCTAAGTAGCAGTCTAGGGGGGATTTCACTTACATCTCTAAGAATCACTCTCACTGACTATTCAGTCATCCATCTTTTATCACTCATGCCTTACATTATAATCTGGCAAGGAAACATCCTTTTCCTCACCCCATCACTGTCTCCACTTGCAAGTACAGTAGCAAGGACAAACAGCACAATTAAAATTTAGAGTCTCTCCAGTATTATGACTAGGCCCCTAATATCAAAACAGCTTATGAGGGTTTACTCCAAAAGCATTATTGGAAGAATTTTTTCTTCATTAAAAAATAATGGCAATCTCACAAAACTTAGTCCAATATGAAAAATTTTATGAGATTAGCAAGGCCTTGATACAAAAACTGATGTTCCTGGTATAAGCAATAGTAATAACAAATCATTCTTTTTCTTCCAGCTTTACTGAGATATAATTGACAAATAAAATTGTGTATGTTTGAACTGTACAAGATAATGATGAATCTCATTCTTATTCAGAAATATTGATACAGAAGTCCTAAAACACTGAGCAAACCAAATCCAGCAATGGCCAAGCTGGATTTTCCCAGGGATCCAAGGATGGTTCTGATGAGAAAATCTCTTAGTATAAGTCACCATATTAAGTGCATAATGGAGAAAAATCACAGAACTGAATGAGTAGATAATAGACAACTATTTAATAAAATTTACCACCCACATATGAGTCAACCTCCCATCACAGAGGATAAGAACTGCCTTAGCCTGATTAAAAATATAGCAGGGGGAAAAGCTATAGCAAACATCATTACTATTCAAAAAAATTTCATTACTAATGAAAAAAATCTTGAAAGCATTTATTGTAAAATCAGGAATAATACAAGAATGTCCCATCACTAATAACATTATAATGCGTTTTTAGCCAGCTCAGTAAGAAATGAAAAAAAGAAATATAAAGTATAATGAGTGAATAAATATCAAATATCAAGTAAATAAACAAAACTATCAATATGCACCCATGATGGGATCTTCTACATAGGAAATCCCAAAGAGTCCACAAATCACTAAAATTAAAACAAATTTAGAAGATTATTGGATATAAGATAAATCTGTTTAAGTGAATTACATTTCTATACACTCATGCTGAAAAAAAGTTATAAAATAAATTTTTTGGATTTATAATTTATGATAAATACAAACAAAAAAATAAGGTTCTTAGGAATAAATTTATCAAAAAATGTAGAACTTTTTGGAAAAGACATTTTGAACTTTATTGAGAGATATCCAAGAAGACTTAAATAAATGGTGAGCATCTAAACAATCATTCTGTTTCATATGTTCTAGTTAGTTCTCTTTCCTTTCATTTCAATTTAATTATGTTTCTCAGATAATCCTTTTCAGAAGAGCATTTAGTACAAAGTAGGTTCTTTTGCTATTCTCTATTTCAGTCTACTGTTCATTTCCTTAACATTTATCAGAACTGACAATTATTTTTATTTGCCTATGTTGAAATGTAAGTTGTACCATAAGAGCCATGTGTCTATCTTTTGACCATTACATCCCCAGTACTTACACCATATGGGAATTTGACAGTTATTTGTAGAATAGATGAATTATTTTAGAAAAGTGAAATATTAGCAATGAATCTAGGCTTGTTTCCCTACTGCCTTTTCAACGATTATTTCTTTATATTTTTAAATACCACACAAAACTAAAATGTGCCCGTACCAAACCCTAAAGTCATATTATCACCAAAATTTCGAACAAAAAAAAAATACAATTTGAGAATAATAGCTATTCTTTCTTAAAGATATCTTCATTGTTTTCCTTTTAAAGTGGCTTCTCTATTATTTCCTTTTATGGAAAAAAAATCAACCATTCAATCTATTTATTCAAATGCTAAAAATTTCTCTTCATCATCAGAAAAGCTGGGAAATTATCATTTCCAAAAGTTCTTGAAAATAATATACCTAAATAAAAAGAGTTAGATTGCCACTCCATCAGAAGACAATAGAAAATTCAAAAATCTAATTCTATTCTGACAGCCATGTCTTCTTAACAAGTATTAATTAAATTGCAGGGGAGAGATAAGAGGGCTCTTAACAATAAAATTATATTATTTTCTGATTCGTGAGAGAGGTAAGATGTGTCTGGAGAAATTAGATGCTTGATTATATAATGCTGCTCAGGCATACATGTGATTACTAAGTAGTACCTTTTTTATATACTTTACAATACACACGTTTCTTAAAAAGTAGAAACCTTTCTCCCTAAAACCCATTGCCAATTTTGTCATCCAAGTGTAACATGCCCAGGAAGACACAATGAATTTTCTAAAAATGACAATTTGAGTCATAAACACCCACAAATGTAGTTGACACATCACCTTTCAAGTCAGCATCTCCAGCACCTCTAATACTCCTCAAATAAAGAATACGTTTTCCTGTAACATTAGAGGCAAAAAAGCCAATTATTTAAATATTCTTATTTTTTAAAATGTAGTGATCTCCCTTGAATCTTCTGCACAACAGAGGCATAGTAAATGCAGATTGGACTGAGGAAGATTTATTTTGAAGTGCTTCCATGAGTCTTTTTAATATAAATCTTTTTAAAAGGAATGATGCGTCTCCTTAAAAATTAAAAAGGAAGTCAAGGTCTTTGACTCTTTAGATGTAATAATTTCCTGTATTTGTTTTGGAAAAACATAATCTAAACTTAGAAAAGCAATATGCTAGGGATGCTTGTGTGCCTCAGTCAGTTAAGTGTCTGACTCCTGATTTTGGCTCACGTCATGATCTCCAGGTGCGTGAGATAAAGTCCCATGTTGGACTCTGCACTGACAGCACAGAGCCTGCTTGGGATTCTCTCCCCCTTTCGCTCTTCCCCTCTCCCCTCTCAAAATAAATAAATAAATTTTAAAAGAAATAAAAGTAATATGCAATATTATCATTAGGTTTTACTGAGGTTAAATGTTATTTCAAAGCCAAAATCTAAACTTATGTATTTTACAGACCTTTACAGGCTCCCCAATTTTCTGTCAAGAAATACTTTTACTTTATTCACTGCTTAACCAAACAGTGTCTCACATATTATCTCATTAAGCAAGCAAGAGTAAGGCTCTAGAGGTTTCAGTGACTTTTTTGTAACTTCTTCCTGGAACCTAGGTTCTCTAACTCCAACCCCCAACATACTACTAAATCCTATTTTGGAGTTTACATGCTCATGAATTCAGAGAATGTACAAATAACTTACAGGGCTACCTACACACAGGAACTTCCATTTATACCTAACTCTTTTTGTTAACTGACCTGTAACATAACCTTAGTTTCAGGTGTACAACATAATGATTCAGTATTTATACATACAGCAAAATGATCACCACAATAACAAATCTGGTTAACATCCATCACCATTCATAGTTACACACTTTCTTACGATGATAACTTTTAAGATCTACTCTCTTAGCAACTTTCAAATATACTCTACAGAATCATTAACTACAGTTACTGGGCTGTACATTATACGCCCATGACTTATTTATTTTATAACTGGAAGTTTGTACCTTTTGACAACCTTATATTTAACTTTTATTCAATGTTTTTAAATTATGTGCATAGTTTATAATACAATATACAAATTTAGCAGTATGAATTGATAATCCGTGAATTTAAAATGTACATATAGCAGGGTGGTATGCTCAGAAATATTTAAGTGATGAAGCATGTGATCAAATAGTCTAGTGACTACAAGTCATCTTTGCTGAAGTATTGTGTACATTAATTACACTTTTACTCAGGTGAATTCTGATGTTTCTTTCAGACATTCATCTCTTTTCCATTTGAATTCCTACCAAAGCTAAAACCTCCATTAGATATAACCTTTCCTCTTTGACCCAACCAACAAAACTACCATACATAAAAAACAACTCTTCTAGTTGCAACATATTCTAAACCAGAGCTAGCCAACAGAACTTACTGTGATGATAGAAATGTTCTGCTCTAGAGTGTCCAGACAGTAGCAATAGCCACACCTGACTACCAAAACAGTTATCAACTGAGGAAATGAATTTTAAATTGTATTTAATTTTAAGTAATTCCAATGTAAATGTAAATAGCCACATGTGACTGGGTACTATATTATACAGAACAGCTCCAGAAAGCTGTGATTAATATAGCTGGAATAGCATTTATGCTTCAGTATGTAAGTTAGAGGTTCTCTCCCCAAAAGGTATCTTTTAATAAGGTTTTACTTGTTTTCCTAAAAAGCCTCTCATATTATTGAATATTTTTTGAATTACTTCATTCTTTTTTAAAGTTTTATTTATTTTGAGAAAGAGAGAGAGCATGAGCAGAGGAGGGGCAGCAAGAGGGAGAGAGAATCCCAAGCTGGCTCTGCACGGTCAGCACAGAGCCAGATGCAGGGCTCAAACTCATAAACTGCGAGATCATGACCTGAGCTGAAACCAAGAGCTGGACACTTGACCGACTGAGCCACCCAGGTGCCCCAGTTTTTTGTTGTTTTTTTTTTTTGAAGGTGACAACACAATAACTATTTCTAGAAAATGATTCATAATTCAAGTGTTTGATTATCATTACAAATAAGTATTTTAAAGTCTACTTTTAAAACACTGCAAACAGACAGACAAAAAGAGCAACGAGTGAAGAGAGACAAGTCCCATCATACATAAAATATATTCTAAAACCTCCATTATTGAAATAGTATGGTTTTGGAGCTTAACCAACAGGCAGATTAAAGCAACATATAAAAAGGTCTTAAAATAGGTGCATATGAAAACAAAAACTATCAAAGGTAGTATATTTCACAGGTAGCATCAAAAATTACTGGGGAAAACATGATTATTCAATAAATAGTTTTGGCACAACTGGATAGTTACTTAGAAAAGTATATAGTTGAATCCACACCTCACATTCATAACCAGACTCAATTCCAATGGCTCAAAGATTCAAATATTAAAAAAAAAGAAAACCACAAAAATTAACAGAAGAGACATGAGACAATATTTTAATTACCCTGAAGTAGGGGAGGACTTTGTCACATGTTCTTAAAACTAAAGTCCTTTAGAAAAAGATAGATAAATTTGACTTTATAAAAACTAAACATTTCTGCATAACAGAAATCACTATAAAGAAAACTAAAATATAAATGACAACAAAAAAAGACTAAGAAGATTCCCTAATAATGCCAAGAATAGAGAAAATCTAATGATCAAAAATAGAAAATCACCAAAAAGAAATACAATTTTACATGAATTGAATAAAATTTAATAAATTTAATAAAACTAAACATATAAAAATGCTTGATCCCACTCCTCATCATATAAATGCAAATTAAAACTACTACTTTCCATTTATCAAATGGGAACATTGTAGTTTAACAATGACGAGCCTAGGGTGGAGGGTACAGGAGTAAACAAGCAATCAAAAACATCCCGGAGAGGGGCACCTGCGTGGCTTAGTCCGTTAAGCATTGCATGCTTGGTTTCTGCTCAGGTCATGATCTCATGGCTTCTTGGGGTCAAGCGCTGTGTTGGGCTCTGAGCTGATGGTGCAGAGCCTGCTTGGGATTTTCTGTCTCCCTTTCTGCCCCTCCCCTACTCATGCTATCTCTGTCTCTCTCAAAACAAATAAACTAAAAAAAAAAAAAAAAAAAAAAAAAAAAAAATCCTGGAAAGAATGTAAATAGCTCTCCCAGTGGAAAGCAATTTGGTGGTAATAATAATAACAGTATCAACAATAATAACAAATTCTTTTAACCCTTTCTTTGTACCAGACACTATTTTAAACACCTTATTATATACACTAATAATATACACTAATAAATACATTTGGCCCTAGGAGCTAAGTACTGTTATTTCTATTCTACAAACTAAGAAACTAAATCAAGGAAAAGAAGTTGACGAACTTGTCCAAGATTCCAACGCTTAGTAATGAGGTATCAAAATTGACTAGCCTCTGATTCAGCAATTTAACTTCTAAGTATTTATCTATAGATCAACTGGTATACTTACAAAATAATATTTGCACAAGGTTATTCACAGAAGCACTGTTTATATCAGCAAAAGATTAGAAGTAAAGGGTCACCAGTAGCAGTCAGATTAAATAAATTCTGATACTTCCATACAACAGAATACTATGTAGCTATAAAAGGTCAGTGACTGTAATGATGCCCAAGATATATTAATAAAACAAAATGCTGAAAACTTTATAGCATACTACATTCATTAAGAAAAGGGACATCAGAATGCATTCTTGTATTTGTTTACATCCATGGAAGGTTAGAAAAGTGGCTAACAACAGTAGGTACTTGTAACGTGGGTGGCAGGACCTGGGAGTCATAGGATATGAGGATGGGAAGAAGACATTTCATTAAATGTATGTTTTAAGACTTAGGAATTTTGAACCATGTGAAGGTATTACCTATTCAAATAAATCAGTTTCATTTTTTTTTAAACAACATCCTAATTTTTTATGTTTAGAGATAAAAAAAAAATACATGTTTGGGAAAACATGTATTTTGAAGTTCCTTATGTTGTATAAATGAGTACTGACAGTTGGAGATAATACCTAGAGGGATATATCACACAGGGATTCAAAAGTAAGGCACAGAAACAGACTCTAAGCTCCTTTTTCCTGATTGTTATCTAACCCTTCCAATGAAAAGGGATGTTAGATGATGCAAGAGAAATGTTAAAGATGCAAGTGAGAGTGGAAAAAGGTGATATTTCTACATTAACATATTATTTTAGTTATTAATTCTAATATTCTTAATATTAGAAAACCACACATTCATATACGTATGTGATCTTAAATGTGTATAACTAAGTTAATCTAAATGTTAAACTACAAATTTGACATTGGACAAAAACCTTGCCTTTTAGTGAGTGGTCTTCGTTGGGAAACTTGTGTCAGGGTAGCCTTACATTTGCATTTCTACATGTGATAGTGATGACCATATCTGGTGTGTGTGCACGCCCCTTTTGTATCCTCCTTTATGGACTACCCATACATGATGTATCCAGCATTTCCCCTGTGAAAAGGTCTTTTAATACATTAAAGATTTGTTTTGAATGGATTTCTCTGTCCTCTTTCGTACTCATTTCAGATTAAAAGCTTCTAGATCAGAGGGTCTCCTGGTAAGGGCAGACCCTCTGGAAGTTTGTATATTTTGAAAATGTCCCATTGATCCTGAACTCTTACCTCTTCCAGGACACACTGCTATTGAGAACCATGGACACACATTAGGGAAGAAATTGTGCCTCCTTAATTCATTTCACACCCTCTTTTTACTGCGAGATAAGCAAAGCAGGTCAATTAATACCATGAAAACTGCTGGTTCGCTGTGAAATAATATTTCAACTCTCCACTAACGTTTCGAAGCAAGAGTGGCAAATAGAATTTATCACACATGCAAACTCTAACTGATTGATATCAGTTATCTGAAGCATGTTGATAAGCATCTTTTCAAGTGTTGCCCTGGAATACAGTTTTATAGCTAATATAATCTAATTGGAATACAGTTTCTAGCACACATTCTGGAGTGCTGCTTTGACAACTCCAACATGTGCAATACTGAGCCAGTAACTTTACCTCTCTGTGCCTCAGTTTTCACGTTTGTAAAATGAGGAAGTAATAGTTCCTACTGCACTGTATTGTGTGAGACTTAAGTGAGATAATACAGACAGAGCACTTAGAAGCACAGTAAGTGTTTAAAAAATGTTAACTATCATCATCATCATCATCATTTTTAGCATAACATACCGACCTTGTTAAAATAAAATTCTATATGATAATTCCTTCAAAGAAGAAAAGAAAGAATTTCAACTTTCTGAGGTCATCACAACTCTGTATGTTTCAAAGTGTTTTCAAGTTGCAATTTCCAATGTATTATGAATCCTAAATATGATTTTTTGGAGGGGATAAAAGGAGAAAGTGCTAAACTCTTAAAATTCTTTTCTGTTTTGATTTTAGTAGACAATGCTTGTTATTTGTCTTTAAATATTCTGAGCTTCTGCTCTACTCTCAGAAAAAAAAAATAGTGTTTACAAGAGACCAGGGTGTGCGGTGCCAGGTTATAGGTCTGGATCTGCTATTTAACTAGGTATATAACTGTGGACAAATCACTTAACCTTTCTTATGAAAATCTCCACTACTACCACCTTAGGTTATGACATCATCATCTTCCTACTGTATGGGGCTCAGCAGGTCTTTTTGTTTCCCATCCAGGAAACAGAGTGAGCATTTGAAAGCACCTACAAGTTCTTCCTTTTCCTTTCTCTTCCTGAACAATTCTGTCCTGAAACTTATTTGGTGGGATAGAGCAAAGCTGGTGTCCATGCCGATGGAGGAAGGGAGACAAAGTCATGGTGGCCCAGAGCAGGATATCAAAGCATCTGCAACATGACGAAGCAGTCCCTGCAAAAAGTAGTCTGGAATCGGAAGTAACAGCCCAGTCAGGTTGAGGAGGGTGCCTTATTGCGGGGGAAGAGGAGGGCTGGCATGAGGAAACAGAATCCTAGAGTGTAAAGATGCTCTTGCATGGGTGTGGCCCAGCATACGGTGAAAAAAAAAAAAAAAAAAAACAAGCGGAGTGAGGTACTTAGGAAAGAAGATGCCATGTGAGATTGGTTACAAACAAGGGATTGATCAAATAAGTAGATACCTGAAGGATAATGGGAACCTGTTTCTCATTGTCAGAAAGGGGACTACAAATAAGGATAGAATGAAAACTAGAGTGAACGCTTATGATACCGAATTTTAACTGGAGGCATTGGTATGAATTGTGTTCAATATATATAATTAGACAAATAAATACAGATCTAAAAATGGGGGGGTGCGCCTGGGTGGCTCAGTTGGTTAAGCATCCGACTTCGGCTCAGGTCACGATCTCATGGTTCATGGGTTTGAGCCCTACATCAGGCTCTGTGCTGACAACTTGGAGCCTGGAGCCTGCTTCAGATTCTGTGTCTCCCTCTCTCTCTCTGCCCCTCCCCCACTCACATTCTGTCTGTCTCTCTCAAAAATAAATAAATGTTAAAAAAAATTTTAATGTGTGTGTGTGTGTGTCATTATACAAAGATATATTCCCTATCTCTATCAACTCAGGTCTTGGAATTAGTGACACCTCAATAGCCACAAACATATCTAATGCCAAGATCCTGTATTCTAAATATAATTTTTTCCACTAAAGGTAACCAAGGCTTGTTAGAGAAAAGGTTGATTCCAGGGCTGGGGCAAGAAAAGTACACAAAGAGGCTCAAATGTCTTGTTGTATGAGAAAGAATGATGGGAACGTGTCAAAAGGGAAAAAAAAAAAAAAAAAACAGCTTGAAGATTGCCCTATTAGCCAAATTGGGTGTAGTCTGCATGTCAAAATACACAGTGACAGTAACAGACCCACTGACTAACACAGAATACCACAAACACACACACAACACACACACATGTGAATCAACTGGAAGTTTAAAGTATGATAAGGAATAGTGTAATAATATAGTCTCAAAGTAGCTCCGCACAAAATGTTTATTACTTACAAAGGGAAAGGAGTGCAGAGCCTGAGCAGACATCACCTTAATCAAGTGATCAAAGAGGACATCATCATTAATGGGCCAAATAAGAATCCTATGCCACCTGACAGAGATCAATGAACAGGCCACAGCTTCACTTGAGCAATATTCCCGTCAAAGACTGATAACTTAAATCTAATCCTAAAGAAAAATCAAACAAGTTGGTATTGGAGGCGTACTACACAATAAGTTGCCTCTAGGGTGTAATGGTCATGAGAGTCACGGAAAGATTAAAGAACTGCTCCAGACTGAAGAAGACATGCAACTAGATGCTGTCAACAACATTATAAAACACTGGCAAAATTTGAATGGCGTCTGAGCATTAGATGAGAGTCATGTTTCAATGATAATGTATGTATATTGCTAGTTGTATTATGGCTACGTAGAAGAGTTTCCTTGTTTGTGAGAAACATGCACCATCAAGGAGTCATGAGTATAAGGATTGCAAAGTACTTTCCAATGGTTCAAAGGGGAAAAAAAAAAAGATTTTTGAGCTGTACTTGCAACTTATCTTTAAGTCTGTCAAATCAAGATTTTAAAAATTCCAAATTTAAGAGCACAGGACATTTCACATCATAAGTATTCCCTGCTTGGAACTTCTCGGTGGCTCTCGCGGCGACTAGAATAAAACCCAAGACCTAAGTTTTCTTACCCTGCTTTTTCAGTCCTCATTTCCAGACATTGCTATATTCCAGCTACACTAGCTATGACTATGCTCCTGGAACATGCAGGGCTCATTCCCATTTCAGAGCTTTGCATGGATTCTTCTTCTTGGAACACTAGTGCCCAGATCTTGGAAAGATTGGTCCTTATCAGCATCTAGCTGTCCTTTCAATGTTACCTTTCAGAAAGGCCTTCTCTTCTCTTCCTTGTATCTCTATCACATCACCCAGTTTTATTCTCTTCATAATTTATTAAGTTATTTATTATTAAATAAGCTAAATTTATTTGTTTATTAAACTATCGAAATCATTTATTTATTATTTTTTCTTTTATTTTCAGTACCCCTCAATTAGACCATAATTACCTTTAGGATAAGGGGCTTTGTCAGTCTGTCACTGCAATTTCCCCACAGCCAAGTGCTTGGACAGGGAGGCAGCTAGTAACTCTCGGGTGATTGGCAATCTAGTCCTTGATTTTCTCATCTATAAAATGGGAATAAACTACTACCTACCTATTGTGTTGTACATTGAATAATATATGCAAATGATTAACACAGTGCCTGGCACACAATAGGTACCATATAGATGTGAAATATACTTACACAAGGGAAAACACCAATTTGGATCTAGAACCTCTTTGAAAGTCCAATAAGTATCTCCTCCTAAATTTACTGCCCTATTGTCTATGATTTAATAGCGAGAAGATGCTCACTTTTCAAAGCCTAGAAATATAACAAATCAAAATGCACTTAATTTAGTGATAACAGCACTGTGCTGGAAGAAAAAACTACTGGTTCTATTCTTTGTGTAAATATATATATTTTTTATTTTCAGAAGTGCCATTTAAATGAGTCATACTTTGAATAATATGCTTTATGATACCATTATATATTCCCTAACATATTATTCTTTTATACTTTCTTCCTCTAACTTACCAAAATTTTTACTGACACAAGCTCTAGATTTATAAACATTAATTCATCTTCAAAACAATTTTCTTCAAAGTAAGCATTATTTCTGCATGTTCATGGATAAAGAATAATTAATGTCTGATTAAGGTCACAAGTTAAGTAAAAGTGAATCAAAGCCCTCTCCAGGCTTCAGACTCCCAGTGTGTTATTGCTCTAAGCATAATCAAATATTTATTGAGTGCCCAGGCAGGGCCGGGAGTGAAAGAGATATGTAAGACAGACCCTTAGGACACATTTCTTATTAACAAAAAGCCTAAATTAAAAGGAAATTGAATCTATTTTGAGTTTCTATATGGGACAGCTGTTTAAACTATTATATCTATGGTGGGCAGAACTCCACAAACAAAACCACAAATCCACAAGGGCACCATAAGTAGAATTTCTTAAATCTTGAGAAGAAACGACTAGAATTTTAAATCACTCCTCTTACTTATCCATTTATTACTTTTTCTGTTGCGGTTAGGACAGTGGGGGGAAACATGTTCCTGGAGAAAGACACAGAGCTAACAATCTTCCTTTAGAAAATCATCCACAACAATGTCACACTGCCTCTGTTTTTCTACAGTCTTCCATTGTCTCTACCCTCCTTCCACCCTCACCCACCACAAACATACACAAGCCTTATTCATCAAGACTGTCAGTTTATGTGTTCTTTTTTCAAATAAGTAAACATTAATATGCAATACATTCCTTAAGCGAATTTCATAGGTAAAAATTCTGGAAATAATACAAGTTTTTCACTTCACCTCCAAGTATATCCTAATTTTCTGAGTAACAGTTAACGTGAGCCAGTCAGTGATTAAGTTTGTATTCACAACAGACATGCTGGTGTTTGTGGATCCCCCCCCAAAATGACTAAAAACATGTGGTTTTTTTTTTGGTTGCATATATATTATAAAAATGTGTTGATTTTTGAGGTGATTTGAAATACTTTACCTCTAGTCCTTATTTATTAATACGCTTCTCATCTGTGCCATATTAGATTTGAGATGGCTTCAAAATGTTTTCTCTACAACTAGCTTAAACACAGTAAGAAGATAAAGGCATTAGTATAAAGGGAAAATAAATAAGAGTAGGGAAAAACCATGGTAAAGCCTGGGTAAGGTTGACACACAAAAGGCACAGTTACTTGCTAGAGAGAAGTGGATCTGAATTGGGGCTGTCAATAGCCTATGGCAAAAAGTGGGATGGGATCAGGTATAAAACCCAAGATGTGTATATGCTGAAAACAAGCTAATGGCTGAGGAGAAATTAGATCCTCTTTTGCTGATGCTGAGACATAAATGAAACTTTTCTCAAGAATCCTCATAAATGAAAAATAAAATGTAGTTAGTGCTATTGACATTTATCATAAAGGATTTGTGGTTCTTCTTAGAATGTTCCTCGTTATAAATAAATGGCATAATATCAGGTATAGGTTAGTTAAAATAATTCTATGGAGTCCAAAACACAACTTGTTGATAGTCTGTATAAATTTAGATACATTTTAAAGTATCTATTCAATTACCTAGAGTGACTAGGTGGGGCCGGTGGGAGCACTTTTTAGCCCAAGATAATTGCTGCCTCTTTAAGAAAAAAAATTTTTTTTACTGTTTATTTATTTTTTAAGAGACAGAGAGACAGAGCATGAGCAGGGGAGGGGGAGGGGTAGAGAGAGAGGGAGACACAGAATCTGAAGCAGGCTCCAGGCTCTGAGCTATCAGCACAGAGCCCGAGGAGGGGCTCGAACTCACAAACTGCGAGATCATGACCTGAGCCGAATTCAGACACTTAACCCACTGAGCCACCCAGGTGCCATATATATATATATATATATGTATATATATATATACACACATATATATATATACACACACACATATACATATATATACACACATACCTATATACACACATATATACATGTGTATATATGTATATGTATGTGTATATATATATATACATATATATATGTATATATATATTACATTGTGAAGGTCTAAGAAGCAAAATTATAGCTACCACTTACACTTTGATCTAGAAGAACAAAACACACAATGTATACTTGAAAGAAAGTTCTTCTAATATTGCTTATAAAAATATTTACAATCTAGCACTAATTAGGCACTGGGCTAAGAGTTTTCAGATGCAGATTTAAGAACACTCCAGGGAAGATATTCCCCACAACTGTTACAGTTGAGGAAATTAAGGCAAGGAGAGTGTAAGTAACTTGCCTAAAATGACACAGGCACACAGTGTGTGGGTGAAATCACATGAAACTCTGCAACTGGGTTTAAGAAGACCTCATATTAAATACTTTGCAGAGGCAGCTCTACTTAAAAGTGGCAGGAGCATAAAAACAAATGACAGAGGGGAAAAGTAGTATGGCAGAATTTCTAATGGAGATCCTAGGCTCAACAGACTCTTATTGATAGGGTAGACACGCCGTTTTACCATTGAATTAAATATCCATTAGCATCCTTTACAAGTTTATATAAATAGGAGTACATGTTTCTCCCCCACCCCACTCAAACCAATGATGCCCTGAATGAGAGGCCTGCCAATGAAGGTACAGAGGGAGCGGAATGCTAGGTACTGCCTGGTACTTTGTTCTGGGAGGAGAAGCTGCTGAGGGCCTTCTTGATTACATAGCCTCACCTATTCTCCCATCCCTAACTTCCACCCAGCTGCGGTATACTACTCCAACATGTCCCACACTGTATATTTGTGGCACATGCTTATTAGTTGTTTACCCAGAATCAATGCTGCACTCCTCTTCGTACTACCTGAAAGGGCCCCAGTTTTTTCAGGTACTTGCATCAGTAGGCATACTGTTGCTTATCTAAGTCAGTTCTGATGGCTACATTCCCACTCCAAGTAACTGACTTGATCATGGATTTTTCACAACTCTGGCCAGTAAGAAATGAGGAAAAGTCTGTTGGATGCCTTCTAGAATAAATTAGAAAATGAATACACAAGAAAAAAGTCCCTTTTCCTTCCACTGGACAGTGTCGTGTCTTTTACCACAGGAGGAGTGTGGTATGTGTACATTTGTGTTCCTGCGTGTATGGGAGAGACACACGCATAGAGGCAAACAGCCAAAAAAGAAGGACAGAGAGGAAATGAGATGCTAAGAAATAAGGCATATAGAAAGGAATAAATTTGTAAAAAGGTCAGGGGAGAGAGGTAAGACAATAAATATCTGAGAATAGAGAGAGGTGACCTCCGCTCCCCTCCCACCACACAAAAAAAAGTTATGTCAATACTGTCATCTCCTAGAAGCTTAGAGGAAAGTCAATCTTTCTCTGTGCAGCATTTAGTACACTATCAAGAACATCTGAAAATTAATAGCCACTATTTGGGGATAAGAGTAAAATACCGGTTCAAAAATAGCAAGTCATACAGAGCAAGGACCAGCTTGAATAAATTTGGTATCTGTTTGCATCTACTGAATGTGGCTATATGCAAATGCAGATCATAATGATCTTATGAAAATGCATTTTTTTTGCTCACATAAATATACTGCTAAACAGCTATGCCATTATATCTAGATCCAACTTTCAGATTCAATGCACATATTGCTAAATGTCAAATGTATTCATATTCATTTATATTTGAATGCTGCTTTGAGTGGAAAACTATAAATCATCCATTCAAAAATAAAAACAAAAATAAAATGGAAATGCAGCATTATTTAGCACCACAGATGAACCCTTATTTATCTTGCAGTTAAGCAGTGAAGTGAATAAGCATTTTCAAACAGAAGCTCTGACTCTGAAATCTTAATAACTAAACTGCAAAAACCACAAGTTCCTCCAGATATCTGAGTTGTCCTCATTATCTTGGTTATTGCTGTGCTTTTATCTCCATAGTCAAAATTCTCTTACTTTGACTGAACAATATGTATTTCATTGAGTATCTTCTGTATTGGAGCACATAATACAACTTTCGATTTCTCTTGAAATATTTTCTTATCTATACTTATCTTAATTATTCTCCATCAGGCTGTTTTTATAAATGCCTCATAAATGGAGAAGTGGTTAAAAAAATTGAATGACCCTAAATAAATCTGTTGAGTTCATCTTGTTGGCTCCATCATTTACCACCAGCCAAAGCTATATAAATTCCCTTTCCTTCTCCTCACCAGCTATTCCTTCTCCAGTTTTTAATACTGGAATATGCCAAGGCTCAATCCCACTAAGTCCTGGGACCTCTTTTTTCCCCACCCATTAGCGACTTCAACAAATCTCATACTTTGAATACTATCGGCTAACATCTGCCAAATACGTATCTCCAGCTGAATCCCTGCCTTGGCCTCTGGATTTTTATAAGGATTTTTCTATGTACCTCCTTATTCAAAATCTCCACTTGGGTATCTCATAGGCACATCAATCTTAAATGTCCAAATCTGATTTCTTCATCTTCTCCACTAAACCTGTCCCTTCTAAAGTCTTCCTTGTTTCAATTAATGCCAATTCTTACCTTCCAACTACTCAGTCCCAAAACCTTGGTATCATCCTTAGGTGCTCAGAATCCACAGTTCTCCAAATAGCAAAGAGCTCTACCTTGAGAATGTACTTAGAATCTGACCACTTCACACCATTTTCACCCTGATCCAAGCTATCATGTGTCACTGGGATTGTAAGAGCTGGTCTCCAGCTGGGGTGTTCTCCTATCGCATGCACACACCACATACACGTTATGTCCTATCTTTCCTAAGCACAGTAATTGTTTTATAGCTTATGTCTGAATGTGTTACTCCTCAGTTCAGTCGTCTTCCTATTTCACTGAGACCAAACCTCATGATCTGACCCCTCTGACCTCATTTCCTCCAACTCTTTCACTTGCTCATTCTATTCCAGTAACACTAGTCTCCAGGCTTTTCCTGAAACGTGCAAGCATATTTATACTTTGCACTTATACTTTGCACTTATTGACTCTGCCTGAAATGCTCTTCTCCCAGATATTCATATGGTTCAACATCTCACCTCTTTCAGGTTTTACTTAATCAACTTCTTGGTAGTACCTTTCCTGACCCCCAATATTAAATTGCACTATTCCCAAACACTCCCTCTTCTCCACACTTATCACTACAAGACAGTCAACTTAAATTTTAATTAATTAGTTATTTACAATTGTCTCCATCCACTAGAATGCGGGCCTGTTTTCTTGACTGCTATATCCCCAATGCTTGCAATGGTGTCTCTCTTACAGTAGATACTCAACCACATTTGTGGATAGCTTTCATTGAGTATCTCTATCTTAAAGTTCATCTTATCATGACATGAAGTTGTAGATCTCTAATTTTTTCTCCCTTTTATATGCTATAATTTAGTCTATAGAGCCATTATTTGCCCTAATTTTCTTTCTTTTTTTTTTCCTTTTTTAAGTAATCTCTCTATCCAATGTGGGGGCTCAAACTCACGACCCTGAGATCAAGGGTTGCGTGCTCTACCTACTGAGCCAGCCAGGCATCCTTGCCCTCCCTGCAAGCTAGCAATGTGAAGAGTCACTAACAACTTGAAACACTGGCTTCCCTTCCTTCTTAAGTGCTACAGATTCTATCTTTCACCTATATTTCTCTCAAATTTATTCTCATCTGCAACTCCACTACTACCTCATCAGTCCAGGCTCTCACTGGATCCACACTGCCCAAAGGATAAAGTCCATATTCCTCCTGCTGACAAATAGCAAGTCTCTCTTCCTATCTGACTATGCCCTTCTTTTACAGCCACATCTCATCTCCCTTGTATCTGTTCTCTATATATCAGCCTAGTTTTCTCATTTCGGCATGCTTTTTGAGCTTTTACTACTTTTCATAATACCAAGTCTGCATGAAATATGCTCCTTGCTCTCCAAGGAACAATGCTGAAGTCATTTTACAGGAGCCATCTCGAATATTACTTCTATAAAGTCATCAAAATAACAACAGCTAACAACCACTGAGTGCTTACTATGATTTAAATGATTTACTTCCATTGTATCATTTAATCCTTAAACAAAATCTAATTAGAAAGGTACTACTAATTTCCCCAAATTATACATGATAAAATAAGGCTACAAAAAGGTAGGAAACATGTTGTAGGTCAGAGACTTAAAAATCAGATGAGCTAGGATTGGATCCTAGGTCTAATTCCAAAGCCTAAATGTCAAAAATCTAAATAAACAGCTGAATTGACCTTCGAATAGGTATTCTGAAAGTCTTTACTGAGTTTAGGTCATTTTGCAACCATTAATTTTATTGTTGTGCAAGGTAAGAACTACAAACCACAAACTCTGGGGTGCCTGGGTGGATCAGTCGGTTAAGCGTCCAACTCTAGATATCGGCTCAGGTCATGATCTCATGGTTTGTGAGTTCAAGCCCTACATCAGGCTCCACAGTGGCAATGTGGAGGCTGCTTGGGATTCTCTCTCTCTCTCTGCCCCTCTGCAGCTAACTCTCTCTCTCTCTCTCTCAACGTAAACAAATAAACTTAAAAAAAAAAAAAAACAACTCATAAACTGTAAGCTGTCACTTTACAACTACCCAGATAATGAGTAAAAGAATTCACTCTAAAGCACTGTTTCGGTTTGCAAGAAAACACATCATTTTTGTGGGTATATTTTTGTGATAAGAAAGAGTAACAGTAATACCATTACTGTCAATTTACAGCATTTACAAAATTACAGGCAGGGTAAAAGACCAGAACCCTATTTTTGTATGCCACAAAGCCCACATAGAAGTCACCTGGTATGTCCAAAAGGACCTCTGGAATGTTACATCACTACTAATTTACTCTCCTAGTTTTTGCCCTTCTTGGTAAAACTTCATTTCACTGACCTTTTCATTGTGAGTTGCTTTGCTGGGTATGCATATAGCATCCCACCCAAAGGTGACTTTGAGGAAGCCTCTAAAGGCAACCCTGGCGGGTCTCCATAGAAATGGCCCCAGGGTTGTCTCCAAAGTGGCCCTGCTTGAGTTGCCATGGTAAACAACCAGGCTAGATTGCTATATTCAGTTCTCTGCCAGGGTCGCCATGGTGACTGCAAAGGATGGCTCCTTGGAAGGACCTCACAAGGGCGCGTTTCCATGGTGACCCTATCCTGCATATTTTAAGCAACTTCCCTCTGGTTGTTCTGTGACCAATCATGGCAGGTTCATTTTGAGAGTAACCCTGGAAGGTTTCTCCCAAAGATACCGTCATAACACATAGGGATTTGGAAGTGAGGCCTGTAAACAAACTGCTTGAAAATGTAAATGGTACCATTCATAAATCATTAAATTAGTCCTTATATGTTTTAGGAAGGATCTGTTTTGATGGCTAACAAAAAAAAAAAAAAAAAAAAAAACAAAAAACACATTTGTAACGTCTGTTAAATGTGCCTGTTTCAAATCTTCATTTAAAATATCTTACAGAATATAATGCAGATAATTAAAGTTTCAAAGTTCCCCAATCTTACAACATAGCGGATAACTAGGTAAAAAATACTTTATAGTGGATATGACACATACACATAAAATGAAATCATAAATACAGATGGATCATTAGGTTATAATGAGATATCAAGGAAATTTTTATAGAGCAAAAGACAAAATATTTGCAAGTCAAATGAAAAAAAAATGTGTTTTTTTAGTTGAGTTGGGAAAGCCTAGCCATATTTGGGCCCAAGCTATTTTTTCCTGTATTTTTGTGGTTGGAACCATCTCAACTACTCTTCCTTTCAATTTAAAATATGAATATAAACCATTCTGAACAGATGCTTGATTTTTAAGCCATTTAACTATTCTCCTGAAACTTTAAAATACTGTACTTTTTCTAGTATTTAGTCAAGGGCAAATTTTATCTAATTGCTAATTTCAGTATCTTTAAAAATTACTTAACAAATAAAAATAATCCACAGTTCAAAAGATACAATTATAATTTCTGCACATGTGCCCACTTTTTGTTCTTGCCAAGTGACTCTTTAAATTTACACACACACACACACACACACACACACACACCTTACTGTGAAGAAAAGGTTAACCTTGGCTTTCCTCTTTTTTCTCCTAATCTTGAGTACTAGCTCCATTGGGTCTACAGTTTCCATTATTTATTTTCTCTCTCAGATGCCATTCTCCTACTCTGTCCACTACAGCCCACCACTGCCCATTCACATTCCACTCAGGAGAATGAACTCGAGTTTGAAAAACAAAAATAGTCTAGAAAAACAAGGATATTCATAGTCCCTTCTTAGTGAAGTCTCAGTGTTCTACACAAAGTCTGAATTTGTAGAGACTTCTTGCTTTAAGCCTTCAGTGTGTTTTTGTGAATCAGAGTAGTCACTGCTATTTTCATTCATTCATTTATTCACTAAATATTGATTGATTGATTGATTGATTACCAAGTATAAGGCACTGTTTTAGGGGCTGAGAGCACTTCAGGGAACAAATAAAAAAATTCCTGGCTTTAAGCTGCATACATAATGGACTGGGGGAAAGAGAAAGAAAGACAATACAAAGAAAACCAGTAAGTATGAAATCCTGTCTTCTATTAGAAAATGATTAAAGTAAGGGAGAAAATTAAAACAGAGAAGAGGGAGGCTGAGTCCCAAGCCAGGCTGGGATGGGGGCTAGGATACTACAGACAAATGGGTGGTTTCAAGAACTCCCCACTCACCTGCCATACGCACACTCAATATCGTACTCATTACTGATCAAAATCCTTAAATTAAAAATAAAAAGAGTAAGAAGGTCTGCTTCATAGAGAACTCAGGAGAAGTTAATCAAAGTAATACTCAATTTTCTCCACATCTATACTTGCTCTCTGGGAGGCAGCAGGCTCTGAGGATGGCAAGTGATACCACCACCTCCAATCCAACTTCTGCTTCAAGAACTATATGAACTTGGGCAAGTTACTCTACCTTGAAAGCCTCTTTCTCAATTTTAAAGTGAGAAAAATAATTCCAAGCTGAAAGTAGTACCCTGAAGAGACGCAAAGACAATAAAATATAAACACTAAAATATTGTGGGTGATAATATAATGTCTGGAATTTACATGGGAACATTTCAGGAAAAAAAAGGTGAGGAAAGAGAAAGATGAAGAAAGTTGGACAACATTTTGGACATTAATGATGCCCAGTGATGGGTACACGAGTTCATCATATCACTTTTTATGTTTGAAATTTTCCATTAAAATGTATTGCAAGGAAAGGATAAAGCTTGAAATCAAAGACACTTCCTCCATAAAGGTTTTTAAAATAACTAGAAAAAAGTGTATAGGAACACCGACCTACTTTATATAACCGTTTGCTTATAAAATGAGCAAAAAGTGGATTTATTTACTGAGTGCTCACTAACCTTCTGGAACAATACTAGGTGCTTTCCATACCTTCTTATAATATTCTAATTAAAAAAAATTAACTTCATACTTTACTTATCATAAGAGACAATGTAAGACAGGCAGAAAAGCATCATTGTTAAACTTGTAGATTCACTGGGTATTCAACGTATAATTTGTTTTCTAGAAGAAAGTTTAGTATCATCTACTGAATCCTTAAAAGCAAGCACACAATGGAGCTTTACACAGCTAATAAACATTTTAGAAAATGAATTCTATATGAGTGTATCAAGAAACTTAAAAACTTACCAGATCAGTATCTGCCTTTTTATAGGTCAAAGCTTCCACTTTGGAATCCAGTTCTGCTTGTATTTGGTCTCTCCTTTTCATAACACCCTTCATATCAAAACACAGGGATGGAATAAGTTGTACTTTGGTTTAATAATATTTTTATGAAAAAATATACATTTTAGAATATAAATGGCATCGCTTCCCAACTCATCAGTCATTTGGGGATATAATGACAAACGAATTTGTTTAATCTCTAAAGTTAAACTGAAAGCAAGTATGTAAGAGAATTTTTTTCATAAACTTTTTATGAGTTTTCCCAATGCACATTTTACTGAAGCACTCTAGACATATACAGTTCTTCAAAAAGAGAAAAAAAAAAAACAAATAATCAAAAAATCAGTGGGAGCACTGAAAATATATACTATGGTGTAACCTGGTGGCAGTTGAGAGGTCACACTGGCCTCTCACCTAAAGTGTCTATAATAATTTGCAGCACACTTATTCGATTCCAAAGACATGGTTAATTAAAGAGTTTTTAATTACAGTGGGAAATCAGAAAACTGAAGTGTGAACTCACATTTTGAGATTTTATTTTAGCTTAAAATATATAAATATTAGTCAATTAGCCAAGCTTTTGATGAGAAATTATAGCCTCTTCTCTGAGAAGAGTTCCATCCTGTTTTCTCAAATAACCATGAATTCACGTTTCGGTATCCTTAAACTTTAAAACACCCTTGTGAAGGAATTTGAGTGCAGATTTCACCTTCATCTTTTATAATGTTTGCCAGCCTTTTACAATGTGTTTCCCCTGGTGACTCATTTTTCTCCCAAGACCTGCTACTTAGGCTTTATAGACACAACGACTCTTTTTATTTGTACTCATCTTTCACAGGTTTTCAAAATATTAGTTGAAATCATAAAATTGTGATAATGAACACAAGAGGCCTAAAGAGGTTAAGGAAAAAGTTAAGCTAACTCCAGGTAAGTAAAAAATTCAAACAGAAAGGGTGAAAGTACAGCATATATGAGAAGAGCCTTTATGAGGCATAGGTCTTTCAGGTGTTTTCAGGGGAAGGGGAGAACCTACCAACAAATCAGTTAAATGGAGGCAAGATAATTTGACAGAGTATGTGGGAACTGAGAGGCATTAAGGATAAAAAGCATCCTCAAAATTACTCAGTCTAGTTTTGTGCCTGGCGGAATTACTCCTAAAACACTCAAAAGAGATAAGCTTTTCTCCTGTTTTCAAAGAAATCAATAGAAAATTCAGGTAATTACTACATACCTTTTATATTTATTTCAGTGTTTCATTACCATTAATATCAGGAACCCCTTCCTATCTCTAACCCAAATGACACATACTACAATTTAGTCTCATTTATTTAAGGTCTGTTTTCATAAATATGAAGTACTGTGTTTCACATAGGTAGAAATATTTTAAGTAAGAGTTTGCTTCAGAAGACAACTAGTAAGATTACACAAGTTTAATCATTTTGTCAAGGTCTATACTTCATCATTTTAGCTCACAATGAAGAAAACATTCCAATATAAAACACAGCCAGAACTGCAATATAAATTGCTACTGATTATGCTTTAGGAGTCTACAAAGTAATATAATCAAATGAGAACCTATAAAATAATTCTTCTGGTTGCTATTATAATTTTTCCACACCTTTAATGATATATGACTTAAATTACATAATTTTCATCTTGACATAATAAAGAGAAAAACACATCTAATTAAGGGAGAAGAATATACTATTTTTAATTATACAAATCAGATCTCTTTGAACAACCACACAAGGGGGCTATCAATAATGAGGTAAAACAATGAAATGTAGCCAAGGAAATTGATGGAGACAAGGAGGAGACTCCTGAGCAGTGAAATGTTAGAGGCCTTTGGGAAGCAAGAAGTGTTTGTTTATAGAAGACCCTAATAAAGTCAAGTAACAGCAGCAACATGAAATATCTACAAAATATTTAATGACTGTGAAAGAAAAACCTAACCGTGAGAAAGAGGCAGATCTCATGCTGAAAGGCTAAGAGAGCTTTTCTTACCAAGACAGAAGCAAAATTAAAAAAAAAAAAAATCCCCAAACCAAGAGTACATGAAAACAGACACGGCTCCAAATATAAATAGCAGAAGAAACGGACTATATCTGAATGCAAGTGGGCTCCTTCTCCCATTGCCACGCTAAAACACAACAACCCTGAGGGTATCAGTTTGTGCAAGGTGCTGTGAGCAGAACATAATACAGGATGAAAAACATTAACTTTGCAGATAGCATTGCTAAATCCCAAATATCTGGAAACCTTAACTTGAACTGAGGAGGTTAAATACAAAACTTTGATATAAGAGGAATAAAAGCCTTTGCAAATAGTGAAAGAAAACATTTTAACTTGAAGGATTTCTTTTTAGAAGCATCCAGAAGACAGAACAAACATCAAAATCCTACTCAAGTACTTTGTACATAATGATAGTAAATACATTGCTAAATCAAATGTACCTAGAAGGGGTAAAAGAACTCTTTCATGAAAAGAAATCTCTAAAGCACTAAAAATTTTTTAAGTAAAATTTTAAAGGCTTGGAAAAATGAATCATATTCTCTATATAAATCTTGACTGAAGATGTTTCAAATCTATGTGTAATGTACATTATTGTGGCTGAGTATTCCTGTCTTTTATTAACATATACTTCTACTTGTCATATCATTCACATAGTGAACTAATATTTATTGAGCATCTGTATGCAAAGCATTCTACATAGTGGTGAAAAAAACTGAAAATAGAAACTACCTTTATAAAGCTTATAATCAGGTCAGGGACTAAGGTAAAAGTATAAGGTGTTCTTACCATTAACATTTCACTATAAAGTACATACTCATGTACTACAGGAAGCAGGGCTTCTGAGAGTCCAGACATCCGTTTTTCAGTGGCCTTAGAGCATTTGTCAATGCAGCTGGCAATCCCTTTTAGAGTATCAACCAGATCTTCTTCTGACGCTGACCACAGAATATGAATTGGGCCATATTCTCTCATTTCATCAGAATATTCTAAAAACAAAAATTAAGCTCCTCAATTTACAGAAGTTTTAAAAATCTGTGAATTATAGACAGTAAGAAAAGACCTTATTTTTCTCATCGTGCATATGTTCTTCTAAATGAACATAAGAAGATGGCTATCAACTTTCATTAAATTGGCAGCAATTCCAATCCACTCAGGTCAGTCCTTGAATGACTAGTGTCTATGTGTAATCAGCAATAGCATCCTTTTTCATTCTCTAAAGTATCCTGGCTTGGAAGACAGATTATACGATCACCATATCTATCATGGAACTCTGCCTACCAAATAAACTACACCTGAGTGTCTCATAGGCAACATTACCTAAACAAGCTTGTCTTCTTTCTCCCCTTCCCCTGATTACATATCCTAGCTAAGAGTAATTGTTTCCAGTGATCTCAAAGAAAAAATGGGTATCATCCTATACTCATACCTGCACAGAGCCAATCACCAGTTTCAATATTTCTTAATACTTATCTATCTATCCATCTGTCTTTCCATCCATTCATCCATCTATTTTTCTACCTATCTATCCTTATTTCCACTGTCATCAGCTCATCAGCGTCTGTAATGTACACTTCTGTAAGGGACTTATAACTATTCTTCCTCTTTCAATTTTTGTCACAGTATATAACACTGAAGCTTCTTAGCTAAATTAGAAAGTCCCTACATTGTCTCTCTGGGTCCAACTCTTGAGATTCTTCCCCCAAAATAGTTCGATTCAGGCCATGATAATTACTCATTCGTAACTATCTCATGATTTCTCATTTAAACATTACACATACCCCTTTGCCTTGCCCTTTACCATTTCTACCATTTGACAAACTACTTCTAATCCTTTAAATACTAGCACAAATACTAGTAAATACTAGTACAAATAAATTCCTTCGGATTCTGTTCCAAAACATTGTATATGCTTTGTCCCCAATGAGCCGATCATAATCTTACACTTCTATTAAAGCCTATCATAATTTTATACTTGTATTATCCCATTCTATTATAATTGCTTGCATAAATCATATGCTCCTAGGCCATATGCTCCTTAAAACAGGGGCTGGGTCTCATTTTCTTTTATCTCAAAGCCTGATACAGAATGTGTTCAATAAATATTTTTGTATTAGTGAATGAACAACAAAAGACTATTCAATGCTTGATAAGCCATTAATTCAAAAATTTGTATTTCATTTCAAAGTCTGAATATTTTTACACTTTGCGTTTATAATATCATCCCTCTTTTTTTTAAAGTTTATTTATTTTGAGAGAGAGACAGAGAGGGAGAGAGAACACATGCATGTGCAGGGGGAAGAACAGAGAGAGAGGGCAAGAATCCCAAGCAGGTTCTGTGCTGTCAATGCAGAGTCCAACACAGGACTTGATCCCAAAAACCATAAGATAATTACCTAAGCCGAAGTAAAGAGTCAGACACTTAACCAACTGAGCCCCCCAGGCACCCTGATATGCTATCATCTTTCAAAGATGGCTTTTTATGGTAGAGAATGTAGAAGTAGTGAATATTTTTTCTCTAACATCCATCAAATACAATGAAATTCTCTCTATATTTAATCATCTTACTACTCATTAGAGTTAGTTGAAATCTGGCATATTCCTCTAAACTATTAAAATGTCAAAAGTTTGTATGATCAAATAAACTGAAACAGATTAAAAAAATTTAAGACACTGGAAATATCAGTTGTTACCAAATAAAGGTATCAGGTTTAATAATCACTAGAGCCTTTCCAACTGCACCCACCTAATCAAGGCCTATCCTTTGTTTTAAATAATGGCCGCACTACACTAGCATTTCTAGAAAAATGTTCTCCCTTATCTCATTTTCTCAATTTGTGTATACCTAAGTGTGTACCATTGAACCTTTGTAACATACATACATTCATTTATTTGTTTGTTTATTTAAAGTTTATTTATTTTGAGAGGCAGAGTACGAGCAGGGAAGGGGCACAGAGAGAGGGAGAGACAGAACCCCAAGCAGGCTCTGTGCTGTCAGCACAGAGCCCGATGTGGAGCTCGATCCCATGAAACAATGAGATCATGACCTGAGCTGAGATCAAGAGTTGGATGCTTAATCAGTTGAACCACCCAGGTGCCCCTGCAATATCTATTTTTCCACAGAGAGCTTTTATAAAATTCTAAACTGCGCTTACACAGCTCTCTGATTACATTTGTATGCAAACACTTACTGAGTTGCACTGTAATTTGTCTATTAATATATGTCTCCCCAACTAGACTCTGAGCTCAAGGACAGGTACCAACTTACTCCTCCTTTAATCTCCAGCACAGAGAAGCAGTACAGCATGTGGTCAGTACAAATGTGACAAATAAACTGGGGAGCACAAGATATAACAAGATCAAAGAAAAACCTTGAAAAAAATTTTTAAATAGAAACCACTAGTTATGATCACCATATCTTCATGATTTGAATACGAATGAAATATCCTATATAGCTTAGACTCCCAAGCTACAAAATAAAACATTCCATCATCTTCAAAGGAATCTGACAAGTGGGCTTCACACTCAAAAAACTAAGAAATCCCTCCAATTTGGGTCAGTGGCAATCATGCCCTGAAAATCAGAACTCAAATTTACAAAGTCTATCATCAAATCCACTTTTCCTTCTGAGCATTTCACAAACATTAGAGTATACCGAAGATTTTAAAACTATTTCTTTGCACCAGCAAATGTAAAGCAGCATACTGATGTTCTACAAAACTCGTAGGTCTCAAGAGTTTCCAGGAGCTTCTCTGAATTGCTATTCCACTTAACTATGCATCAAGAATATTCTTAACAGAATGGGAATTGTGGAATACAGTTAAAACAATTAGCCTCTTGAGATTTAAAAAAAAAAAAAAGACAAATGATAAATAACAAGGGTGGACCAATAAGTCCTAAAAGAAATTATTAAACTATATTCAGTCACCACAATGACATCACCAAGTGTCAATGCATGGAAAAAAAAAAAATAGAGGGAAATGTACATTCAGCTATGACAACTTTTTCTATATTTCTTTTAACAACCAATCACTAATGATAAAGCAAATTTTCCTACCACCAAATCATATGTTCATTCCTTTTTTTCAATCATTGAACAGCTTTTGTTGAGCACCAACTATGTGCTAAGCACTATCTAGATACTAAAAATAAAACAAATCTTTTCCCTTCTTTTCCTCATAGAATTTACTATTTAATAGGGGACATAGAAAATTTAAAAAAAATAAGTCATCAATATAGAGACTTAAAGTAGTTCATCTCTAAAACCAATTTATATTAGGAAGTATATTCTTTGACTTGGCCACCTAGTTCTAATGTAGTTAAATGCAATTAGAAAATTAGCAGAAAGTCATCATGGAATTGGAAAAAAAATCATCATGGAATAAAGTCCAACTTCTTTTTTTTTTTAAGGTTATTATCATGTTGCTATTTTATTTTTAAATGTTTATTTAATTTTGAGAGAGAAAGAGCACAAGTAGGGGAGGAGCAGAGAGAGAGAGAGGAAGACATAGAACCTGAAGCAGGCTCCAGGCTCTGAGTTATCAGCGCAGAGCCCGAAGGGGGCTCGAACTCACAAACTGTGAGATCATGACCTGAGCAGAAGTCGGATGCTTAACTGACTGAGCCACGCAGGCGCCCCTGAAGTCTAACTTCTAAAGTAAAATAAAAATAAGAAAATTGAAAAAAGGAAATGGTGACACAAAATAGGAAGAAGGACCTAATTTCCAATATATAAATTTCTCTGCCATGCTTGGACAGGTGTAATATAGAGTACTTTTTCCAAAAAAATCACGGAAAATGTGGAAACCCTATTTTCTGATACATCACTTCTTTGATTTTAAGCTATGATCCACATTGTACATTTAAGACCAACTTCATACAACTACAATATCTTAAGCTCAGGGCTTACTTTGCCATTATTACTTATAAATGGGAACAAGAACAGCTAATAATTGATTAAAACAAATGGGGACTGGCCATGACTACCTTCAAAATCATATAGAAATCAAAAATTTTCTCAATATATCTGGGTATAAGCCACACATGAAGGTGAAATTCTATCTTAATGTTATGTGATACCTCATGTAAGGAGCTTGGAAACCACTACTCAGTGTGAACAAGTAAAATGCTGAATAGACTGAAAAATGAACAACTTTTCTTGGATCTGCAAAACAGGGGAGGACACAGGAAAAACCACTGCCCTCACGACTGGGAAGACAGATAAATACAAGGAATTGTGGGTTACTGGGCACACACTAAAGAGAAGAAACCACCTCTCACCACCCACTGCTGGGGTAGGGAGACTGGAACTGTAATTGATGAACTGCTGGAGGCTCAGTGTAGACAACTTTAAGAGTTAAAAGCCCCAGGGGGAACCCAGTCATGGGGTCAATATTGTGAGATTTACCCCCAGAAGCTCAACTAGGTTCACTGTAAATATTGAATAAAAACTACTCCTGCTTCTTGCAGAGGAGAATTTTGAAATAGCCAGAGCACTCTGCTCTTCTTAACAAAGGCCTGCCCTCAGAGGAAAATAGTTAACCAGAGCCTAACCTGCTCAGGTATCATCAGAGACTAACTTAGAGAAAGGGAAATACTCAAGTCCAGCCAACTCTGGCCACTCTGGCCCAAGTAAGCAAGGAGAGAAAACTGAGAAACTCTTGTGAAGTTCACAGTCCAGAGGCACAGGCTCACTAAAAGACTGAGACCTGATCACAAAACTGTACAACGCTTCAGGAATAAAAGTTTTTTCTATATTTAGATCGACATAAGTTTTCTATATTTAAAACTATAGAACGCTTCTCCTCCCCCACACCTTACCACATTACTAAAGTCCTGTTTACAGCAGTTCCTTTTACCCAGTATCATGTCTGGTTATTAAGAAAAAAATCCTAATAAAAGGCAAAAAAGACAATTTAAAGAGACAGAGCAAACATCAGAATCAGACATGGCAGGGGCGTTGAAATGGTGAGACCAGGAATTTAAAGCAATGATGATTAATGTGATGAGGGCTCTAATGGACAAAGTAAGCATCACACAAAAACAGATGGGGACTGTAAGCAGAGAGATGGAAACTTTAAGAAAGAACCAAAAAGAAATGCTAACTTAACATTGCTTTACTACACCAGCAAATGTGAAGATCGGTCAGAAATTGAACAACTTGGTAATCACATTCTAGTTATTCTACATACCCCTTTCTTCCTTGTAAATTCTCTGAGATATTTTGTCTATCAAATTTATTTTCTGGCTAAAAACTTCAATAAAGTTATTCATTTCCATGAACTCTTCTGGGCGGCTTTTTACTCCTCTCATTGACAGTGCAACAGCTCTGAATGTCTGCCCCATCCTGCTGAGTAATCCAGGCCCTTGCTTCTTGTGAGAAGAGAGCTCCTAGAAACAAACAAACAAACAAACAATTAAATATTTGTGGTGAAGCAATATTCCCAACAAAAGGAAATGTAATTGGAAGGATAAAGATGATAAAAATGTTTCATAGACTTTTTTTCATGTAGTTTGAAGCAGGTGAATTTTATTGGGGTACAGTTCTTCCTCTATCTCCTTGATACTATTCCTTTTCAAAGTACTCGTGTAAAACATGTGTGCAGCTTTCCTCTCAGCATGGATCTTTAAAAGAATAAGGTTTAACAGCAGGAATTGTGCTTAAGGAGATATTGGGGAAGATGAGAGGACAATATGAGATGCAATCTATATTTTATAGCAGGGATTTAATAGAAAATGGTTGAGAGAAGATCTCTTAGGGTCTAAACTGCTCCCTGAAAAAAAAAGGAAAATTTTATTAATTCTTTAGTTATAATAATAGCTAGCATATATTGAGAGCTTCTAGGCACTACACACACACACACACACACACACACACACACACACACACACACACACACAAACACACACATATGTAAACTCACCATAACACTTTGAGGTAGGTTCTACTATGATCCTCATTTTACAGAAGAAAATACAAGCACAGCAAGGTTAAGGAGATTGCTCAAAGTCCAGGTGAAATTAAGTTATGGACAAGGATTGATCTGATTCCAGAGGCTTCACTGCTAAGCACTAGCCAGCTCTGTCTTCTTAATGTCACTATAAAAGTTTGTAAATAGATACTCCCTGACCATAACTCTCCAACCAAGTGAAGTAGCTAAACTGTGACACTACCTCCACTGGCTGGCTGGCTGTAGAGAAAGATTTTTAATAATATGTGTAACTAGCTCTTTCATAGTTAATCTGGGAGGGAGGAGTATAGACGAGCAAAATAGAAGAACCACTATAAAAGGATACACCACACAAAAGTAACCCTTTAGAAGTACAGCGTATTAAAAAAGAACACCAAAAAGAAGACCACATGACTCTGGTGATGGTTATAGCACTCGTTGAAATATAGGTTTGGGATCAAATAAAAGGTTACTCACAAGAAACAAAAAAAAAGAATCTATAAATAATAATGCCGACTACCAAATCCACAGATAAAAATATTATATATTATTTATCCAAATATTAAATAATATATTATCTTTCTCCAGATTTACTTTCCTACAGGTCTTACACAAAATAACACATATAAAGTAAACTTGTTTATTTCCTAGGCAGCATGATTTTATGTGTATATAATAACGGATGTCACCCTTGACCAGGTAACACATCTATCCGGGAGTGCTACAGCATCACTTGATAGAGTAAACATTATCAGAGAGAGCATAAGTCACAACTGGCAAGCTATTACTGAGAACTGACTATAGAGAATGCTTCCAGCAGCTTCTAAGGTTCTGGAGTCAGGCTACAAATTCATTTCACATAAGTCTCAAAGGACTTCCAAATAGCAGTACTATTTGTCAAGATTGAGATGAACCACTTTCTAGCTTCTATCACTTTGGCAACAACTGAGAGATACAAAACTCAACATGAGTCAGTAATCATTTAATACTGACCATGTTTCCTATCCATTTTCTTTCTTGGTGAGTTATATTTTCATAGGTGAAAAGAAAAAAGAAGAGCATATAAATTTTCTGCATTAGAAATAGATTCATTCTTCCCATTAGGTAATTGAAAGAAAAAATAAGAAAATTGTATTATCTATTTGGCTATCCATCCAACCATCTATTCATTTAATAAAGACTTTTATCCTAACTTGAATAGCCCTAACCCATTTTAAAAGTACACTGTATATGTTCAGTATTGGCTAAGTATGCAAGGAGTACCCTGACATTTAAAAAAATTCAGCTACCAAAAGAAATATGAATATGTGTATGTGAGGAAGATAGAAGATGTCTGTAACGTTTATATGTAGATTTGACAGAGTTAAATCTTAAATCTGAAGAATACCTCTCCAGTGTTCGATAATCCATCTTAATTCAAGGACAGTGCTGATGGATTCATAAACGAAAACCAGAGGAAGCATACAACCAATATACATAAAGACACTAAAGGATTATATGAGTATAAATCAAATTTCTTTACCCAAGCTTGTGCAGTAAGAAATACTTTGAAGTCTTCATTAAATGTTAGAGTCGGGTGATCAGCAATTCGGTTCAGGAACTTATGTAGTGCCTTCCTTCGTGTTTCAATGAAGTCATCATTAAAGCGTTCCACCATACCTTTCACGATAAACTTCTCAGGCAATGGCTGAGGCAAAAAAGTTTTAAAAGGATCTGAGCATTATGTGGCATGGGATTATAAGGAATTCTACACTCTTGCTTTTTGGAAGACTATTTGGGCATTCATTTCTTATAAAAATAATTTTTCAAAATTCACACTGGAACCAAAACCTGCAAAATCTTAACATATTAGAATAGTTTAGAAAAACAAATCCGGGGGTGCCTGGGTGGCTCAGTTGGTTAAGCATCCCACACTTGATTTCGGCTCAGGTCATAAACCCATGGTTCGTGAGCTGGAGCCCTGTGTCCGGCGTGGAATGAGGGCCTCTCTCTCCCTCTGCCCCTCCCCTGCTCACTCACTCTCTCTCTCTCAAAATAAATAAACATTAAAAAAAGAAAAAAGAAAGAAAAAGAAATCTGTTACATAGATGGCAAGTTTAAAAGCAAAGGTTTCTGGATAAATGAATTACACTGATTTAAAAGTCTGACATTAGTTATAAGCATTCTAATGATTCACAAGACAAAATGGTAGCTACTCTATGGGAAAAATATGTAGACTTACTGGAATAATCAGAGTGGGGTGTGCTTCTTCAAGTTTTCCTTTCAACCAAAGGAAATCTTGATAACGTCTCCTAACTTCAAATTCACTGGAGTCAAATTCCCCACGAGATGTCTGAAGAAAGTAGGAAAAAATAACGACACATGCAATATAAGACAGAAGACATTCGCCTAATGTTATTTTAGATATGCTGAAATAAATGGGTCTCTAAGAAAAATTAACAAATTCTAATTATTCAGTGTTTGTCAGCCTGTACTTTTTTTGCAGTCATCAATTCATATAGCAGATGAAACAAAGCAAACTTTCCAGTATTTCCAGAAAGAAAGCAAACATCATGCTCAAATTTAAAATCCAAACTGAAAAATCTGTCTTAGAGCAGCCATCTGCCTTCCACAAGATTTTAACTACTATTATATTTGGCATGACTTTCTTGCTAACAAGAAAGTGTGTTCTGAATTTAGGTTTCAAATATATTTTTTCTCAAGATGATTAGAATTCAGAATTTGAGGAAAGTCCTATTTTTGTAATTTGGAAAATAACCTGAACATAACTGAGAAAAAATGTTTTCCTGGAATTTGCTCAAATGAATTGCTTTGGTAAAATTTGCTTTTAGTATATGAAAATTCTAACATTTTACAGAGTGATTTTACCACTGTTTAAAAATGTTATTAACGAAGATTTGATGTGAAAAGAAAATCTTCCTGTCATTTCTCAAGGGATTTTGAGTTATATGCCTAAACTAAAAATTAAGCAAATAAATTAAAATATCTGTTCTCAACAAACCAAAAATCTATGCCAACACATATGACAAAAATAACATGGATACAATATCAACCTCATTTCCACTGCCTGAATCCCAAGCCAAAAAAAAACAAAAAAAAAACAAAAAACATTATCTGATGCACACTCACTCCCACCAATATCTTATTAACTAAATTTTTGCATATTAAAAATTATAGAGTGATATGAGCGTGAAATTTTCCTGGAGGAATAATGATGGAATAACACATTGCATACATATTTTGCACTCACCCAAAATATCAATCATCCACACAGATGAATGCAATTATAAAATTAAGTAGTTCAAGTCATAGATGCAATCTTAATTGTCTTGAAATAAGGTTCATAAAAGTTATTCTTTCCAAGGTTTATTCTTTTACAATGAATGTTTATAATATCATACAATATATTTTATCAAAACATTTCCTTTTTAGTGGGAAAAAGTGGAGGTAAATGATATGCAGAAGTCTAAGGAACTAAATGTTCACAAAACACTCTGAAATCTTAACTATGGGTACAAGTTATGGAAATGGTAAAAATAGGAAAACTAAATCTAGTAGAAACACAGTTTAACAACATATATATGAGTTGGTATGTGTACATATACATGCAAATACACACACATGCATACATATATATGCACACAAAACATGGTTTATAATCACTCATTAAACTTTACTTACTGAACACCTTCTTGTACCAGCCACATATGTATAGGTTTACCACCAATTTCCAAAAGTATAAATTGGCACAACCAATACTAAAATACTCAAAAATTGGGCAGTTCAGAGCTTTATACGTCCTGGAGAATTTTCAACACTTTAAGTAGAATAATCTGATAAAAATTCCAGCAAGAGGAAGATGTGAAATCAAGTCAAAGAATTGGTTGATTCTGTCCCCATCACTCTGTCTTTGACTTAAAAGAGTTTTCTAACATACTGCAGTAACACAGGAAGAAAACAGAAGATGTACAAATAATGCCTCTAATACAGAATCGTTTTCCATGGAAGCTATATCATAAATGGTCTTTAATTTTTCATGTCTGACCATAAAAGCTTGGGTAGTTGAAGTTTAGGACTAATGGACTCATGTGATCTACACCCCAAAATGCACTCATTCAACAAACACTGACCTTTGGTCAAGGGCAGTTACTCTAGGCTCTGAGGACTTAGAAAGCTGTTTTTGAGGGAAAATGAATTTTACAATCAGGAATATACTTTAATCCCTACTCCATGCTGGCAGGCATTTATGGGTTTGTCTTCATGATGTGGATGTGAGAGAGAAGACACTCATCAAATCTCGAAGCTCTTGTTTCTATATGTAGCAAAGGAAAGCACATCTCTTGATCTCCAAAAGAAAAAATACTTCTTTAGAATAGTCACTTCAGATATTTTAACCTGGAGAATAAAGGGCAATTTCTCATAAGGAGAACAGATGCTAGGAACATGGGCTTCCTCATACAATCATTTACAGCCAGGCCATTCTTAAGTATTCTTAAGTAGGAGATTGTCAGTGCACATATGTGCACATGTATATGTGCATTTATCCATATAATCTTAATGTCTATAAATGTAAATTTTAATAAAACTAAAACTTTCTCAGGGAAGCCACCTCTTAACCTCCACATTAGATGGGGTGCTCATGCTCATAAAATCCTATATTTTTCTCTCAGAGCATTTATAACTATAATTAAATAATTAAGCATGTAATTGTTTAACATCCATCACCCCCCTAGATTGAGAGCTCCATGAAGGCAGAGGTTATGTGTGTCTTGTTTGCTGGTGTAATCTCAATATACACACACAGTACCTGGGACATAATTGGCACTCAGCAAAACTTCACTGAATATATGAGAGAGTGAATAAATGATAAAAAGTGATTAACAAATCAGGACACTTGGGTGGCTCAGTCAGTTAAGCAGCCGACTTTGGCTCAGGTCATGATCCTCATGACCTCAGTGATGAGTTCGAGCCCCATTTCAGGCTCTGTGCTGACAGCTTGGAGTCTAGAGCCTGTTTTGGTTTTTGTGTCTCCCTATCTCTCTGCCCCTCCCCTCCTTGCTCTCTCTCTCTCTCTCTCTCTCTCTCAAAAATGAACAAATATTTAAACAAATTTAAAAAGTGATTAACAAAAAAAAAGACTATATTATACATCCACAAAATGTTTATATATTTGTATCTGCAATGCATATTTTAGTATATGTAAGCATAGTCCATATATTGGATGCAGTAAAAATAATCAAAGTAGAACAAAGGGACTTTTTCATAACAGTGAAACTGAAAGACAGTGTGCCATAACCATAAAGACATGCACAAAACTATAACAGAAAACACGCATAGTGTGAAAGCAAATGGTCTGGATTTAAATCCCAGCTCAGGTAATCACTATAGTGTGTAACCTTTGGCAGCTTACTGAGCTTCGATGTCCTCATGCACAAAATGGGGGTAAATCATAACATCTAGGTCCTAGGATCATTGTTAGACTTTAAACAAGTGAATATGCATAAAGCGGTCAGAACATTGCCTGGCCCAAAGTAATCACACAATAAATGTTAGTTAAACACACTGTAATATTATCAATATTTACTACTACTACTATTGCTGCTGCTGCTGCTGCTATAAGGGCAATACATCATTTAAAATATGGTGTAGGGGCGCCTGGGTGGCTTGGTCGGTTAAGCGGCCGACTTCAGCTCAGATCATGATCTCGCAGTCCGTGAGTTCGAGCCCCGCGTCGGGCTCTGTGCTGACCGCTCAGAGCCTGGAGCCTGATTCAGATTCTGTGTCTCCCTCTCTCTCTGCCCCTCCCCTGTTCACGCTCTGTCTCTCTCTGTCTCAAAAATAAATAAACGTTAAAAAAATTTTTAAAAAATAAATAAATAAAATAAAATATGGTGTAAATACGGATATTATATGTCTGTGATTAGAGTAAAATTCACAGGGTAGCTTATAAAAACAGTGTCTTTCTAAAAGAAACAAATAATGATGGGAAAATAATTCAGCTACACAAATTCTTTGGCAGGAAGGATGATGACAATGGATGCTTTTAATTAAAATAGTAATACCAGGAGAAATCTGGTCCTATTTTTAGCAATATGTCTGTATAAACACATTAAATATTCACAACAACCCTCCAAGCCTAGTACTGTTATCTTATTTACAACTGCGGAAACTAAGCATAGAGAGGTTAATTAAATTGCCCAAAAGACATAGCAAGAAAGGGGAGTAATCAAGATTGAATTCCATGCTATCTTGTTCTACAACCTCTTGATAGGAGTATGATACTATAAATTTCTTCACTCACCCATTGACCAAAAAGTTAAATTGCTTACTCACTACATCTAAGAATTGTGTTTGGAAATGTGGATAACTGAAGATATAACTACCTTCCTTGAGAGGCTCACATACTTGTTGGGAATAAAATAAACACACAGTTATCTACTCACATACAGGTAGGTGGCAATTACTGAACACTTATTATGTGTCAGGCATTTTGCTAAGTGTTATATGTCGATGACCAATCCTAAATCAATTCTTACAGCAACTCTACAGAACCAGGTTTGATTGTCATTTCCATTTTTTAGATTAAAAAAAAAACAACAAAAACCTTGAGGCTTAGAAGGATTAAATATAGGCTTAAAATTTCTTTGCTATACTGACTCCAGTGTTTTACATCCTTTAAGAATTCAATTAGAACAGCATGAGAAAACAGAAGAAAGAAAGAGGCTTCCAGCCTACAGATGCAGGGGGCAGGGCCATCGCATGCATTATCTCCAGTTGTGTCTTGGAAAATAAACATTAGTTCTTCTGTTTAGAAGAGGAAGGGCATAACAGAGAGAAGGAAAATTATATGCAAAGTCATGGGAATAAGAAATACCCTAGGGTATTCAGGTAACAAAAATAGGTCTAGATGAGTGGAGGGCAGGGGTATTAAAAATGGGGAGTTAAAGAGAGTAGTCTTACAGGAGTAGGTTGGCATCAGACTGAGAAATTCTTGATATGTCATACAAAGGAATTTGTACTTTGTTCTGTAGGAAATGAGGAACCCGGAAGGGTTTTAAGAACCTGAGTGAAGAGATCAAATACATGCACTTTTTACGACACATAACTAGAAGTGGTGTAGAATTTGCACTGGGAGAAGTGATTATAGGAAGATGGTCCAAAACCTTCTCAACTACAAAAGGGATGTAGGGTGTCACCTCAAAAAGAGAATACTATATTTTATGAATATAATTGCTAAAGGTTGCTATTACATGAAGGATTTTAAAAAACAGTTACCTGACTTGGTTGTTTTATTCTGGCAGAAGTAAACTCTCTTTTTGCAGAGACTTGCCCTAGGATCAAGGAGAGATTTCGATTCTACATTTACTCTGCATTTGAATTAGTGGACAACTAGTGGTATCTTATACATAAGATAAAGTGGCCACTGGCTCTTATTTGGAAAGAAAATGAAATTATATTTTGTAATCTTCAGAAAAAATGCTACATTAAAATATCACATCATGTTGTTAACTAGTTTTCTTTATTAGCAACCTGAAGCTCTTCTTTTCCAAAGACATTTCTTTATATTTTTTAAACTAAAAACAAAATGTTCCTGTTTAAAAAAAAATTAATGCTTATTTATTTTTGAGAGACAGAGACAGAGACAGAGAACAAGCCAGGAAGGACAGAGAGAGGGAGACAGAATCCGAAGCAGGCTCCAGGTTCCGAGCTGTCAGCACAGAGGCCAAGACAGGGCTCAAACTCACGAGCTTTGAGATCATGACCTGAGCCGAAGTTGGATGCTCAACTGACTAAGCCACCCAGGTGCCCTAAATGTTCCTGTTTCAACATGCACCACTGCTAAAAACAATGAGTGACTGCGGCGCCTGGGTGGCCCAGGGGTTTGAGCGTCTGACTTCAGCTCAGGTCATGATCTCATTGTTCGTGAGTTCAGGCCCCATATTAGGCTCTCTGCTGTCAGCCCAGAGCCCACTTCAGATCCTCTGTCCTCCTCTCTCTGCCCTTACCCCACTTTCTCACATGTGCACACATGCTCTCTCTCCCCCTCTCTCAAAAGTGAATAAACGTTAAAAAAAAATGAGTGACCATATGTGGAATTTGAGAAACTCAACAGATGAACAAAGGGGAAGGGAAGGAAAAATAAGATAAAAACAGAGAGGGAGGCAAACTATAAGAGACTCTTAAATACAGAGAGCAAACTGAGTGCTAATGGAAGGGAGGTGGGTGGGGGGATGGATTAAATGAGTGATGGGCTTTAAGGATGGCACTTTTGAGATGAGCACTGGGTGTCATATGTAAGAGATGAATCAGGGGGTTCTACTCCTGAAGCCAAGACTACACTGTATGTTACCTAATTTGAATTTAAATTTAAAAAAAAGTGTTGAAATTTGAATTTCACTGATTTCATACAGAACAAGTACAGATTAGATGCAACATCTTACCAAAAGTTCAGAGAACAACTGATTCAAGAAGGTGCTCATTAAAGATTTACCTTAGTAATAATCCTGTAAGTAATGAACGTTTCAATTGTGGTAACATGGCTTTCAGGTTCATCAACTGTAATGAAAAGATCTTTCAAATCTGGCTCATCTTCAAACTTGATTTGGTTAATCATTGATAGAGGGGACGTTGGCATCATAGGGCTGAAGGAATTCATGTCCATCAACGAGGCATCCTAAGAAATAAAACACATTCAAAAATTAACATCTATGGAAGATACAATTTAAAATCCTGTTTTTCTTAGACACAATGAGTACTAATGAAATATGTCAAGAACAAGAAGGATGATTGGGTTCCTGGTTAAATATGGTATGTCAAACATGTATTTTTATCTCTGCTTCCTCTTAAAATCCCACTATAAAAATGACAACAAAGAAATAAACAAATTAAAGCAAATTAAGACAAAAAGGCATAAAAGACATAAACCCTCGAGGTAAAAAAAGAGGGAGACAGAGAGAGATAAAGCAAACAAAAGCAACTACTTTTTGGAAACTAGAAATCTGACTGAGGGGTAACTGAAATAGCAGTGCAAAGAAAGCTGAACAGTAAACCTAGGAGTTAATGGTAAACCTAGAAGGCATGTTTATAAGACAGAATCCCAGAGAAACTTAAGAATTACAGGCACCAGAAACCCATGGACACAGAGTGCTGACAGAGCTAAAACCAGAGGACTGGTTGAGAAGCTAATAAAACAAGAGAGTCAGTACCTTAGATTCCCTCACCTACCCCAAGCCACCGGGTGACATTTCTTCCCCAGTTTTGCAAAAAAGTGGAAGTTTACTTTCTGAAATGTCTCTGAAAAGGGTGCCAGGCAAAAGGGAGGAAGAGATAGCAAAGAAAAGTCCTACATACGAGATGGGAAGATAGCCAACTCTCTCCCCTCATCTGGCCCTATGAATTCTGGCATCAATGCACAAAATTCCACCCAGTGGTTGGAGGGTTCCTCTCTTAGCTTGACATTCCAAGAAAAAAAACTAACAGTTGCAGTCCCTGATGAGTGAGCCAGGTCTCTGCATAATCTCCCTGCTCTGAAGCCCTTACCGTACATGATGAATATCTACTCCGCTTTTTATTACCTGATGTAGAAACTACGAAATATCTAAATATGCGAAAAGCCTCTGATATGAAAGAAAGATTCACAAACAGAAGACAGGAAGCAGTTAGAGAACAGAATGCTTAAAAAAAATGGATGAAATCATCAGAGATAAGAATGATATCAAATTCATGAATAAAAACAGGAGTTATATTGTTAAAAAATTCAGAAAACAGCAGCAAGACAATAAAAAAGGAGGCTCATGAAAATTGAAATATGATAATAGGATAACAACAGGAAGTTTGAAAGATAGAACTCAAGAACTAAGTTGAATTAAAAGGACAAAAGATGGAAAGGAGAAGGAAGTGTTTTTAAAAATTAAGGGATCCAGGCAGGTAGTGCCTGAATAAAACGAATTCCATAAAATGAAGAGGAAAATGTGCTTTGAACTGAAGTGTTTCCAGGTTGATAGGGCTTTTCCTGCCTCCTCAAAATGAATGGGGGCAGTGGTGGGGTCGGAAGTGCTCCTGCAATTACCATGACATTGCATAATACAGGTTAGCTTCCAGAGAGAATATAAACAGGTAAAATACAACAGAAATCTCAGGAATCAGAATGGATTTCTCAATGGTAACACGGGACACTAAATGACAATAAAATATCTTCCAAATTTTGAGAGGAGAATATCTTCTACCTAGAACTCTATATAGCCAGACAAATTGTCATTCAAGTATACAAGTAGATTAAAGTCATTTCAGATATAAAAGATTTCAAAAACTGATTTCCCATCCATTTATTCTTTGGAAGCTTCTTTAATTTTCCAAAATTATATGAAGGCATATAACAAGAGGAAATAGGATCTAAAAACAGGAGATTCAACAGAAAAGAGAACTACATGAAATTCTTTGGATGATCATGAAATTATGTTCCACGTTGACAGCTTTGCAGCAGAACTAAAGAACAACCTATACAGACTGGGTCAGGAAGACAGAGTCACCAGGGAGGCAGGGAGATGAACAGGGAAAAAGAATAAGGGAAGAGAGACAGGAAGGGAGGTGGACAGAGAGAAAGAGACAGGGGAGTGAGCAAAGGAAGGAGGAAAAAAAAAGAGAGGGAAGGGAGGAAGGGAGGAAGGAAGGAAGGAAGGAAGGAAGGAGAAGGGAAGGGAGGGGAGAGAAGAGAGAGGGGGAGAATGGGAGGGAGTGGAGGAAGGAAGGAAGGAAGGAAGGAAGGAAGGGAGGGAGGAAGGGAGGAAGGAAGGAAGGGAGGAAGGGAGGGAGGGAGGGAGGGAGGAAGGGAAAGGAAAGGAAGGCAGGTGACAGAGTACCTGATATGTTTAAACATGACAGGAAGCATGCCATGTTAGATATTGTGATGAATTGTGATGGGTGCAAAGAAAGCCAAGATGGAAAGAATGCAAGAGAAGTAGAAAGGAAGGGATAGAGAAAATGAATGAATGAAGGAATAATGAATGGTGAACTCTCAAGAAAACAAAAGGTGTACAAGAATTAAAATGTAATCATAGTTCACTCTATGGCCTTGACTTTGAATAAAAATAAATTGTTCTTAATTTTGAATTTAACTAAAAATGGTGATATAGTTATACTTATGGTCAGAAGAAAAAATATATATACTGTATATGTTTGAGGGGAAGAGACATTGCCTATAAAATGCTTCAAAAATGCAATTACTATGATGGAAAAAAAGGAAGATGAGCAACTATTCCAGACTGAAGACCAAAGAGACATAATAGCTAAACACAACATGTGATCTTGAACTGGATTCTGTACCAAAGGAGGAGAACCTTTGTTTTTTTTCTTTCTGAACTGTTATTGGGACAACTGGAGAAATGTGAAAGGATCTGTGGATGGGAATGTGGTATTGTGTCAGTATGGTTTCCTGATTTGTATATGCATACTGTGATTAGGAGAGTGTCCCTATTTAAAAAAAAAAAATACACACAGATCTATTTAGGAGTAATGAAACAGCAAGTCTCCAATGTACTCAACTTAGCATACAGACAGATAAGCGAAAGTTATGAAATGGCAATAATTGGGAAATCTAGGTTCTTTGTGATATTCTTGCAACTTTTCTCCCAGTTGGAAATTATTTCAAATAAAAAAGTATATTTATAGTCTTTAAAAGTCAAATAATTCTACAGAGTTTAAAATAAAACAAGACAAATTAAAAATTAAAAAGCAGCTTCCTCTTCTCCAGAATTGCTATTCCCATGTCATGCTTCTCAGAAGCAAATGCAGAACTCTATTTGCTGTTCTTTTTCCTTGTTACATTCCTTATTCGAAAATAATATACGTATTGCTTTTTTTTTTTCAATTTTGACATTATCAGGTTTCCTACTAAGGAGAATAAAGAGTATTTATTTACTTAATTATGTGAGTATAGACTCACAATTCCTATGTTACTCAATGGGTTGTAATCCATAAATACTGTAATTTATTTTGATGTTGTAAGTATCCAAACCTGCCTAGTGGGAGCTCCTTAATGCTGGCACCTCTGTGTTTTTGATATGTCTTCATTATTCCAGAGCACTTTATATAACATAACTTGGCAAAATAAGATGTTTCAGGTTTACCTTATATTTTCCATGACCCAGTTATAGAATCAGATATTTCTCCAAGGAGCTCTGGTTCCTTTTAGAGGAAATTGGAATTTGGAAACCAAGATATGAATGATAGGAAATGTATGTATAACACACACACACACACACACACACACACACACACACACACGCAGATACACATCTGGATGTAGATATATACAGATCGATAGAAATATAAATAGATATTAAATCCTATGAGTTCACACTGATACCTCCAATTACAATTTGACACCATTTGACTTTTCCAGCCTCCCCTCTTTCCATATTTGTAACTCTTCTCCAGCAGAGAGAAGCCTGGCTCCCATTATCCTGAAGATATTTACTTATATGCTCAATCTTCCTACCTGTAACTAATCTCCTATCCAGGCCAGCTGTCTTCTCAGACCTGACCACATAAGCCAAGGCAGCCTATATTCACTCACAACCACACTGGATCCCTTGTCAGCCCCAATCCTACTGGCTACTTCCTTGGACGTGCTGGTTGTCTCCTGAGGCATCATTTTTTTTTTAATGTTTATTTATTTTTGAGAGAGAGAGAGAGACAGAGTATGAGCTGGGGGAGGGGCAGAGAGAGAAGGAGACACAGAATCCAAAGCAGGCTCCAGGCTCTGAGCTGTCAGCACAGAGCCCGACGCAGGGCTCGAACTCGCAAGCTGTGAGATCATGACCTGAGCTGAAGTTGGAAGTTTAACCAACTGAGCCACCCAGGTGCCCCATCCTCAGGCATCATTTTTAAAGAAAGGGAAGGGAAGGCTGGATGTTATTTTTTTAACAAAAAATTTTAAATGAAACCAAAGGATAATATGCAGTAAATGTTAAATACATCTTTTCATATGTAAAGATAAAACTAACAGTATCAATATGACATCTGAGTTATTTCTTCAGTAGTATATAATGATGTTTCCAACTCTATACTTTCTCTTTTAAATACAACTCTTAGTCTCCAAAATTAAGAATCCAGATTTCAGGATCAAAAATTTTGTCTTTTGTTATGTTATGAACAGACTAAAGTTAACCAACACACGTAGAGATGAATTCTGCAATCAAGTCCATCAAACTTAGCAACAGAGTTGGCCAGTCCTAGCCGGAAAAACAAAACAAAACAAAACAAAACAAAACAAAACAAAACGAAACTACATTACATTACATTACATTACATTACATTACATTACATTACATTACATTACAAAGGAGGCCAAAAACTAGGTTCTAGTTCTTTCTCTGACACTGACTAAACAGGTAACTTTGAACAATTAATTCAGCCTTTCACGGTTAAATTGAAGAGATGGAGCTAAAAATCTGCAAAATCTCTCCCACCTCAAAGGCTAAAATAATACAACTTCTAAATGCATTAATATAGGAAATTGTAGCAGATCCTGACATTTTAAGAAAAGGAACTTTCTTGCAGTACTAGGAATGAAAAAAGATTGAAATCATAATATGGACTTATTTTTCCCCTCAAAACAAATCAACTTAAATCCTTTGGAAGCATCAGTTACATCCAGAGCCCTGTTCTCAAGGCTCTTTCCACACAAAAAGTTAGTTATGTGAACTACAATACAGCATTTGGTTAACCCCTCAATGCAATAATACAGGAGATATTAGGGTAAGACACACCAGGTGAAGACATAAGAACAACAGTTGCTCAAATTAAGAACGTTCAGATTAGGGGCACTTGGGTGGCTCAGCTGGTTAAGCGTTGGACTTTGGCTCAGGTCACAATCTCACAGTTCATGGGTTCCAGCCCCACATCGGGATCTGTGCTGACAGCTTGGAGCTCAGAGCCTGCTTGGGATTCTGTGTCTCCCTCTCTCTGTCCCTCCTAAGCTTGCACTCTGTTTCTCTCTCCCTCTCTCTCTCTTTCAAAAATAAATACGCATTGAAAAATTAAAAAAAAAAGTTCAGGTTATTGTGATTACAAAATGATTTGTGAAAGGAAAAACATTGAGGTATGACTTAGACCAAGGAATAGAAGACAACTAAGACAATAAGTGGGTTAATCAGACACAGAAAAACATAGAGACAATAAATGTTTTGCAACAAAAGTTTAGCAAAATAAATTATGGTATATCTCTATGATAGGCTACCATAAAGTCTATCCATGTGATAGAATACAATAAAGTGATTAAAAGTAATGTTTTAGAAGTAACTTAGAATACAGTTGCTGGAAAAAGGTTCATAGTATGATATTAAAAGAAAATAACATAAAATTTGTGTACAGTTAGATTCTTATGTGTATATGTGTGTTTATTTGTGTGTGACAGAGAGGATAGGAGAAACAGAAAGTGAGAGAGTGAGAGAGAGGGAGAGAAAGAGAGATAGCACAAAGTTACAAGCTATACCAAAAAAGTTAGCAGAAGTTATTTCAGGTGTTGGAATTGCTGTTGAGGTTAATATTTTTCTATGAGTTTCTTTATTTCCAAATATTCTAAAATAAACATACATGGAGAAAGATATCAAAATTGCTAGTGTCAACACTGTGCAAAATATGTTCAAAGACAGTAGGAACTACTGGAATAAGTTAAAACAGTTGTCTATGGCCATTGGGCAAAAAAAACTCGGAGTATATTTGACTTCTTAACTCATCAATGCTGCATAATTAAATAGGAAATTTAAAATGTCTGGGATCACATTGGGCTTATCAAAATAAATTATGGAATGCTAACACAATGGAACACTAAACAGCCATTAAAAACATAATTTAGACGTTCCAAATAAATGTGCCATCAGCATGCACAAAACTCTCTATATACAGTATATATCGAATACAGTATAGCCACTTCATTACTTAAGTACACGTTTTTGCAATCCAAAGAGGATTTTCGCTCACATGGAAAAAGGGGAAAATAGTGTTCAGTAACTGTTCTGCAGCAAGCCCTCATAGAGGTAGTGTACATCCCAAGCAGTGAGGGTGGCGCCACCAAGCTCCTTCCCCAGGAACTACACTCAGCATTGTGGCATCAAACTCCATGACTTGAACTGTGCCTATGTGCATCTGTGCTTTATCCCAATTTATTTTGTGCATCCTTTAGCAAAATGTATCCTAAGCTTTCGGAAAAGCCTAAGAGAGGTTGTTTTTTGGGTCTTGGAAGGCTCAAAAACTTTCTCCATAATAGATTAATGGAAATTGCTCCTTTGCTTTATATCATTTTCGCTTACAAAAGGTTTCACAAGAATGCTCTACTTTGAGATAGTGGGGTGTGGGGGTGGGGGTAAAGGCTGTAGTAGCTTTTAAAGCTGACAAATTTTAATTTGATGAGCAAACGTACTTTAAATTTCCCTGACACTGCACACAACTGTGTGCTTTGGTATTCTTTGTAATCACCCTCTTAACTCACCACAACCCATTTCTTATACCTACTACATAATTTAGCATTCTATTTCTTTCTGCTTAAAATGCATCCTTTTGTAGAGTGGGAAAGATCTGCATGAATTTCCAAAGGCTCACAATTCCAGTGAGCATAGTGTGGTGTCAAAAATATGCTTCAATATCGAGCAGAGGAAGAAAATTACAGGCTGAAATTTAGCAACATCCAAGATTTCAGTAGAAGGATTTAAATTACTATGAATCACTCAAGAACATTCTTAAAACCTCAATAAAACTGACTATCTGAAGAGTTTTATATTCACTTCAAAAAAAAAGTTAAGAAAATATAATGACAATACTTAAAAGATTTACATTTGGACAGGAATAAGAGAAGAAAATAAGTGTTTGAGAAGATCCAAAGAAGCAATTAACCAAAAAAGCCCTCCACTTAACCTTTTGTAGTGGATGCTTTTCAGGGGAAATGGATTATTAAAATTTGTTCTTTATAAACAAAGGTCTCGCCCCCACAATAATGTGGGCTCCTTTCTCCTGTTAGCTATCTCTTTCTCTCTCCCCACCCCCACCCCCAAACTTTATTTATGCATTCATTTATTCTTAGCATTTAGATAGATTATTATCTTATGATGTTTTGGACAATGAAAGTACATAATTTCATTTTCTTTCCTCAAGAGATAAAAGCAGAAGGGAACTTATCTGTGTGGTAATTCTCTACTTCTTAAATAACATTGAATATCTTTCTTACAGCTAGCATAGTGAAAACACACACGTGCATGCACACATACCCCAAAAATCTTGGGATGATTTCAGGGTGAGATGTGAACATGTATAATAGTGAAGCCAAATTATTGCAAGAAGTCACTGTCTTTTACCTTCACTCCAAACCAACACATCCATCTAAAGAGAAACCACTTAAATGACTTTACTGAAATAAACAGACATTAGTTAGAATTGTGTTAACATGATATTGAAATGTATTGACACAATCACTTACAAACTAAGTATAAGTTTTCCTTGTTGTTACTTTTGTTTTTTTTTTAAATTTATTTTTCAGAGAAAGAGAGAGCGTGAGTGCATGCCCGTGAGTGGGGGAAGAGGCATAGAGAGGAAAGAGAGAATCCCAAGCAGGTTCTGCACTGCCAGCAAAGAGCCTGACGGGGTTTCCAACCCATGAACTGTGAGATCATGAGCTGAAACCAAGATATGGACGCTTAACTCACTGAGCAACCCAGGCACCCCTTACTTTTGGTTTATTATAAGCATTGGTTATAGGTTAAATTGTGTCCTTCCAAAATTGACCTAACACCCCATACCTCAGAATGTGACCTTATTTGGAGACAGGGTCTTCATAGGGGAGATCAAGTCAAAATGTGGTCATTGGGGTGGGTCCTGATGCAACATAACCAGTGTCTTTATAAGAAGGACAAATTTGGACACAGAGACATGTACAGAGGGAAGACAATGTTAAGGAATGCAAGGAAAAAACAGCCATCTACAAGTCAGGTTGAGAGGCCTGGAACAGATCCTTCCCTCATTGCCCTCAGAAAGAACCAACCCCCTTGACACCTTGATTCCAGACTTCTAGGTTCCAGAACTAGGTTCCAAAATAAACGTCTCTTATTTCAGATACCTAATCTATGTACTCTGTTATGGCAGCCTAGCAAACTGACAGCATTTCTATACATAGAGTAGTACACAATAAAGATCTAAGGAAGGAAGCAAGGGTAGAAAAGAAGGAAGGAGTGATGATTACAGTATTTCATCCTTGCTCCATTCACTCATTTTCTTACAGGTTAGCAAGCAACTCCAATAATTTCTGAGAAACGTTTTTGCCTCTCTCCTTTAATGCTCTCAGATGGTTTCAAAGTTCTACTACTGAAATAAATAAAATATATAACTGAAATTTAAAATAAACAATGGCTTGCCAATATTTGAATACTCAGGAGATAAATACTAAAGAAACAGGTTAAAAGGTTAGATATGACCTTCCTAAGAGTTGTCCTTCCTATCTCTCAGTAAAAGGCTACTTGGGAACATCTCATAAATATAACATGAATTACTCTGATAATACTAAATCCTATCCACCATCTGTGCACAAACAGCTATTTTCTTTTTACAAGTAGAGGGAAAAAAATCAATGTGAGAAGTGTGATAAATCAGAATCATGGCATGAAAAGGCCATGCAAATAAAATTTGCTGATGCGCAAGAAACACGCACACCAAGAGACATCTGGTAAAAAAGCAACTTAAAGTGGAAGGAGTTTGAGAAACTGTGTTATGAGGGACACTCATCCTGATGGGCCTAAATTTAGACTTACCAGCTGTGTTTTGGTTTACAGCTCCTTCCAATCTGCCTGCTTATAATAATAATAAAAAATCAGAAAGGCCTTCTGTGGAACACTGTTGAAAATGTGATTGGGGGAAAAGCCAGCCTGTGTCGTGTTCTATAAAGGGGCATACAACACTCTAATCTTGTTTGACATAATTTCCAGGGCTATGTAGTATATATACCCTTGTATGCATATACCATAATTTATTTATCCATTTTTCTGTTTCTAGCATTTCTATTTTCTAACAGTGTTGCCTTGAATGTACTTGGACTTCCTCAGGTTTTGTGCACTACAAAGCTATATTCTAACCATAGAAATTTTTCAAATCATTTTATTTGACATAACAAATGATGTTATTTGTTATCAGTCCACCTCCCCCAAAATGTAGTGTACTTAATAAAAGAGTTTCTAGTAGGTCAGAGAGGTCATATCTCACCTTAGATCATAGAAGATTAAGGAGAGGATTAAAAAATATGAATCAATGTGTTATACACATCACTTGCTTGAAAGTTTTATATGAATTATCTTATGTAAACCTTACTACAAATTTAGCAATTAGTGATATGTGTGCAGTATGATACTCTCAGGTTGCTGGACAGCAGCGTCCCAGTTAGCCATATCATCACAAAGGTAAATAGTCAATATACTTACAACCATGCTGTACCCATACAACCAATCTGTTTTTCACTTTCAGGACAGTATTCTACAAATTTATTATCTCAGGTCAATGAGATATTCACCACTTTATTATAAAATAGGCTTTGTGTTAGATGATTTTGCCCAACTGTAGGCTAATGTAAATATTCTGAGCATGTTTAAGGTAAGGTAGGCTAGCTATGATGTTTGGTAGGTTAGGTGTATTAAATACATTTTTAACTTATACTACTTTCAATTTACGATGGGTTTGCCAGGATGAAACACCAACGTAAATGAAGAAGAGCTGTATATATTTTTGCATGCATGAAAATACTCCATAATAAAATTCATTTAAAAAGTTATAAAAGCTGTGTCCAAATAAAATAAGGATATATTCTTTACACTCAGACACACACACACACACACACACACACACACACACACACAAACTTACTGTCTTTACTCACCTCATAAAGAATACTGCATATATAAGCAAGGACAAATAAATAACACGTAAGATGTTAAGGCTGAAAGGTGAGGCTCCCTCACTACGTGTGTCCTCCAAACCACTGGTGTACCTGTATGTGTGCCTTACCAATATGTCATATTACTGCATGCTGAAGCCATTTAAAGCCACTAATGTTAAATCCACAAATGACAAAGGTCTCCTAAACTTGTCTTAAAATAAGTCTGGGGTACTGGATAACATACTAAACACAGTATCAGCCAACTACCTATTATAGATTCAGTGATGACTAAGCAGAAGTGGAGCAAGCCAGG